>NC_133528.1:21546501-21876501 GCF_048544455.1 Silene latifolia
TATTATTAAAATAAAGCTTTTGTAATAATAATTTTATTATTAAATATTATAAAAGTTATATAAAATTGACTTTTTAATATACAAATGACCGGGATGGAGGAAGTATAATAAACAAGACGAAAAATTCGGATACAACAACTACAATAATAACAATAATCGTGGCAAAACACTAATAAGTAATAACGTAACAATATTCATGACAAAATACTAATAATCCGTGGCAAAAATTTAGTAAATTGTGGTCATATACATAAGTACGTAAAATAATTATACTTTGACGATATATCTATAAATCTATAAATATGATTAAAAGGCAAAACAGCCAAATCCACGTGTCACTATAACTAATATATACAATACTCAAAGAAAGCATCTCCTTGTTTCTCGCATACTCGATGGAAAAAAAATCAACAGAAATAATAGTAGTCAGTCGCCAATCCCGCCATTACTTCAGCGGTTCAGCATCGTTTCGTATTCTCCTCGATCATCTTTAATTCCTCAACGCAAAGAATCATCTTTACTCTGTCTTTACTCATTCTCCTCTTCATCTTTTCCCTATTTAAGTAAAAAAATGTCTTGCATTATAAAGGTTACCAATCTAATCATTTAGTAATTGATGGTCTCTGATCTAAGCAAATTGATGGTTTCTGATTTTTAAGGTCGAGAAGGCGAAACTCGGGTTCGGGATGAGAGCAATAAAAGTTGGTGCATAATATTTTATTCTCGAAGGTTTTAGTTTGAGGTTTGATTTTTCGCTATGTTTGTTGATCTTTTTTTCGATTTAATATATTTGATCTTTTTCATACTCGGTAGTCTAGAATGTATATATACATATATATATATATATATATATATGTATATATATATATATATGTATATATATATATACATATATATATATATATATACATATATATATATATATATATATATATAGATGTGATTTGTTTAGAATAGTGCAATTGTTTAGAAGATGAAATTTAATTAATTGCATTCCTTATTTAACTATGTTAATGGCTTGAACCTTTCAGTGATGCTGTATATGGCTGATTTTGGGTATCGTTTTGGTTTAGTTAGTGTAACGTAATCAAACCAGCTGATATATAGATGTTGTATTCCTTCCGGAGTTGCGGTAGTGTTTTTTTTATATTAAATGTTGTCTTTGCTAAACTCGAATACGATGGAATCACGCAATATTATTCGCTCTCATTACTCCATTTAACTTATTATAGATTTCGGTGGCATACAGATTTGTCGATGGCAAAAATGATATTTACCAAAGGTCATACTCCGTATAAGAGTATTTAGAGCATAGAGCTATCAAGTTAATTCATGGTATTCTTCTTCCCTTTTGTTGGAATTGATCGACCCCTAAGTACCAGTATCGCCATTGTATTACTGTTTGTGTTAGTATTTATATTTTCTGAAGTTAAACAGGCGGATTTATATATGCAAACAATTCTTCAATGAATAAATTAAACTCTTTTATATTGGAGATTTCATGGATAAAACGAGATGAGTGACACTAAACTAGAAGAGGTTGAGGTCGATGAAAGTTTTATGAACAAATCATGTTATAGTCTGGCCAAGTGGTTACCACATGATTCTTATTATCATTCTATGTTTATCTGAAATGATTTCAGGATTCCTAAAAAATGGGAGTACCAGGTAATTGCCATTATAAGAAAAACTCCTACTTCATGAATATGGGATCGTAACTAAGAAAATGATTATGGTGACCAATTAGACATGGTTATCTTTTTTCCATTCTTTGGCTGCTCTCTCGATAAATGAAGTCTATGTCTAGCTGGTTTCAATTGCTTCCACAGAGAACATGGTAAATATAAGTAATTGGTACAAAGTATACATTTTTCCTTTCGGTGCTCCTTTTCTCCTATTACTTTTTTATTTTGATATTGTCTTTAATCAAATATACTCCGTATCACTTTAAGACTCCAATATTGATTGTACCAATTGTCTTTGTTCCGATTTTATATGCTTCAAAGCCAAGCTTTCTTACTAGTAAGTGGATTATAGTTTTTGAGCATTAATATAAAGTTTTTGAGTTTTAATCTAAAATTTTTGAGTTTTATTTTAAAGTTTTTGAGTTTATTTACTTAAACTTTAATCTCAAAAAGTTATAACTCAAAAAAATTACATATAAGTTCAAAAAGATTTGATTTTTGACATCATAAAACTAAAATGTAATTTATAAACTTTATAATACTCGAAAAAAATACACAAAAACTCAAAAAGTCATTAAATATGATGTAGTACATCCGATGTACAATCCTTTTTCTCCTTTCTTACTAACATCTGGTTTCTCCTGGAATTTTGCTTGGGTGGCTTTGAAATTCGAAGTGTTGATTTTCGAATGTGGTATTGGTGCAACTACAACAATGAAAGGTACATGGGAGGTCACTATGACTCACTAATAGTCAAGACATCCATAATCTCTCTTTGTACTTTTACGAGTCAATGCAATTTTTATGTGAGTATTATTGTATTGTTGTCGAGTCGAATTCATCGATAACCTGACTATATTTTTCCTTTGTTCATTTTTTTGATATAGGTAAGCCCCGGGAAAATAAGAAACAATTAACTAACTACTAAACGAGGGAAGGCAACATCGAGGATGTATTCGCGGAGGATAGAACAGAGGTCATGTAGTGGATCGTCTATGATAGTAACACTCGAAGATGAAGAACTCTTTAATTCTATTTTTTTTTCTTTGTTCAGTAATCTTATGTTAGGCACTATGGAATCTGAATAAGTTTTTAGGTGTGTTTTTTTTCTTTAATCTCATTTTTAATTTGAGGCTGATCTCAATGATTTTTTTAGATAAGTTCCATTACTATTACGTATTTTGAAAGTCGTCGAATGATCCGATATATTCTTCTGTCATAATATCTCCGATGATCCAGTAGGAGTGACTTTTATGCAAGAAATGGTAGATGATTTTAGGTATTTGAAGCGTGGAAACAACTCTTACTTCAGAAATATGATAGCGGAAGGCCCTCGGCAAAATAATAAAACGGGGCCCTTTAGAAAATTTACTTCGATTAAATCAAAAAATTCACGTGTCATTATTAATACATGATATATTTTTTTGCCTACGAGCATTTTGAAATGCAAAATCATTAATAATAACATCGACATTAATATTTTCCAAAAGTTCTTTCTCGATTGACAACATTGCAAGAACATTCAAGCGTTCTTCCGACATTGACGACCTCAAGTAGGATTTAGTGGGTGTTTGACCAAGTTTTCTAAGTGCTTTTCTAATTGTAAAAGTAGAAGCAGGGCCAAACACTATAATTTAGGGAGATAAAAAACTACTTTTGAAACTAAAAAAAAAAAAAAACTAAAAAGCAGTAGTAGGCCAAACACATCAATTTGTTAAGAAACTACATTTAGGCCAAACAACCACAACTTTTTCAAAAAGTAGTTTATGAAAAAACTCATTCTAGAAAGTAAAAGCTATTTCACAAAAATTAGGCCAAATAACACCTTAATCAACTTTAACTTCGAAAAACGTCTTTTGGCTGATGCCACAGTTACCGATACTGTTAGAAAGATTATGTATGCGATTAAAACATTTGGATAACAATCTACACATTTGACAAACTCGAGAATTTCAGTGGCGTACAATAATGTATTTGGCAAAGTAGATTGTAAAACTTTCAATTCTGAGTAAAGATCATTTAAATCAACATCGGATGTATATGTATAGTGAAAAGTTACACAACATTCTCTCAAATCATTTTCATCTAATGACTTTTAACTTTTTTGAATAAAAAAAATTCAAAAATACTTTCAAAAGTTTTTAGTTGCTAAAATCTACTTTTCAAAGAAGTAATTGTCATATCAACAATCACCAAAAAATACTCAAGTCTAAATACTTCTTCAGGCGATTGATTTTGGTCTTCTTCATTAGTTTTATCAAAATGTCTTTTTTCTAATAATGCGACGCTTTGTCGGAAGTGTAGATTCTACATCCATATCAAGAGCAATATTTTTAGCAATATTAGTACAAGAAAGAAATCCATCAACTCTAAACTTCTCAAAATATGATACTATACCTTCACCATGTACTATTGTGGTGTCAATACACATGGACTTAGATTGCAATTTCTAACTTACCTTGTTTATGACAAATAAAATTTCATACCAAATAATCATGCCAAGCAAAAAATCAAAACTCCCAGGTGAATTATACAAACTTTCAGCTCACTCTTTGAGATTGTATCATTATCACACGAATAATATAAAACTGACAAAGCCGCCCTTAACTCGGGTGCTTGAAATCTAATAGTTTTAACACTTTTAGTTCGACTCTCCCAACGAGTATTAGATAAAAATTTTAAAGTAAGTTCGGGAACATTATCAAGCAAAATTTTTCATCTTTTTGACGAACTAGAAAACAATGCATATATGCGTTGTACAACACCAAAAAATAAAGCATCTCTAGTACAAGAATGTGCCATATCACTAGAGCAAAATTTAAATTATGACAAGTACAAGGGATATATAATGCACTTGGGTTCACTTCAAGTAAACGTTTTTGTACGCCTTTGTGCTTCCCTTTCATATTGAAACCATTATCATAACTTTGATCTTTTATATCATCAATATTAAGATCAAGAGACTTTAAAACCTTTTGTAATTCAATAAAAAGTCTTAATCTCATTGTATCATTCACCTCCAAAAATTCTAAAAAGTACTCAATTTTTATTTTTTCATTGACATATTCACGCATCGTACTATTAAAATCATTTGTTCTTGATGAGAAATATCAGGAGTACAATCAAGAATTATAGAAAAATATTTTGCCTCTTTGATAATTTTGATTATAGAACTTTTCACATTATAAGCCAAGAGAGATACAAGTTCATTTTGAATTTTACGTCCAAGGTAATGATGATGAATATCATGATTTTGAATCTGTCTAACATGATCTTGCATTACCACATAAAATTCACCAATCATTTTAATCAAACCTAAGAAATTACCATTATTATCTTGATATAATTTTTCATTAGATCCTCTAAATGCCAAGTTATGAGTAGCAAGACACTTTACGGCTGAAAAAATTCAAAGTAATACTTGCCTCCATCGATTTTTCTCTTTCATAATTATTTCCTGCAAGTTTTTATCAGTTATTTCATACTTATCTAGCCTTACTCTCGTTTCATTCCAAATAATCATATTATTCATATGCTCCTTACTATTTTCACGTGGCATTAGTCTTTCACTAATATGCTTCCAATCACATAAACCATCATTTGCCAACAAACTTTTACTAGTAATTGATTTATACAACTTGCAGCAAAAACAAAATACTTTGTCAACATGTTTAGGATAAACTAACCATTTTCTATCACTAATCTCATCATTGTTCATCTTTCTAGAAAAATAAGCATATTTAAAATTTTTATTATTATCATCAAGAGGAAAGTCAATATTCAATTCTCATATAGGTCCCTTTTCAACTATAACATCTCTTGTCTTGTTATCAGGATTAATCCAATTTATAGGATCATAAATATCAGTAAAAGTATTTGGCACATCATTTGACAAGTTAGATTCATTTCCAACATTATCTTCATTAACATCCATTGATACATCATGTGGCAAGTTAGACTCATTTTCAACATTATTGTCATTAACATCAATTGGCAAATTTTCATTAATAGAAATCGTGCAAACTTTCATTTGGGTGAGATAAATTTCCAGTGACAACATTTCTAACTATAAATTTATGAATAACACTTTATTGTGATTTTATTAAATCCTCAACAAGTTTTTTTTTTTTCTTTTCTCACATCCAGATAAGTGTTTTTTAGGCAACATTGATAATCGATAATTCACAAACAAAGATAACAAATAAGCATTTAACAATAGAGGCTAAAAATCAGAAAAAGAAAAAGAAAATCATATAACAGCAGCACCAAACGTCCGCAGCGGTACAATCAATATTAAATAACTAAAATTGAAATTAATAAAAATGGAAGCAAAAAAATAGGATTAGAATACCCTGATTCCTTTTAATGTTTCCAATAGGGCAGATCGGCGACCGAAGATGAGGTGAACGGTTGAACAAAAGTCGATGAACAACTGAGCAGTAGAGACGATTAGACAATTGAAGAACCCTCGAAATTTTAGAATAAAAAAAGATTTTGGGATTTAGAGAGAGAGAGAGAGAGAGAGAGAGAGAGAGAGAGAGAGAGTAATCTATAAAATATTATTAAAAGCCTAACCTAAAAATGCCACGTAGACAATGCCACATGGGATGAAAAAAGCCACGTACACAATAACTATGTGACTTGGCAAACGAAATGACATGAATTATCAATTTATTATTATATTGCAATAATTTAATTCACTTATTTCTTTTAAAAATCCATCCATATTCCATTAGCTTTAAATTTAATTAACTAAAAAAAAACTACAATAAAAAAATACGCATTAACTATAAGTTAATAATTTCAAGATATCTATATAATAACATAAAAAGCCTAGATTGAGTAGTTAGTAGAATGACACACGGCGCGCAACATTTATATGTTAGATCAATTTTTTATTTTTTATTTAAAAAAAAATAAAAATAGAAAATGAAAAAGTAAAGTAGTAATCAATAGACTAATTATTCATCTTCTTTAAACACTTTCATTTACCATGCATTATTCCACTTAATAATCATTATTTAGTGATAATCTTTTTATATTCTACCGTTATGAAAAAATTTCACCTATAAAGTAAAATAAATTGATAATATTCTAGCATATTCCTAGCAAAAACAAATTAATGAAAAATTAATGAAAAGTAACATAAAAAGCCTAGATTGAGTAATTACTAGAATGACACATGACGAGCTACATTTACATGTTTGAACAATTTTTTATTTTTTATTTAAAAAAAAAAGTAAAAATAGAAAATGAAAAGGCAAAGTAATAATCAATAGACTAATTACTCATCTTATTTAAACACTTTCATTATAACACATTATTCCACTTAATAATCATTATTTAGTGCTAATCTTTTTATATTCTACCGTTATGAAAATATTTCACCTATAAAAGAAAATAAATTGATAAAAATTCTAGCACATTCCTAGCAAAAACAAATTAATGAAAAAGTTTGTTTATTTTCACCTAATTATTTTATTTGATTTATTTTTCAACAATTCTCATATCTTTACTTTGTTGTGTGTAGGAATCAAATGGACAATAAATGCAGAGATAAGAGAGAAGTACAAGAAAAGTGGAGAATTCGGCAAGCACTTGTATTATATAGTTTGCTTTAGGCATTGTCGAATGTATATAAAGATACTTGAGATCGTCGACGATTGAATATAATCGTCAGCGAATGGTGGTCAAACTTTGGTGAAGGAAATCATCAGTGAATTACTGACGGAAAAAGGTTATTGCTGAGTAACCCGCGTTTTCGCAGTAATATAATGTAAATTTAGTTTTTTTAATCTCTTTTCAATAGTGATAGATTGTTTTGCGGATGTTTTTAATATATTCATCATTGTTAATGTGTAATAAATTTATTAAGATTGATATTAACAACAAATTACAAATATGACTAGGGCAAGTTGGTGTAAATATAGTATTCTCTATATATTTAATTAAGTTGGTTAGATGGGTAAATCTATATGTTTCTTATGATTTGAATACTAATGAGATCAGATAGGACACATTTGATTTTGTTATCTTATTGTTGCTTTGATGATAAGATGGCAAAAGTACATTGTATATATCGATTTGCGATAATCTGTTTATATTAATTATCTTAGTGTATTATTTACATTTCATCCCAAAGCAACATAATACTAATGAGTAGAATATCTTTTTTACTTATAATTTTCAATGTGAGAATGGATGTTTTATCTATTTACCCACCTTATTTAAATTATTATCATTTAATTAAACGTTACAATAGTTAAGAGAAAATGAGTGAAGAATATTTTAAGTCTTAAATATCATCATTATTTTCAAATTAAAAAAAAAGGTATATAAACTACGTTTAATACTACTTATTATTTTTTAATTAATACGGAGTATCATCATTTTAATAAAGTTGACTAACAAAAATATCAAAGTTGACGTTGAACAAAAATGATATCATTTGGTTACAAAAGTAATTAATGAGAATGAGAATAACAAAATAATAGGTTATAATAAAAAACAATACTAAAGAATGACGTAAAATCGTAAATAACTAAATATCAAGCTACTACAAAAAATAGTAAAAAAAATTTACGCCAAAAAATTAATGAAAAGTTAGAGCTTAACTCTTACACTTTCACAATAGGTTATCTCCTATTAAATAAACCACCCCCCATCCTTTCAATTTCTCTATCATAATATTACAATAGTTAGAACCCTGCACAAATGCTTTGTGTGTCTTTCCATTTTTTATAACTTTTAACTCTTTCATTAATTTGCCATAAATTCAAATTCATCATCCTCTTTAAAAGCTCAATCTTGTACTTTTATAAAATATGAGTATATTAGTATGAGATATCGTGGAGGGTCTCATGTGTCAACTTTATTTTTGTTATCGATTCATAGAAACGACTCATTTTCTAGCTCAGTAAAACATACCTAAAATATGAACGACTAAAATAATTATAAAGATAGACCACGAATGAAAAATGGAAAAACCATCAAAAAATTAAAGAAGAAAATGCATGAACGATCCTTAAACCGAATCCGTGAATTTCACGGGTCACAAAACTAGTTAAATATAGAAAAGGAATAAAGGAGTTGATCTATTGTTTGGCTGCTTGATTGTTTCGTGCGTTCAATTTACAATTTTTAATTTTTTTTTATCAAGATTGTGCCCTTCTCATTATTGGACCCTTGTCACAAAACCCAACAAACAAGGCTATAGGTCGGCTTTGAGGAAGATCTACATTTAAAATATGCTATGTTAAAGACCAAAATATTTTGTTTCTACTCCCTGTACTCGCATTAATTTTGTGGTGTTTTTATAATGTTGTACATGTTCTATTTTGGATATTTGCCTTCTCAATGATTAGAGGGTACACGAACCCGAACCCGACACGACATAACCTATTTGCCAAGTCTAGCTTACGGATCCATATATTACTATATTCTAATCTAGCCTAAATATTGTTTAGTATGTATTTATTCAGTTATTATCAAATGTAATACACACTTTGTCAAAGTGTATAAATTTGATAGGACAAATTTATTTGTTGGTTATATGCATTATAATTGTTCATCCGAAGTTGATATACTATGTATGTGTGAAGTGTGACTCTATTTTGCTAAACTAACATAGTGGTGTGCCCCGAATTAGGTATTCTCAATTTCAATTTGAAATTTCCCGAGTATAAAAAGAAACTATGTCGAGAACATAAATTATCGGTTTAAAGATACCATTCTATCTATAAGTTACTAATTTGCTAACTCTTTTAGCATAAGAGTACGCGAATGTTAAGCTTACAAAGTTCTTAATAATTGTCTCTTTGGTCATTTTGCGATGGTATTAATTAGTTGATGTGTTTTTGATTTAGTGTTGCTAATCTCATAGTTTTTTATAACTGCCGAGATACAAACTCCGACTAGATATAAAAAGTGAGGTCTAGAATTCACTCTTTACGCCATTATGTTGATGTTTTATAGCAATGACTCTTTCTCTTCATTTGCATTTTTTTGGAGAAGGTAATTTAGTAAACGTATTAAAGTTGTATGTGTTCCGTATAAACTAAAATAATCAAATTACGATCCACCCACACCAGATAAATTTCTCATCTATAAATAATATAAAAAGGTTAGTTGAGTGGTGAATTAAAAAGTATACGTGGCACACCTGGATGACATTTGAACAACAAAAACACACAATTTGGAGGATTACAGGTAATAAGCGGCAAAAAAGGATTAAAAAACAAAACAGACAACTCTTCACATTCATTGTTTATGGTTCATTTACCTCTCCTAATCAAAAAAATTCATCCAACTCTTAAAATTCCTTATTAATTGTTCATTAATCTCCCCTGATCAAAAAAATTCTTCTGCTCCAAATTCAATTGCCCAAATCAATATTTATGCCTAATCAATACTATATCAGTTACTATATCACATATTGATTCACTTAATTTATCAATTTATTGTTTTCATATTTAACTCGGGCTTTCAAACCTGCGTTTGTATTTGGTTTTGGGTTGCTATTGACGTTGCTGGTATGTATATGTCATAAATTTACATATAGTTGTCCTTTTTTATTCAGGTTTAAATCATTGTTAATTTATCTTTCGGTTGCGGTAAATTAGCTTATTGTGTTGTTTAATCATGTATAACTATGACTTTAGAACTCTGTTTTAAAATTACTGTTAGTTGTTTATACTTGTTGTTCAGTGATTTTGCCAAGCGTTATTTTGTTTTAGTGTAATCTCCTATTGATCATAATTTGGTGCATTCTTTAGCAGATTACGGTGCTAGCTAACAAATTCTTCAATTGGTTTATGTCTATTCCAATTTACGATTTAATCCTAATCCGGATTTTGCAGGTTTGGGCTTGATTGATTCAATTGTATGCTTTGCGGTCTACAAATTGTTCCCGTATAATCATGGTAAGTGTCCGAACAAAATGACGATCTACAAACTGAGTTATATAATGAAAACTTCATTTTTGCTTTTTACTCATTTTTGCTTTTTGGTGTAAATGTGTAATGTTTTAGAGATCGGAAAAAGTGAGATATAAAATGGTAGCTTCTATTTAGCGTTTTGTGGAGTGTATAACGGACCGAAAAAACTGAGGTATTGTTGAAAGCTCGAACTTTGAGTTTCGTGGAGCTTATTAGGGATCGTAAGAATTGAGGTATATGATGAAAACTTTGGATGTTGAGTTTTGTGGAGTGTATTAGGGATCAGAAGTACAAAGACATACTCCCTCCAATTTCATTTATTGTTCCCCTTTCTTTTTGGCATAAGAAATAAGGGAATCAATTTGGACCACACAATATACATGACCCCACATTAAAATGATTTTGGACCACACAAAGTTTTCCAAAAAAGGAAAGAGGGAACAATAAGGAAAATGGATGGAAAAGGAAAGAGGAACAATAAATGAAATTGGAGGGAGTACATTGGAAGCTTGAATTTAGCATTTTATGGACAGTATTAGGGATTAGACAATGTAAGATGTATAATTAAAGCTAGAATGTAAAGTTTTGTGCTGTATATTAGCGAACAGAACACCTGGATATATGTCAAAGACCGAGTTTAACTTTTTATGGAGTGTATTAAGGACCATAACTAAGAACTGAGATTTATGTTAAAAGTTCAAATTTACCATCTTTGGGAATGTGTGACAGACAAGAAGAACTGAGTCATATGGAGTATATTAAAAGGTCGAGTTTTGTGTGTTGTGGAGTTCATCAGGTTTCAGAGGAAGGAGGTTTCAGAGGAAGGACTGAGACATATATTGAATGCTCTTAGATTCGGTGGTGTATGTCGCCATTATGGAGTTTGACATGTGGTTTTTGTATTCCAATTTATCGAATGCTTTGAGCTTCGATGGTGTATGTCACCAATTTATACTCAACCCGTCTAACATACTTTTTTCTCAAAAAATCAGCTATCAATATCTACAAATTTCTGACGAAATTCGACTTCTGTCCTGATATTGAGTTAGGAGGTTAACTAGCAAGTATGCTTTTCTTCATTTGTTTTGATTCATCCCATATTTTTGCTTATTTTAATATCCATTTGATTTCGTTTTTTTGCATAATTAAACACTTTGGGTTGATTTACCCGACGTCCGTGGTCGTCTTACAATACATTCTTTTTTGCTGCTTTTTGAGTTCTTTGGGTTTATTTTCTTTCTGAGCAGATTACAAATTTTGTTCTTAAGCTTGAGAAATTATGTTCATGTCAGTTTCTATTTGGGGTTTTGATGGTCTATTTTACCACTTGGGTTGGTTTCCCAAAAAAATTGAAGGCCATTTGTTTGGTTGTGAGAAATTTGAAAGATAATTGTGCACATAATTTCTCATAATCCACAGGTGTTTTTTTAGGACCGCGTCTATGTGAGTAATGTTTAGTAAACACTTGCAACATATATATTAATTAAACCACTCCTACACAGAGAATTGTTCATTTGTTTAAGGGACCATAACAGAAATCCAATCTGATGTTGAATGGAGGTACATGTCTTGCACGACATGCAAAATCGGGCTTCGAGACGACAAAACTTGTACACAATGCAACAAGTTTATAAGTTTATAGAATACCCAATGCAAACGTATGTAAAAAACAGCCTTCTAGGATATATAAATAAAAATTAATCTTATCAAAGCATTGCAAACCAGCCCTGACCATCAACCCAAAAACAGGTACAGGCTAATGACAACATTATCCGACGGAGTGAGCTCAGCCAAATTAGTGCTCTTCGACAAGGAAGCAGATAAGGTCATTGGCAAGTCAATAAACAAACTGCTTTACCTATACGAAAAGGTTGGTCACTTCCAACAAACAATTTTAACAGCCAAACAACCCTTTCAATACCAAATAACACAACCTTAAAAATGGAAACTAACTACCGAAGTATCAATGCCTTTACAGGAAGATGAAAAAGGAAGAGTGTTAAACATTTTACAAGAATGTATTGGAAAACAATACACATTCAAGGTCAAAGTCGGGATGAGCAAATTTGTGAACGAGCGAGAACTTACAGAGACAATGGCAACAAATTTGGAAATCAAAGCACCAAACAACGCCAATCATATAAAAGAAAAGGTAACCTACCCTACCATGTTGCACTACAAAATATATGCACCTCATAAATGATTAAAAGCCGGTACAATTACAAAAAAACAACAGGTACGTGATTCCAATACACATTACGGGAGGCCGCAAACAACCACAACACAAGACAACAGAGAAAAGAAAACAGACGTAAATGTAGGTATATTTCATTCACCAACATATGATAAAGCAAGAAGCATGGTTTAAACGGTAAATAATAAAACTCGCAGGGCTGAAGAACCAAAACAAGAGTTCGACATGGCGGGGGTGCAACATAAACAAAAAGCGGCCAAAAGCATCTGAGATAACAACTTCACAAAACAATGACAACAACTGAAGATCCGATGGATAATATAATGAGTAGAAACAAAACGACATTAATTAGAAATAAGGATTAGGATAATGTATTACTCCCATGTGAATTCCCAAATTCTTCACAAGCATACCCCTTAACAGTAGTTTGCTTCCAATTTAAAAGTTTCCACGATTCATTGCTGAATCCCCTACATAGATTACTCCAATAGTTTGCTTTCAATTTAAAAGTTGTCATTATTCATTGTCAAATCCCCTACATAGATTACTGAGTAATTTACTATTTCGCATTTAGTATAGAAAAGGGTTCCCTCTTCAAAGTTACAACAAAGCGGTGTACACACACAACATTGCTAATGCTACTTGTGTCTAAAAAGATGTCCAAAAAGCAAAAAAAAAAAAAAAAACAGTAACCAACACCGCCCCGTGAGTTTCACGGGCATTAGAACTAGTTCAAACAATTCTATAGCACTATCAAACATACAGTGAAACATTAACAGCCCGTGAAATTCACGGGTAAAAGAACTATTTATGGCAATATATGTACTGATTAATAGAAACAAAAATTTCTTGCGAGGCTCTTTTCTCCGCAAGGGCCAATGCGATCGCAAATCCGGACTTATGGTATATTTGGTAGTAGAGGACTAAAGGTGGGTCGGTTTAATTTGGGTCAAGTGATACATTTCAAGCTTGGTCGGGTCAGGTCATTTTGTGGTTCAGGACAATTTTGGATGGCAAGTTGTTGGGTCATTTTGAATTTGGGTCATCTCACATCATTTCAGATTGGTCAATTACGCATCGAGTGGTTTTGGATCGGATCACATCAAATCGGGTCAATATTGGGTCAATCAAGGTTTGGGGTCAGGTCAATTCAGGTCTTGTCATATTCGGGTGGACAATTTCGAATTTCGGATCAACAATATCGAGTCGCTTTCACTTGGGTCTGGCCAGCTTTGCCAGGTCTACTTGGTAGGCATGAGAAACGAGTCATTCATATTTGATATGGCTAGGTTGAGTTGAGTTAGTTTTTTATTTATTGTACCGTTGTAGGTAAAAGTACCGAGGGGCGAGGCCATTAACAATAACTAGTTTTAAACCCGTGTAAAATTGTACGGGTATATATTTGGGCCGGTATTAATGTTTTTGGATGTATATTTATTTCTGCATTTCTATTGTACTTATCTAGTTGATCTAAATCAACGATCTACATAATTAATGTTTAAATTTGTTACAAACACGTCTTGACATGCACTGGTTTATGAGGAAATAACGTAATCTACTCTTGTAAATAAAAATTGCATACATAAAAAACTTTACATCCGGATAAAAGAAATATAATCAAGTTTAACATATGCAAGTTATTCTAAAAACTGAAAAATTTCATGATACACTACATTAGTAGTGCATAATGACTTGTAAATTAAATTAAATTTTTTTTTTAGATTAAAAAAAAAAAATTGAAATTTGTTTTAAATGCTAGTTGAAGACTAAATTAACTCGGTTGCCTATCATTGTCGTCTACCATTTTCGGTGTGCGCGGCTGATAGTTAAGTTGCCGAGTTTTATATTCCATGTACTCCGTCATGATTGATTTTTTAAACAAACATATTTTTGTACCATGTAGTTTTAAAAAATTATGTTGCGATGTTGTTGCTGCATGGTACAATAATATTAACCAAAATTCATGAATATTTTATACTCCAAGTAAATACTCCGTCAAGATTTATTTTTTAAACAAAAATTATTGTAGCATGTAGTTTTAAAAAATTATGTATGTAATTCATTTGCGTTTTATGTTCTATCCCGTATATAAATGTAATTCCTTCTCGTAATTGTGGACAGCGGGGGCCCACGGGAGCGCTTGGGAGGAAGAGAACAAGCGTTTGCATTTTGTTGGAGTCGCCACCAATTTTTATGGGAATTTGGAACCGTTCGAATACCTCGTGCCATGTCAAGACACAAAGTAGAGACATGAACACCAAGCAATCGTTACCCTTAGCATTCTATGTCTAGAATGACTCTCGTGGATGCCAATGAACACGGATGTTCACAGAGATCTGGAGTAAGGGGTGAGGGTACGTATTAGGAAGCTCTTTTGATCGAACACCTAATCCCGCCCGCCTCGATAGCGGCCTCTACTAATGATTAGGGACATCATATATACTCGATATATCGTCGATTATATGCATGCAATGCAACATCCAAGTTTTGATCCTAGCATATGAAGATTAGACTAAGTCGGTTAACACGAAATTTAGCATACAATTGGGTCAAAGTAGGATTTAGTGTTCAATTACATGTGAAGGCATGCAAATAAATCATACAAATGCGATAAATAATACAATAATAGAAAATTACAATAATTACATTGGATTAATTGATTTATGTCGAAAATACCTTTAAAACGGATAGTTTGAGAAAAAGAATAAAAGAAAGAATTAACGAATGAATCAGTAGGTGATAATACGATTAATAGTCAATTATACGTAAGCTAATTAAACTAGGTCAAGCAACAACGGAAGTTCAGAGACAGAACTCATCCTGGAACAGGCGCAACAGGACTGCGCCCTCTGGAAGAGGCGCAGCAGGCGCCGCGTCTGTTCCAAGGGTGAGTTCTGGCTGTGAAGCCGGAACTGCAAATTGTTAATATTAATTGGTGATTTTAAGGATTGATTAATATATTTAACTCGGATGAAAGTGATTATCAGGTTATTTACATGTGATTGATAGTCATAAAAGCAACAAAACATGGATGAGACGGATGCAAACGGATTATTTACATGGAAGAATGATTGATTAGTGACATGAGTGAATTAAATAGACTAAACATGATGAATTAATGACAAATTGATGACGAATATGATGAATAACAGGTGGAAAATATATCAAGGATCGAATTCCAGAAACCCGATATGAACAAATCGAATTCCTACAACCCGGATTGAATTTAACGACGAATTAAACATGTTAATGATGATGATTAATACATGTGAGATGATAAGCTATTATGTCAAAGAATTAACAGGAAACAAACGAAACAAATAAACACGAACGAATTACAGAGGACGAAGGAAGAAGAAAGGAAGCAGGAACTGCGACAGCCTCACGAAGAGGCGCAGCAGGCACTGCGCTCCTTCGAAGAGGCGCAGTAGTTGCTGCGTCCTTTCTCGACGGTTTGTCTTCTGGTAATCCGTAAAAAACAGATTTTAAAGTACGGTTTTAGAAATCAGTTTTAAGAGGTATTTTCGATATAAACCTTACATTAATGATGATACAAAAGTAAAGAACAATAAATAAAATAGAGATTTACACCCTTAGACTTACATGTTTGACGAAACGAGAAGGACTAAGTTATCGATTAGCGATGCTCGACTCGAACTATAATGCAAATATGAAAGTGCCCTCGTAATAGGAAAACGATTAGATTAATTAAGTTGATTGATTGTGAAGTTGGTCAAATTGGTCGGTCATGCAAACGAGGCTGGTACTCAGAAGGATCCGAGCTTACGTGGTCGAATGTTCAAGCACGTAGACGCCAAAAAGTAAGAACAAAGGTCTAGAATGCAAAGGGAGAAGAGAAGGGCGGACACTCGCGTGAGAAATATGAGGAGCGAAGTCTCCTATTTATACTAATCACGTGAAGGAATTAGGGTTTCGGAGAGTCTTTGGAAGTGAATCTCGGAAAGATATGAAAAAGATACGAAAATTACGCAGGAAAAGACCTGGGAAGAG
The DNA here is from genome assembly GCF_048544455.1 of Silene latifolia. Classification (NCBI taxonomy): domain Eukaryota; kingdom Viridiplantae; phylum Streptophyta; class Magnoliopsida; order Caryophyllales; family Caryophyllaceae; genus Silene; species Silene latifolia. Next base: position 21,563,328 of record NC_133528.1, read on the forward strand.
GCGCAGCAGCCACTGCGTCTCTTGGAAGAGGCGCAGCACCTGCTGCGTCTGTTCCCAAGTGGTTTCCTCTTGAGGAAGAAAGATTTCCGTGTTTAAGTTATGGTAGGACGGAATATTTTGGTTTTCCTTAATATTTTGTATGAATATTACGGGAAATTGTTTACCAAAGGATAAAGATTGTGAAATATTTATAAAATATGGAATATAAATATCCGGAACATTCTAGAACATTCTGACTCGGGATTTAACGGTTATCAGAAAATGAAGACGGTTTTAGGCCCGGACTCCAAATGTACTCTAATTACTGTCAAAACGACCGTATCGGCACGTAGATGACAACTAAGAGGTAGACATTAATGTTTGAGCAATCGTTTGACGATAAACTTACGAACTGTCACAAATCGTTCCGCGTACCAAACATGTGGCCCAATCATCACCGGGTGGTTTGCGAGAGGTGCAGAAATGAGGTATCTACAGTAATTATGTAATTTTATTATTATTTAATTTGTTTTAAAAATTATGTAATTCAATTTTATTTACTCCCATTTGTAGTTCATTCTGCGTATACGTTATTAATTTTATTTATACAGAATGTATAAAATTATTCATAATATTAATTCATAGAATTTTTTCATAGAATTTGTTGCAAGACAGTATTTATCGCATGTTTGAAAAGACGGAAATCTGAAGAAATAAATACATTGCACACTAACAGGTCCCACCATAACATGAATTTCCAAAAAAAAAAGGTTGCATTAGCGACGTGGCGCGCTGAGGCTTGAGTATTGTCTTTTGTATTAATATAGATAAGATTGCTACACCAAATGCTGAAAATATTAAGAGAATTTATTTTCTTGCCACCATAAATGGCCATTAATTCATTACTTATTGACTCTTTATTTTCCTTAAAACACTCAACAATTCACGTTTCTCGGATTATTGTATTCAATATTCATTAATTAATGCTTATATCTTCCCAATTTACTAAATTCATAGTTTCACCTCTAATTAATGGCCATTAAACACTCTTTAAGAGCAAGTCCAATGGTAAGCTAGTTGCAACTAGCTTACCATTGTCATATCACTTTTTAAGCTAGTTTAATTTTAGGCTACAAATTTATTTCAATGGTTTAGCTTACATTTTAACTAACTTGACCCAAATTTTAATAAATCAATTAATTTCTATTGGTTGTATTTTAGTGGTAGGACCAATTAAGCTACTAGCTTAATGAAGCTAGTTGCTTGGTTTAAGCTATCCTACATGGAGTTGTCCAATGGTCTAGCCACTAGCTTGCATTTTTTTAAAATTGCAAGCAAGTCCCTAAGGCAAACCATTGGACTTGCTCTAATAAACCTCACTGACAATGAAAACTCTTCCAATCCCTTTTTCATGGTGTACAAAACTACTATTTTCATATCTTTAATATTAATGATTAATCTCTTTCTCTTTCAAAATTCGTGCGTCCTATATTCGATGACAATGTCACCAACTCAGCTAATGGTGACCGAAACACCGTTCAATGTTTCAGTATGTCTAATGCTAGAATTATCTCAGTGAAGTTAGATTATTGGTGAGCCGAAGTCGTATGCTCCCAAAGATAGTATTTATAACACTTAAAACCTCTAACTAAATGAGAGTATATGGTAATAAGGATCGATCCACAGAGAAGGCGATGTAATTTATGTGAATTATAGTATAGAAAATAAGTAACCAAAATGGGGGGAGTTTAAATGGTTGAGTACTAAACTAGAGATAAAGAGCAAGTGCAATGGGATTTTTGTCTTGGGTTTTGTCAACAAGAACTTTTAGAATAAAGTTCTTCCCATTACATGAGTCATTGGGTTTGTTAAAATAAGAACTTGTTCTTATTTAAGAACCAAGTTCTTGATATATATTACAGGTAAATAAAATAATGAGAACAAAACAATTAATTATAAATCCTAATTAAAAACAAGGAAACAAGTTTTTTTTCATTGGAGTATAAAGTTCTTAAACTTAGGAATTGGTGAATAATGACTTGGTAATGGAAGAACTTTATATATAGTTCCTCCATTGCACTTGCTCTAAATAAACAATTGAATGAAGAATAATAAATACTAGTTTTAAGATCCAATTTCCCTTCTAAATTAAACCTGCTACTCGTATTTGGCAAGTCAATAGGTCCAAAAATTCATTTAAACTCGACCCACGGACTTTGGGTCAAAACCTACAATGAGAGATTAGATCTCCCACTGAATTGGTTGACAACATGTATAGAAAATATTTATCGATGTGTCATTATTCGTTCATTACACCCATTATGACATGTGATCACTTCTATGGCTCTAACTCATGCATTCACGTCATATTTAGCTCATCATCATCAATTTTACCATTACAAATTCTCGTTTATTGTTAAAGTTGTCGAAGTCTTACCCACTTTCATAAATGGGATAAAAAAAATATTTAAAAAATAACAAAAGTTTGTAGCATCTATATAAAATAGTCTTGTATCCTTTTAAGTTATGTGTAAAAAGAGTACCTTCGTCTTAAAAGAAGAGTCAAGTATTCATAATGACAAAAGCTAAACGAAATAGTAAATTATGAAGTTAATTCTATATATTTTTTTGATGCAAAAGTTAATTATATATATATATATATATATATATATATTTTTGGCAGCAGTAAAGAAAGTTTAACAAAAAGAAACAAAACAACTAGTTGATCATGACACTTTTAGAAAGGTCATGAGCCACCACATTAGAACTTCTAGGAATATAAGAAAAACGTAAACAATGAAAAAATGGAAACATAAGCCGCATATCATCAAGGAGCCCCTTTGTAAGATGATGTTCCATCTCCACTCCCGCTAACTGATGAATTACTTGCAGACAATCGGTCATGATTTCCAGGTGAAGGTAGCCCATTCCGTGGCCATCCATAGGACCTCCCGAATACCCAAGGCTTCAGCTTGAAGTGCGAACTCCGCTCGTACCTTAACCCCCCTTGAACACACCGTCTCACCCAAATGACCATAAACCACCCAACTAACAACCGCATTCCTTGGAGTCTTCCAACCTGCATCTACCATAACCTTCATAGTAGCGCACAAAGTATGTCCCCCTCCCACCACGTAAAGAGGTTGGCCATCCCTAAAACCTTGAGAAACCAGGCTACTCCCATCATTCTGTACCATTTGTCGGGTCCCCACATCTTCATCCAAAGCCAGCAGAGCCATATCCACATTGTAAGACCACAATGAGATAAACCAATGGGGATTAAAGGGCTCACCTTTAAACAAAATTCCATTATGAACAGCCCACAAACACCACAACGTAGCCATGAACTTAACGATGTTCTCCGTCGCATTCTCCATTTTTTCCAACAAAGTCACCCAATTGATAATCCAGTCACCAATCCCAATAGATGAGCAACCAAAAGTACGAATACCCAGGTCACCACATGCCCAGACACGCTGTGCAATGCTGCAGTCACGGAAAAGATGCTCCCTAGTTTCAATACTTCCATCGGACAGGTTACAAAGCTTGCAATGTGAATCCGCAGGAATACTTCTTCTAGCAAACCCACACCCCAAGGACAATGAATTGGTCAAAATTCTCCACATAATAACCCTCCAAGTCGCTGGTCCCGGTAGCTTCCAAATTTTCCTCCTACAGAAAGCAATACCCTTAGAACTTATCCTAGATTTATCCTTCATAGTCCCATGAAGGTTCATGAAGGAACTGAAAGCCAACCCATAACCACTCTTAACTGAATATTTGCCACAAGAAGTATACTTCCAGTAGATGCTATCGTAGATTGTGGAATCGCAGTGTGGGATAGCTAAGATATTATCAGCTGCATCCTTCTCAAATAAGTACCGAATAAGGCCCGCATTCCACCTTCCATCATCCAATCGTAGATCACGTACTTTCAGATCCATGTAGCTCGCATTAGCCGGCGACATTGCCGCATTACTTGGGTCAGGCACCTCCCCCTTCACCCACTTTGTCGTCCAAACATTAAGATCAGAATCCACCCCTGGTTTCCACGCAACATGTTGAGAAAGAAGCACAAACCCATAGCGAAGACTCCGCTCACCCCACGACATATTACTCTTCCGCGAACAAACCAACTCATGCATCAACCCGCCTTCCCCAAACATCTTAGCCCGAAAAATATTACAGAAAGCAGTTTTATCATCCGACACAATGCGCCAAGCATGCTTGGCTAGCATGGCTTGGTTTAAACATTCAATATTACGCAGCCCAAGACCACCCGCACTCTTTGGCAAGCTTAAGAAATTCCTACTACACCAATGGACATTCTTACCTACCCTACATCCAGCCCACCAAAAATGTGACAATAAAGAGTTAATCTTAAGAGTCACACTTACCGGTATTTTAAACACCGATAGATAGAAATTTGAAATATTTGAAAGGACGGACGTAATCAAGGTAAGTCTTCCAGCTGGAGATAGAAAAATCCCATCCAAGAGGAGATACACTTGGTCACCATATCAATGAGACCTTTAAACAACTCGCGCTTCGACCCCGCAAAATCCGTGGGCAGGCTCAAGTACTTTCCAAAGCCCTTATTATTTCTAATATTTAGAACTTGCAAACAAACCTTTGCCTGGGACAAAGTAGTACCTGGACTAAAAACAATTCCTGATTTTGAGTCATTAATCCTTTGTCCCGAAGCCTTACAGTAAGCCTCCAGAATGACCTTCAACCCATGCACAGACTGTCCACTAGATTGAAGAAAGAAAACCGCATCATCCGCAAAGAACAGATGCGTTAGAGGCGGTACCTTATGACACAGTCTAATCCCTTGTAGTAAGCGTTGCTCATGCGCTTGAATAATCTTCCCGGAAAGGACTTCCATACATAAAATAAACAAGTATGGAGACAACGGATCCCCCTGACGAAGCCCACACTTCGGCTTGAAAGACGGAAGAGGAGACCCATTAAATAAAACTTCATACGACACCGAGGTCACACAGCTCATAATAAGTCGAATAATGCTTTCTGGGAACCCAAACTTACATAGGGTGGCCTCAAGAAAACGCCAACGGACCCTATCATAAGCTTTACTCATATCCGCCTTGAAAGCAAACTTACCATGTCTACCCCGTTTATGGGAGTTGATGTTATGGATGAGTTCATGAGCCAAGAGAATATTATCGCTGATAAGCCTTCCTGGAACAAAGGCATTTTGAAACTCTCCAACCAAAGACCCCATAATCTTAGCAAGCCGGTTCGCAATACATTTAGAGACAATTCTCATGAAAACATTACAGAGGCTAATAGGCCTATAGTCTTGAACCGCTTCCGGGTTTCCACATTTCGGCACTAGTGCAATAAAAGTCCGATTACTTTCCGTTAGGACCCGCCCAGAGTTTAAAATGGACAAAATAGTGGGTAATATCTATCCCGTTTTAACTTTCAACCATATCTCCGTCCTAAGGTGACCCTTAAAATAATTTTATAGATCTTTCCATATATTTTCGGGTAGGCAAACTGAAGAAGCAAACAAACGCCAAAGAACAGTTTAGTTATCCACTCTCTCTCCCCGGCGTTCGTCAGTTTGTGGTGTATCATATCTAGTATCATCCATTTTTCTCATTGAAATTAGGTGATTTATTACATGACGAGGCTGCTAGTTCGAATGATCGGCTATCAACAATCATTGAATATGCATAAAGGAATCATTCAAGATTGTTGTTTTGCCCTACCTACATGATTCTGACATCGATCGGAGCCTCGTTAAACACCAGCACCTGACTACCGTCGTGCTGTTTTTGATAGTTGGTCAGGTGCATCGGAGTGGTCTATCTCGTGCGATGCCGTGAGCCATTGAACAGTGTTTGAAAGTTGCGGCTGACAATGACCGACGTGAGAGGAGTCGTTGAAAACGTACCGTTTGTGGTTGATGTTGGATGGTGTTAAGGGTGGTGGCTGTGAATGATGAATCTGGGTCTGTGCTTAGAGACTAGTGTGTTAGACAGTGGGATTGGGTGATGGTGATGGAATGGTATTTACCCTATTTCAGTACATAAGTTTATTGATATACATAAGATTGTTACCAATATTACAAATATATGTATCTTAAATTCTGAATTGAGGAGAATTTGACATGTCATCAACTCTTAATTGTTACACTACCATGTAAGTAGCTACTTAGGAGATTAATTGTCTCGGGGTAAGAATTTCCACAAACTGATTATCAAATTGATCATAGACAAACAATTTCCAATTGACTCTTGAGCAAAACTATCGTGGGAACAATTTCCCAATTCCTTTGTAATATTATTTAACTCGAAACGCGATAATCAAACAACCTAATACACGCGATTAAGTTTAATTCAATAATAACATGAACGAATAAGGAACGATAGAAATGACGACCAATAAAACACGCGATTATTAGTTCGAATCACAAGTTAATTCTCTCTTTAACCAAGATATGATGAAACACACGCAATACAAAGGCTAATGATCGTCACTTTATCTAGCAAGGTTGAACAATTACGGATTCATTCACTAGAATAACAATATATTGATAATTGTGGAGATTAATTAGCTACTTTAATCTAACATTCAACAATCGTAAAATTAGAACAAAGAATTAACAATACTCAAGATAAAAGGAAGATGAATAATAGTCTCACAATTTGAATAAATCAGATGCTTCAAATCTTAATTCGAGATGAAAAGATTAGTTGCTCATGTCTTTCTTGCTAAGAAAATACCCAGGGTTCTTCGTCCAAAAATAATACGTAGTCCTCAAATAAATGAGTCTAACCAAGTACTTAACCTAAACATAATTATTCCTAATTAATAATGATGATGATGATGATGATGATGATGATGATGATGATGATGATGATGATGATGATGATGATGATGATGATGATAACAATAATAATAATAATAATAGCTGAGAGTTGGAAACTAAGGAAATAAAACACAAGTAGAGCTGAGACACGGGCGACCCACACCTGAACCCGCGATCTGCGCATGAACCCGTGACCCGCGCGAAATCCTGTAAAAAGGCGTGCTTGCTTTTCCTTTTCCGTCTTTCTTTGCTTGACAATGAGATCTTCTCCTTACTTTATTTCTTCACAAGTTGGGCCTTAGGGCACAAGGCCATATGATCCAAGCCAAAGTTGTTGGCTTCATTCCCGCATCCTAACCCAAAGTCGATAAAAACACAAACCCAAAACACACTACTCACTAATTCACCCAATAAATCCCTAAATAAGATCATCATTGACAAAAGGGAATTTCATGTAATTATACTCCAAACAACGCACTTATACCATGAATACTAACATAACTCATGGCTCTTAAACCCGTCCTAAATACGGCATATCAATTACAATATACTATGGAATGGTATCACATTCAAAGTTTTAGTTTAATCTTAAAAAAAATGGACAAAAACCTCCTCTATTAAATACTACTCCCTTCATTCCAGTGATATGTTTACACTACTTTTTTTTTTCCCCTCACAAAATAAAGGAAGTGTAAATATATCATTGGAACAAAGGGAATAGTAAGTATTGTAAGCTAGTTGATTGGTTTTTGTTTTGATGGACTTCTTGAAGTAGTGCATTAAAGTGGCGGAATGCAAACTAATTTAAGGGGTTTTATAAATTTCCTTTTATCATAAAACCGGATCACATGATCTTAAAATCGTATTAATATCTTTCCTCTAAAAAAATTCAAACGAATAAGATCGTAAGATTCTACAACCATGGTAGAATCGTAAAATCTGGGATCGCCTAACCGATCAAGTGTTTTTGGATCTTAAATTTTAGGAGTGTTAACGAGCCGAGTCGAGCTCGAGTTTGGGCTTGCTCGGCTTGTGCTCAAGAAACAAAACTCGAGCTCTAGCCAATCTCAAGCTTACTCGAGCCTATATAAAATTGCTTATTTTTTTTTATTTTTTTCTTCCGATATTTTTAATAACAAAACTCGAAGGTTATTTCTCTTTTTTTTTCTCATTTCCTTAGTCTTTGTAACCGGGACGGAGGGAGTAACTATTATATTTGTCATTGTATAAAGTATAAACATGTTAACTTTACAGTGTCATTATAAAACATATATTTATCCTTTTATCATAAAACTGGATCACATGATCTTAAAATCGTATTAATATCTTTCCTCTAAAAAATTTTAAACGAATAAGATCGTAAGATTCTACAACCATGGTAGAATCGTAAGATCTGGGATCGCCTAATCGATCAAGCATTTTTGGATCGTAAATTCATAGGATTAAATCGGAATTTTGATAACAATGATTATGCCCATAAACATATGACATCAACAAATCTTGTTTGTAATGGTTACATCAAGGTTGTGGTTATAATGTCTCACAACCCTCTTTTCGTTTTAACATTATTTAAATGAGATGTGAGATATCACAAGCTTATGACTGTAACAAGTAAGAATTTGTGATATATGACATTGAGCCAAACTCTCTGAACTCTCAACTATGTTTGTTTGAAACAAGTCAAGTTTTTTTTGGTGCTGATCAGGAGTATCCCCTACCGACAGCTGGAACAATCTCCTTCGGAGTACCGTAGGCAATTTAATGGATTAACCATTCGGTTTTTTCATTCGCAAGAGTCAAGAATTGAACTTCTGACCACTGGTTTAAGAGATGAGAGTCCTTACAACTCACACCAGCCAACTTTGGTACAAGTCTTTTCTTGATATCTAGGCGTTTGATTTTTGTCTTATCTATAAAAGTGATAGTTATTTGACCCGTCTTTAAGCTTAAGACAGATAGTGTCCGTCGTAAATGAGAGTTTGTGATTTGTGAAATAGGTGGGAGTTGCATAACTCAAACACGTAGTGGGCGAGGAACAAAATATTTCTAAGAGATGGAACTCGTTATACAAGAGGGTAAACTAAAAAAATAATCAGAAAACCATCTTGCTTAAGTGTAACACCCCCATACTCCAAGTGCCTTACCAGGACCACTTAAGGCATGGAAGTGCTACCATCTCGGTTACCCGAGGCAATGATAATCATAAGACAATAAAGAAACGTACTTTAAAAGTAAATGTAGTTTAAATGATTACATGATCAAAACCAAAACTGATAAACTGAAATGCAACATCCTCAGACGGTCTACTACTAAAACTATCAAAGCTTTAAAACATCGTCTGACACAGCGGAAGACTTCTAATTTCCACGTGATGACTCATCCTAGCTACCCCATGCGCGTCATATAATACCTGCTCAATAACTGCTCACCACCCCCGAATGGATCACCACAGTTTTTAAAACATTAAACGAGGTCAATACTGATTACATAAAAACAAATGCCACGAAGAAACAACGTCACAAACAGCTCAAGCAGTTCACACAAATCCCCAGTCTCCATCTCCAAACTCCACACAACTGAATACACACTAAAGTGTGTAGCCCTGCCAGAGTACCCATCGCAACAAGTACTCCACGCCGCCAGTGGGGGACCGCAGCCGTACCCACCAAATCCCCGCTCATCTCCATCGAGCGATAAACCCAAATTCCTTAATGTGCACACCCCTTCTGTGGGTTCCACAGAAGGCGAATAATGGGCGTGAAGCCACTCCCGCAAGTGACTCCACTCAGCCAGGGACGTGCCCCGAAGAACACAGACAGTTACACAATCAATCAACAATATACAGCCAACAACCGTCAAAATCAACCAACAATATAATTAACCAATAATCACAACAACAATCACCACACATTATGTAGCCAATACTGAGTAGGGAAACCCTACCTGGAATGCAACACAAACATCAGATGATCTAGCAGCTGTCTCAAAACCTTTCATCTACGAACCCTTCTCCTATACACATAATCATACAATCACTACCACATCAACATAAACATAGAAAACCCCCAATCCCAAAATTAGGGTTTAAACACCCTTAACCAAATGCTATAAAAAAGGTATGTAGGACTTACCCTTGACGTAAGGATCACAATGATACAAAGAACGATGAAATTCGACCTCTCAAGCTCCGAGATTTGTCAGTAACACGGATGAATGCGAAGAACGTAACTTGAATCTCTTTTCAATGTGATTAGGTTTTTAAAATTGTATTGTAAAGATGACGGAAAGATTTATATATATTAATCCGTGTTATTAACAAAACCCGACAAAACATCACCCGTAAACCGGGCTACTCGATCGAGTAACTGACCTACTCGATTGAGTGCCAGCTACTTTATCGAGTACCTAAGGCTACTCGATAGAGTACCCTACAGGCCAGAAACTATTTTAAAATGCAAAACACCCTTACTCGACAGAGTAAGGCCTACTCGATAGAGTACCCAGAGACTCATAAAACCGTAGTATTACATTAAGCTTGCGACCTCTTACGCGAGGCATGGTTTGACCACAATACATGAAGGTCAAGCCCCACTGGAGCTCACAAGATTTGTATTGTCTAATCGTCTGATATCCGAACATTAGGTTTACGAATTGTCAAAACTGGTGCTGTTTGAGGACGGTGAACCAGGAGAAGGCCCATTTCAATTCCTGCTTCACGGCTAGCGGGCTCAATGACAGCGCTTTTGGGTCGAGATGACAGGCCAATAATTATAATTCTTTCGATCACATAATCGGATGAAAAGAGCCTTTCATTATTGCCCAAGGGAGCCAAGTTCAAGGAAGTAAGCTTGCCAATGGAGAAGATGAATCGGCGATGAATGTAGGCATCATGCTGAAATTCGAAGGTCTTGCCATCGTCTACATATAGCTCTGTAATACCCACCCTTTTAGAGACCCGTTGACCAGCTTTGACCGACCTTGGGAGCAGTAATAGTTCTTAGAAGTGCGTACCAAAGTTATCCTGTGTTTTGAGTTGTGGGAGTACTCGATAGAGTAAAGGCTACTCGATCGAGTAGCTTGGATACTCGATCAAGTAGGGGCCACTCGATCGAGTAGGTGGGCCACTCGATCGAGTAGCGTCTTTTCAGCGAGGGTTTATAATCGTGTTTTGTTAAAACCGCAAATCATTTCCACCTCATTTCTTCAGATCTCTAGGTCGCCTCTTTCCCTTCCCTTCACCATATACCTTCCATGGGAGCCTTTGAAGGTCCTTGGGCCTTAGGAGTGCATAGCTTGAGTCGGGTAGCGGTCTTTTGCGAGGTTTCCTCATGTAGGTATGTCGTCATCATCATCTGTATCCTTGTCTTTACAGTTAAGGTTAGTTTGGTAGTGATAGATGATTGTGTTTTGTATATAGGTGTTGCTTGGTTGCTGGATATTGCGTGTGTGGGCATGGAATCATTGCAGTCGCTTAAAGGTAGGTTCGCCTACTCAGTTTCTGTGGATGGTCTAGTGTGTCGGTTGTTGCGTCGTGGTTGTTGTGTTGTTGTTGTGTTTGTGTGGCAGAGTATAAGCAGTAGTTGGTTGGTGTGTATAGTTTGTTGGTTGTTGTTGTATTGCAGCTGTCTGTGATTGATTGTCTCTGGTTCTCGAGGTGCGTCCTCGGTTGAGTGGAGTCACTTGCGGGAGTGGCTTCACGCCCTAGTTTCGTCCTCCGTGGAACTCGCCACGGGAGGGGATGTGCACATTAATGGGACAGGGTTATCGCTCGGTATGATGAGCGGGGCTTAGGTGGGAACGGCTGCGGTCCCCCACTGGCAGGGCTGGTCCAGTGGACAGTCGGTGACGAAGATTGATTGGAGTGGGTATGATTGTATATGACTGGTTGTGTTTTGTTTTGTGTTGACGGTTGATGTGGGTTAATGTTGTGTCTTCTTCTCAGTACTGACCTTGTGTGGTTGTTTTGTTTGTTTATGTGTCTGCCATGATCCCTTATGGTGAGCAATCAGTCTTAGCAGGTGTTGATGTGGTTGATAGCGGGAGTCCTGGCGGGATGAGTCGTCATGAGTTCTGATAGAGACTGTGCGTAGCTGACGAGTTGTATCTTTATTTTGTTAGTTGGTTGTAACACTTGTAAATTTAACTATAACCGTTCTTTTATCGACTTTTGATGATTACTTATCTCGGACAACCGGGATGGTAACGCCCTTATATGCTAAGAAAGGTCTAGTTAAGGCTCCTCGGTATATGGGGGTGTTACAAAGTGGTATCAGAGCGACGATTTTGGAACCTGTAACCAATGAGCCTAATGAACGTAGCTTGTCTAATAAAATGAACCTGGTGTATGTGTAATGGGAGCCCCAGCTGATGCTAGATTTTGGGTGAGTATGCGCCCTCATTTCAAAATCTTGGCCCCATTGTGCTTAAGCCACTCACCGGGTATGGGAATGTGGAGTCCGTAAATATGTGCTTACTGTGTATGATGGTTATGTTGGAATTGTTTGTGGTTGAGTCTTTGTTGAAATTGATATTGGTACAGTAGTTACGTTAGAATCGTGTATGGTGAATTGGTGATGAAGTGGAGGAGCGTATGTGATGATAATGAGGAACGTATAAGGTTTTATATGATAGACGTGCGTGAAAAGTGTAGAAGTGTATGCTGTAGTAGGAAATGTGGTCATTTTGGTGTGTGTTTTAGGTTGTTAGTGATGGTGATCCTATACGAGTTTATAAGTCTTACCGTACCTATAATGATGATAGCTAAAGGAGTGTTGAGATATAGTATGAGAAACATCAAGATAGTAGTGGATATATGCAATGTTTAATGATTGAAAGTTTCTGCCGTGTGGTGATTAATTTGTGTATGTTGAAACTTGAACATGATAGTAATGCACTTGGATGACGTATGGAAAAATTTATCGTTAATTATGTGTTTTGATTAACGTAAATATAAGTTGCTAGTAATGTGGTAAGACGAGTTTAGACATGATACAATGACATAATTGCGTATACGGATGACTCGGTAGCAGGTAAACCATGTTGTGTGAAGTTTGTTGTAACGTAATGAGATATGAATCCTATTTGATGAGACAGTATGATATATTTGAGTAGTAATGATAATATATGAGTAAGTACGATAACCAGTGACGATTTCCGAACTTGGTTTGGAATCGACACGTAATGTTGTTTTGCAGGAATCTTCAGTTAATTTTGTAACTCTGACTGTGTACTCAACCTTACTTGACCAAGTGCGAGTGTTTACTAGACCGAGTAGACCTCACTCAATCTAGTTAGGAAGCTATGACGTCGAGATGTAGGAATTTTCTGCGGATACTCGACGAAATAGCACCTACTCGATCGAGTAGAGGGCACTCGATCGAGTACCCTAGGCACTCGATCGAGTAGGCTACAGTACAGTGGCTTTTATGGGTTTCATAAAACCCTTGTTTTTCCTCATTCTTCTTATTCTTTCCTCTTCTTTTGAAACCCTAACCTCTCAAATCTCTCAAAAACTCTTATAATTTGTGTTTATGGTGATTAATTCGGGTAGTTTTCTTTGCTTTGATTCATTCTTTCACTTCTTATTTGATAAAGGTATGAATTTCTCTCCTAATTTCATGTTTTCATCACTTAGAATCTATTGGAATGATAGAATAATCTGAAATTTCGATTCATATGGACGAAAAATTGCTTGTAATATGATCCACATGTTTCCCTTTCATGATTATTGATGTTTATTGTGCTAAAAATAGAATAGAAATTGCAAATTTGGGGACGAATTTTCTAGGGTTTGTGAAACCGAATTGGTTTTTGGGTGATTTCTACATGTTGGATGATGAAATTGAGTAGTATATGTTGCATATGTCATGTTGAAAGTTGAATTTTGTGATTTTCACCTTAAAATTTGCCTTAAAACTCCGTCTTAAAAGTGCCCCAAATTGAAATTCGTTTTCTATAATTGAGGTTTTGTGTTGAATATGAATGAATGTGTAAGAGCTAAACCTTTGAGATGGTTGTAGTGATGATTAATTCTTGTCAAATATGCCAAATTGTTACAGCTGTAGAGACCGTCTGACTGTCTAATTGAGAAGTTGCTCATAATGTTGAATGTCGATGATGGAGTGTACTAAGTTTCCTTTCTATGAACATATATGAATGTTTCACATGTTATCAAGTATATATATGGAGTAGCGTTTGAGCCATGTCATGACAGTTGAAGTAGTCGAGTAAATCATATTTTCATCCATGCTAAAATTTTCACAGCTATAGAGATCGTCTGAATTGCTATGAACTGTATTTATATATATATAATCTGGGAATTGGTTGGTGAAATTGTGTGCATAGATGATGATTCAACGTTCAATGTGCGTAAATTACATGCTTTAAGTGCCTATGCAAGTATGTGTAAATTGTATGCTGAAACAGATGCCGAGACTAAACCTGGGGACCCGTCAAAGCAAGAGGGGGAGGACTTCTCAGCCCGAAATTGGGGAGGGTTGCGGACCGGTCGTACTATCTGTACCCGAGTATCCTTCGGTAGTCTTTGTGGACTTCAAACAGAGAGAGAGATTTGTAACGTTACAGAAACGCAAGATGAGACCCACCCGTTGTGTGGACACCACACTTCTTGATGACCTGGGGATTGAGACGGATGTCCGTCATATCTTTGAGACCTTGGGGTTCACGGGGTTGTATCGTTTGATAAAGCATACCTATCCTTTTCTGACTTTGGAATTCATGAGCTCGTTTAAATACGAGCCAGCTGCCCAGTTTGTTGAGTTCCGTCTTATGAACACGAGTTTTGTGTTGACCATTGACCTCTTTGCTTCTCACCTTGGTTTGGCTGAGCCTCCCAAGGATTCCATCAGCGAGATTCCATCTGAGTACGGGGTTTGCCGCCTTATGCCTTGTTTGTCTGGAAAGTCAGCTCCCACCTCCAGTAACTTGTTGATTAACGATGTTCAACATGTCACTTTGAGGATCTTCTTTCGTTCTATATCGAATCTTCTTTATGAGAGGCCAGATATGATTAAGCTGAACAATCACGAGTTGTTGTTTTTGATGTCTTATCTTAACCCGGAGCGGACCGAGAGGGTGGTCTTCAATGCTCCTGCCATGGTCTGTGCTAGCCTTGCTTTGATGGCTACTTCTACCACTCGGTACTTGAGTTGTGGTGCTCTTGCCACCCGGTCAGCTGAAAAGCTAGCCTCCTTTGAGGCTTCTTCTGAGTACGTTCCCCTATCCACACCGGTGCCTACCATGGACAGAGACTACTACCTCGACCTGAAATAGTTGAGAACCTTGGAGGATGGTAGCCTAGGATGGAGGGTGTAGGGTATGAGCTGGATGAGGATACCGGCTCCTGAGCACCTTCCACCGACTGAGCCCTTGGATGCGGTTGATTCTGATGAGGAGGATGAGGATGCACCTCGACTGTTACAGACATACCTCATTGACGACACGATCCTTTGGGTGATGCCTGAGCCGAAGAAGGGGGAGAACGTGAGAGCGGCGGAGGATAGGCCTAGGTTGGGGAGAAGAACTTGTCGTGTGAGGGAGAGGACAGCTGAGACCAGACCACAACCAGCAGCACCACAACAGCACCCTTTTCCTTGTTACCCCTACCTCGATACCCCGGAGACGCGTTCGAGCTACTTGGCAGAGAGAGTGTCATCTACTTTGACACTCCGGAACATGCATGAGATGGCGTATGCTCAGGGTATTGGGACCGAGGGACCACATCTAGTGTGGTGGAGCGAAGTTGGGGACTATAGTGGGGTTTTCCGCTCCTATGGAGTGGACATGGTGGCATGGGGGACACCTCAGTCCTTTGCCTTTGGTGGTCTGACCCCATGGTATGAGAGTCCAGGCGCTGGAGCAGGGGTTGATGCGGGTCTTGGGTCATCAGGAGCAGGCACCTCGGGAAGGGATGATGGTGGAGATGAGATGATGAATGAGCAGCAGCAGGAGTGATACTCCTTTTTCTTCTCTTTGTTTATGGTTTGGTTATGTGGGATGATAGTGGTCGTTGTTAGTTAGTACTTTTTACTTTGGTTTGTATGGATGGCCATAAGGCCGAATTTGCTTGGTTTAAACTTGGTTGCAGGATTTTGAGGGGTGGGGTTATCATCCCGACTCATGTTTATGAGACATCTTACTCACACACACACACACACACACACACACACACACACACACACACACACACACACACACACACACACACACACACACACACACACACACACACACACACACATATATATATATATGTTTTGTGTTTTTACGGGAAGACTTCGAGGGCTTTGACCTGTGGCTACTCGACAGAGTGCCCCTCACTCGGTCGAGTAGCTGCAGATGTGATGAAGAGGGAGTATTCTGATCTCGGGCTACTCGATCGAGTAGCCAAGACACTCGATCGAGTAGCGGGCACTCGATCGAGTACCCTACATACTCGAACGAGTACCCTACATACTCGATCGAGTAGTACTATTACAGGAACTTTTCGTTATTTAAAATTGTTTTAACGGTCATATCATTACAAGTTTTGAGGTTTAATATGGTTGTTTATGATTAGTAACCTGTTTGAACCGTTAATTTCATATGTTGGGAGTCGTGTTTGTGTTTTGGATGCTTATTCGTAACGAACAGTACAAGTAGTAGTTGGTTCTTATTGCATTCATTTTACATCCGTAATGTCTACTAATTATATTTCACTGGAGTTGTGTCTTTCCATATACATATACAAATGATATATACATGCATCCGTGACTATGGCTAGTTATTCGAATATAGTTGTATATGCTTTTATTAATTCATGGTGGTATGAGTAATGAGTAATGTCAATAACGAATCATATGGGTTAGGTACATGTCAAGAGGTAAGTTTTAAGTTATACGTGTAGTAATTCGGTGGTGAAATTCGGGGACGAAGTTCCTTTTTAGAGGGGAAGAGTAATGTCGCAAAATAAAAAGGCCGATATTGCAATCTTTCGTTGTTCGTTTATGATGTTTTCTATTATTGCAGTTACATTTCTTGTATGAAACTATAACTGTATCACGTGTTCGTTGAGTAATTGTATGTTGAAGTTAAAGTTGAATAGTGTGTTATGAAGAGACGGTCATAGAAAGATAGTTATGATGTCATGCGTTGAGAATAGAATCGTATCGTGGGATAACATAGTTGTATTAATGTGACATGTTTCGTGTTAATGGTTGTTATATATTAGTGAAAGTGTTATCTCATAGTGCGTGGCTAAGAGTTGTGAGCAACAGTGTAGTCGTTGGTTGTGTTGGTCCATGTTGTGAGGTTGGTATTTCAAGTGGTAGCTTGTAGAAGTCGATCTATATGGAGTGTTAGACAGTTGATGATGATGACATGGGGGATAGTATTTTCGGGGAGTAGTGACCTATGTAGGAAGAGTAGTGGTGTCGTTTTGTTTCCGTATCTTGTGCTTTGGGATAGGCGAGTTGAACTTCGGGGACAAAGTTCTTTTTAAGGGGGGAAGACTGTAATACCCGCCCTTTTAGAGACCCGTTGACCAGCTTTGACCGACCTTGGGAGCAGTAATAGTCCTTAGAAGTGCGTACCAAAGTTATCCTGTGTTTTGAGTTGTGGGGGTACTCGATAGAGTAGAGGCTACTCGATTGAGTAGCTTAGGGCCACTCGATCGAGTAGGTGGGCCACTTGATCGAGTAGCATCTTTTCAGCGAGGGTTTATAATCGTGTTTTTATAAAACAACAAATCATTTCCGCCTCATTTTTTCAGATCTCTAGGTCGCCTCTTTCCCTTCTCTTCACCATATACCTTCCATGGGAGCCTTTGAAGGTCCTTGGGCCTTAGGAGTGCATAGCTTGAGTCAGGTAGCGGTCCTTTACGAGGTTTCCTCATGTAGGTATGTCGTCATCATCATCCGTATCCTTGTCTTTGCAGTTAGGGTTAGTTTGGTAGTGATAGATGATTGTGTTGTGTATATAGGTGTTGCTTGGTTGCTGGATATTGCGTGTGTGGGCATGGAATCGTTGCAGTCGCTTAAAGGTAGGTTCGCCTACTCAGTTTCTGTGGATGGTCTAGTGTGTCTGTTGTTGCGTCGTGGTTGTTGTGTTTGTGTGGCAGAGTATAAGCGGTAGTTGGTTGGTGTGTACACTTTGTTGGTTGTTGTTGTATTGCAGCTATCTGTGATTGATTGTCTCTGGTTCTCGAGGTGCGTCCTCGGCTGAGTGGAGTCACTTGCGGGAGTGGCTTCACACCCTAGTTTCGCCCTCCGTGGAACCCGCTACAGGAGGGGATGTGCACATTAATGAGACAGGGTTATCGCTCGGTATGATGAGCGGGGCTTAGGTGGGAACGGCTGCGGTCCCCCACTGGCAGGGCTGGTCCAGTGGACAGTCGGTGACGGATATTAATTGGAGTGGGTATGATTGTGTGTGACTGGTTTTGTTTTGTTTTGTGTTGACGGTTGATATGGGTTAATGTTGCGTCTTATTCTCAGTACTGACCTTGTGTGGTTGTTTTGTTTGTTTATGTGTCTGCTGTGATCTCTTATGGTGAGCAGTCAGTCTTAGCAGGTGTTGATGTGGTTGATAGCGGGAGTCCTGGCGAGAATGAGTCGTCATGAGTTCTGATAGAGACAGTGCGTAGCTGACGAGTTGTATCTTTATTTTGTTAGTTGGTTGTAACACTTGCAAATTTAACTATAACCATTCTTTTATCGACTTTTGATGATTACTTACCTCGGACAACCGGGATGGTAATGCCCTTATATGCTAAGGAAGGTCTAGTTAAGGCTCCTCGGTATATGGGGGTGTTACAAGCTCACCTTCGGCTTTTTGGGAACTGTTTAAAGCTATCACCTGAAACCAACAAGGGAAATATACACATCACAACACTCAAATAGATAAATTGGCTACCAATTTTCTTCATTGGAAGTGTCCTATAGAAATAGTTAGTCCCATTGATCCAAATCTAGTGACATATCATCAAATATTCAAATCCTCTGGTTGAAATGCACATGTAGACAAGCTCAGCATGTAAAGCCATTGCGCGGAAGGAACTCTAGACTAAACAGTCCCAAGCCCCACCCAAAAAAAGGAAAGAAAAATATACATACCAGGGTGTATGGATCATTAACTTTGGCGGAAGCGATCTTTACTGGGTATGATGGTACTAGCCCTTTGGAATGCAGGAACACTTTCATCGGAGACACCCAATTTATGAGTGATCCCTCCCTTGTATGTGCTTCCACTCCTCATATCATACCAGGACTGTTCTCCCAGGAGATATACTGATACATGCTTAATTTTCTGGATAAAGCATATACATGTTCCACTATTATGATTTTAACGAGAAAAACAGGCACATGGAATTGACGTTAACTGGAGAATATGTAAGATCTCTAAAATATGGAATTTTGGTAACAAACCTCAGAGTACACTCCTTGCACTAATATACCGTTTCCAACCATGAATGACTCGTCATTATTGAAAGTAGCTTCATCATTTGGAAACTCCATCCACAAAGGACACATCATTGTAACACCAGTTGTATTTGCCTCTCTAAATAATGTGTAGAATTAAGGAAGTAGCATGTACCGATTGTGAATGGCTTCTCTCATGAGTTCCGTGTTGCGTTCTCTGCGATTGAAAGAGAATTTATGAGTCAAGCATGTAAATCAGTTTCGAAAGTGTCTATCATTAGCCCTTTCTTCTCTTTTGTACACTTGCTTTCAAGAGTGACTTGTGACTTATGAGAGGTGTTAAGGGAGGTAAGAAATATATCCATGCACAATGTATTGACTCAAACATGTACCATAAATACTAAGATAAAATGCACAAGAATCAGAGTTACAATTCTTCATATGATCTCCCGTACAAGTGTCGGCTTTTGACACTCATAACGTGTTAATCAGTTAATGTACTTCAACTCCATATACTTATAAATGAACCCCTAGACATGAAACTAAAATAACTGGGCAGGTTTAACAGTAGAATAATTACCCAAACAACCATGGTTCCCTTCTTTTTGTGTCATGATGGGCATGCCCACTGAAGAAGGGATAGTAGGCACCCAATTGATACCAACGCACCAGTAACTCAGGTTCAGGGTTATCGAAGAATCCACCAACAGCAACACCTATACAAAAAGACAACCCTGAGCGAGCAAACACTTTTAAAATCTTTTTTTTTTTTTTTTTGTGGTGAAAAGAACAAATATACCTGAAAAGGTAATTCCAGTGAGTCCCATGGTCAAGACCATGGGTACTGAAACCCTTAGCTGTTCCCATTCTGCAGTATTATCACCAGTCCAAATAGCTCCATATCTTTGACTTCTAGCAAAGAACGCCCTTGATAAGACGAAGGGTCTATCCTTCCCTTCACCTCGTTTTACAAGTCCATAAGATGTGCCCATGTGAAAATAATAACCATAAGCATTATGAAGTTCCAGGTGTTCAACACCTCCAACGTGCAATTCATCTCTAGGCATTGTGACCTGGTGAAAGCAATAAGATCAGACCATGATAAAATAAAATACACTGACAATATATATCCCGCTTTGGTGCATTAAAGGTATATCAAGATAAAGACATATTTGTTCTTGAAAAGAAGTCAAATGATGACAATGCTAGTAGCATACACCCTGAAACACCACACAAAATTTCGTCAAATAGGAACAATACCAACTGGAGGCACTAGTAATTTGATAAAAACAATACGAAGTAAGTTTTTTTCTAATAATGAACTTAGAAGCCCAACTGAAATACAAAACAACTACCCTTCCCAGGCCAAGAGTCATATGGCTTAACGATGATCACTGCTACACCTTTGAGACTTGAGAGAGTGAGACACAGTTCCACATAGAGTAATAAGGAGCAAAGCATTAGCACAAAGTCTTATGTAAGATCGTCTTGCAAGACCTCTTTAACACATGTAAATTACCAGTAACCCTTACCGCCAATGACCTTTGGAATAGTGACTTTTTTCTATTATTAGTGACCATTTTATCATTGAGAGTGATAGTTTTAGTTAGGGACCCTTTTTGTAGCATATAAGAAGAGGAAAAAAAACAAGCAACGAAGTTTGAACAAAGGATAAGATGGGAAGGATAATGACACAATGCCATCAACACCAACAGCCATAAAAATCCAGAGTTCCAGACCCATTCAAGAAGCAAAAGTTAGAAAAAAAAAACAATTGTAATAATCATGAATTTATAAGCTCAATATCACAGATATGACCTTGAATAACAGTATCCATGCATAAGACGTAAATAGTATTCAGTGAATATACCATATATAAACATAAGTGCTAAGCCAGTAGAAATAGAGAAGAGACAACAAATGACAGAAGAATACCTCCGGTCCATTAAATACAGAAGGTTCATTCATATCGTTCCATATGTATAGTGAGGGTGTGGACCCAACATAATTCTTGTAGGAGAATTTTTCAGCCCACCATTCCCTGACTTCCGGGCTCAACATATCCAGGTACGAGGAGGAGCCAGGCTGAGGAGTCTATTGATCGAATACGAAAGAGGGGGGGGGGGGTGAATTGAGTATTAAAAACGATGCCCAATTTTTCGAAATATATGATGTAAAATTAATTATTTGATTTTATTGATTAAAATCAACTAATTAATTTACTAATAAGCGCAAAAACGAAATAACGAAAAAGAGAGAAAGAGAGACACACATGATTTTTGAAGTGGTTCAGTTTTGCAAGTCGAAATATACGTCCACTATTCTCGATTAACAATTTTTAGTACCTTTCTACGGATTACAAAAATTATCAATCCACTCGTATAATCAACTATATGATTATAACTCAGATTGAGTATCGCTAAATAATCTAGATTGCTCTTACGTTAATAAGAAAAGCACAACGATAAATATTAATCTCACGTTATGCGAGTGAGTATAATATCTTTGTGTACTTAGTATCCTATAACGATTTCTCTTTGAGTGATTGACAAAATTGATGCGCAACTTTTGTATAAGCAATTTGTAAAATAAGAATTAAAGCTCAAATAATTTTTGCTTAAAAATATTTTTCTCTTGAAAGTGTAGATGTGTGTCACTGTTAAATGATGAATGAAGAGAAGTATTTATAGTTGTAGGGAATTAGGGTTTTAGAATATTCTGGAAGGTGTGAAACCCTAAATGACTTGACGAACAAGTAGGAGGCAAGGGTGTGGAGATTTCGGCCTCTAGGGTTTCGTTCGGTCTATTCGGCCTCCATAGCCCACAACAAATTGAGATAGAATTTTAGTTGAAACCCTAGGTTGCATGACGACATAAATATCGTGTTACAAACCAATAGTACATCAAACTTAAATTCTAATTAAATAATTCCAATTTTATAAATCCTCTCTTATTCTTATAAAACATTAAAAATATATTTTCCAAAAATTAACGCATCATTTTTGTCTAGCAGTGAAGTTATGGCTATGAGGTCATAACTTCACTAACCTTTAAATCAAACAAAGTAAAACCATTACCGGATGACGACCTATACTATCTAATCTTCAGTAGATCTTCAGTAAACGAATCCTCTCTTCACAAGTCTCTCATCTTGAGTCTCGTGGTTGTTATTTGATCTTGATCTTTCTTGAATACAACGATCAAGTGTCTTTGAAGTTGTACCTCCTTGGTCAAAACTTCAAGCTTGCGTCACTGTAATTGTTCCTTTCTATATTAAGACTTCAGCACACAATTACACGCATATGTTTATAATATTAAGTCCACATACAAATCATTACTGTCATTATCAAAACAAATAATTAGGACTAAAGGTCCAACAAATTCCCCCTTTTTGATGATGACGAGTCTCCTATGATTTATGTCTAAGTCTAGTTCCCCCTCAACATAATACTTCCCAATTTATAGAACAGTTGAGCGCAGAAACTAATAATCTTTTCAAAGTTATAACTATAGAACGCCTTGAGAGAATTAACTTGAGACGGTCGCAAATCATAAAAACAATTCCCTCTCTTGGCATCATTGAAAAGATGAGAACAAACATAAAACAACTAGAATAATATATTATGAGACAAGAATTAATCATGAAAAACATATTATATTAAACGCAATCTAGTTCTTAATTGGCATAATAATATTATAAACATGCAATCACACAAGGAGTAAAATGCGGAATTGAAAAAGCTAATATCCATAAGAATGGATTTTTATTGTGAGCAAAGGAATTAAAAAGATAAGGCTAGGTTGGATGGGTATGGCGAGATGATCACGGGTAGTGGGGGCTCGGTGGTCGTGACCTAGGACGGGTCCAAAATTCCAAATCCTCGAGTCGCGCGTGACAATGGTCTAGGAGTGCAGCTTGAGCGGTCAATCGAGTATCGAAGTTACCAATCCTCAAAGTCATAGCTTTAACTGCTTCATATATCGTATGCATCTCAGACCTCATCTCCTTTCCAGATTGTAATAGCTCATCACCAAACTTAACCAAACTATCCAAACCTTCCCTCATATGAGTAGACTCGGAGTGTGTTCGCACGGATGTCTTTAGAGCGGTGTCGACTTGCGTGTCCAATCGTGACAACATGGTGTATACACGCGCCGGGCTAATACTACTCGGTCCACTAGTATCAACTCTCCTTTCCTTTTTAATAAGATCAAACAACTCACATAATTTCTTGTCTTGCTCATTAATCCTTCCAAGAATAGAAGTAAAATTTGATTCCATCTGAGAATCCAACATCTCAAAACTCACATTGCTTTTTCCTCCTTTTTCTCCTTTTTCTCCTTTTGTTTCAAAACATAATTCCGGGCCATTAATAACAAGCTTCATATAAGATAAATAAAGATCGTTCATCTCATTACTTGTTATAACTCCATAACTATGCATCCCAATAACTCCTTTCTTCTCTAAAATTCGAGAGATCCAATTTTCATAAGGCAAACTTAAAGTAGAAGCTAAATCGTCCATCTTAGCTGTTACACTAGCTTGTATAATTTTATGAAACACAAGCATAGGTAGACTAACCTTTTCTCCTTCAAGCCAAGCCTTCATAATAATCATCTCATGAACCCCAAATTTATCTCTCCCTTCTTTGCGAGGAACAATAGTAGTCCAAAGAAAGTTCAAAAAGAACCTCAAAGATGGCGACAATTTAGTTGTTAAAATAGTTTCAGACGAAGTCGCATCTTGTTTGAAATACCGTTTCACTACTAACCTCTCATCAGGCGACATACTTCCCCATTCTACGCTTGGATTAATTTCGATTCCCTCTCTAGGAACTCGAGCCAAGTCGCAAAAATCACCAATTGAGACACGTATAGACGTCTCATTAACCACAGCAAGTAAATTTCCTTCCTTAAATTGAACAATAGCACAAAATTGATATACCTCAATAGGAAAGACTGGACCACTTACAACAACAATATTCTCCCAACCTTGATCTTTGAGAAAATTCCTGAAGAACCCAAGTGCTTTATATTGCTTTAACCAATCAACCGAATATACTCGTCCTGCGTGAATGCGGTATTGAGCAACTTGATTGATATTCCTTCGTTCTACTTGAGTTAATCGAAGATTATTCAGTCCATTGTTAGTGTAATCATCCATATGCTGTGCGTAAAGAACACGTGAAGAACCATCTTGAAGTATATAGCTCTCAATTTTCGAGCTTACCTCAGTTTTCGAAACCAATTTTTCCTTACCCTTAACCAATTTTCCCCTCTTCTTGTGGGTGTCGGGTAGGTCGGCGGTGGACCGCGGTGACCGTGGGGTCTCGGGCGGCGTGACGGAGCGGGAGGTTCTCGGGGGTGATCGGGTTACCTTCTTTCCAACAACAACGAGTTTCCGAGATTGAAAACGGGTTGTAGGATGATTTGCCATTATTAATCTTGAAGGTTTTGAAAAAGTATTAGGGAAGAAGATGATTAAATTGATGAGAATTATGGAGAGGTTAAAAAGGTTTAAATAGTATTAAGGAGTTTGTGTTTTGGTAACCATAGAATTCTTAAGGAAAGAAAATAATACCAATTTCCTTTTTTTTTTTTTTTCGTGCTTTTTTTTTTCGGCACTTTCCTTTTTTTTTTCGGCACTTTTTTTTTTTTTATTATTATTTTTGGTATTATCTCCTATTTCTTATATAATAAGAATAAGAAAAGAATCCTATTTGATGTGAGATAAGGAAAGAATATTTTGTGTTGGTGTTTAGGCAGGATTTGTGTAGGAATATAATAAGATAAAAATATCTTTATTATATTTATTTTGTCGAATTTTTGTAAGAATATGTGATTATACAGAATATTAAATATTACCATACACATAAGCAAGATATAACACGTAAAATAAACATTATTTAACATAATTGATATACGGACACAATCGTACAATCTCATCTTCCTAGCCAGTCATTCAGGTTCCCAGACATAATTATGACGGATTTAATTATCGCTAATTAAACCAATCTCTAGTCTCAATAACTCAAAGCGTTTTCTAGCTAACGGCTTAGTCAAGATATCAGCCCATTGCCTTTCGGTACTACAAAATTCAAGTGAAATGTTGCCCTTCTCTACGTGATCTCGTAGAAAATGGTGTCTAATATCTATATGTTTGGTCCTCGAGTGCTGAGCAGGGTTCTTAGAAATTACTATAGTACTCGTATTGTCACACATAATAGGCATACGACCTGCATTTATACCATAATCACATAGTTGTTGCTTTCACCAAAGTAATTGAGAACATACCGATCCAATGAGATACATACATACTCGGCCCGATGAGACATTGCAACTGAATTTTGTTTCTTTGATCCCCATGTGATGATACAAGGTCCAACAAACGTTGCATACCCAGAAGTGCTTTTCCTTTCTAAAGAGCATCCTGCATAATATGCATCTGAATACCCTATTAGATCAAAATTACACTCAAGTGGATACCATAAGTACAAATTTGATGTACCAATTAAATATCTCAAGATACGTTTAACTGCAATCATATGTGACTCTTTAGGACACGATTGATATCGCGCACAGACACATACACTATACATTATATCAGGACGAATTGCAGTTAAATATAAAAGTGAATCAATCATACCTCGATATGTAGTCTCATCGACACACTTACTATGTTCATCTATAGTTATCTTCTTTTCAGGTACCATAGGTGTATCGTAAGATTTTGCATTTTCCATACCGAATTTTCGAATCAGTTCCTTGATATATTTCTGTTGGTGAATCTTTATACCATCTTTTGTTTGTTGAATTTGTAAACCTAGAAAGTACTTCAATTCTCCCATCATGCTCATTTCAAACTCAGAAGTCATTAGATCTGAAAAATACTTGCACAATTTTTCATTAGTAGAACCGAATATTATATCGTCTACATAAATTTGCACAACAAGTAAATTAGAACCCTCGGATTTTAGGAACAAGGTTTTATCGACAGATCCTCTTATAAAATTATTTTGTAATAAAAACTTGGATAATCTGTCATACCATGCCCTTGGAGCTTGTTTCAAACCATATAAAGCTTTGTCTAATTTGTAAACGTGGTTTTGAAACTTGTTATCTAAAAATCCGGGAGGTTGTTCTACATAAACTTCTTCTTCCAAATAGCCATTACACTACTACAAATACAGGCAACTACAACGGCCCTTTAACAACGCTTATTCACGAAAATCATCAAAAGACGTTGTAGAATGGATGGCGCGAATTTTACCAAACTTAATTACAACGGTTCTGTGTTGTTAACCGTTATTGGTTTTAACAACGGGTCATACTTTCAAAACCGTTGTTAATATAAAAACTAATAACAACGGTTGAATCTGTAATACATTTTAACCGTTGTTAATAATTTGGCGCAAAATTAGTGAAAAGTAATTACAACGGTTTGTTTAGAACCCGTTGTTATTAGGTTGTAACAACGGTTGTATACTGAGTAACCGTTGTTATTAATGTAATGCAAATCTTAAGAACAACAGATTGCTTTATTCTGCTATACGCTATAAAACACAAACACAAGCTAATACTGCTACTATATCATCCTCCATTCCTCCCTGATCGTCTCTCTGTCTTCATCTCTGTCACTGTTGTCACCGTCTTCTCTCCCTCATCGTGTTTATCAATCAGGTATATATGTTTCTTAGGAACGTTTATAGATATAGGATTTTTTGGGTTATTATCTAACTTGTTGATAATTTAGCTTAATTGCTTTCCTGAATTTCGTTTATTTGTTTGCCTATTATTAGATTTTCTGAATTAGTTGCCTATATATTACGAATGTAGAAAAATGACTCGAACTTGGATGATTGATGCAAATATGAGTGACCGCAACTATAAGGATGGTTTAGCTGAATTTTATGAAGTCGTTTCGAACAATTTGAAAGGTTCTTCTAGTATTGCATGTCCTTGTGAAAGATGTGGTAATATTAGCTATATGGCTTTTCCGGACGTTAAAATACACCTAGAAAAGTGGAGATTTAGTCGATCCTATACACGTTAGATTTTTCATGGGGAACCATTAGAGGACGAGAATAGCTCTGATGAAGATGATGTTGAGGTACACGAAAAGCTAACTGATGATCCTGAGTTTGCCGAGTTTTTTGAGTTGGAAGAGTTGGAAGCAGAGAAGTTGAATGTTCGGTCTATAGATAATGAAGAGAATGATGATGAGTCGAATGCTTTTGAAGATGTAGGTGATGACACTATTAATTGGGATGACCTTAAAAACATGTATGAGAAGTTGTGTGAGTCTGAAGCACCTCTGTATCCTGGTTGTAAGTTCACAAAAATGTCGGCTGTGGTGAAGTTGTATAATATCAAGGGGGCAAATGGGGTGAGTGACACGTGTTTCACTAGTTTTTTAGCCTTGATAAAGGAGTTGCTTCCCATAATCTATCTGTTAAGACATATGAGGCGAAAAAACTAATAAGAGGAGTGGGTATGAAATATGAGAAAATACATGCATGTCCAAATGATTGCATATTGTATCGGAAATTATATCAAAACTTAACCAATTGCCCTAAATGTTTGGAGTGGCGTTATAAGGATAAGGAAGGGATCCCGGCTAAGGTGTTGTGGTATTTTCCATTGATACCAAGAGTCATAAGGATTTATGCGAATCCTGATGATTCAAAAATGTTAACTTGGCATGAAAGAGGAAGAATAAATGATGGAAAGCTAAGACACCCGGCAAACGGTATGCAATGGAAATCGTTCAACGCTAAGTATCCCGAGTTCGACAATAAACCTAGAAACTTACGTCTAGCGCTGTCCACTGATGGAATGAACCCACACGGAAACATGAGTAGCCAACATAGTACTTGGCCAGTAGTGTTGGCTATTTATAACTTACCTCCATATGTGTGCATGAAAAGAAAGTATTTGATGTTGTCGTTGTTAATTTCCGGCCCTAAACAACCTGGAAATGATATAGATGTCTATTTAGAACCTCTTCTAGATGATTTGCAAATGTTGTGGGATAGTGGGATAGAAGTATTTGATGCATATAAGAACGAAACTTTCAATTTGAGAGCGATGTTATTGTGTACAATATCTGACTATCCGGTTTATGGCGACCTTTCTGGGCACACAGTTCATGGGAAAGAGGCTTGCCCATTGTGTGGGGAGGATATCGAGTCTGAATGTTTGAAGTCTTCTCGTAAGTATGTGTATATGGTAAATAGGAGGTTCTTGTATCATGACCATTGTTATCGCAAGATGCAGAAAGCATTCAATGGAAGACAAGAACTTCGTCTACCTCCTAGAATTTTGAGTGGCCATGAAGTTTATCATAAAGTAAAGCATATTGAGATAGATTATGGGAAGAAGAGCGGCTCTAAATTGTCTACTCGTGGGTATACAAAAAGATCCATATTTTTGATAAACTTCCATATTGGCCTGACCTGGAGGTCAGGCATTGCCTCGATTTCATGCACATTGAGAAAAATGTCTATGATAATATTATCAATACCCTTCTGAATGTTCCCGGTAAAACAAAGGATAACGCCGCAGCTAGGGAAGATATGAAAATGATGGGTATTAGGCTAGAGTTGGCACCACAGAAGAGAGGTAATCGTACATTTTTACCGCCCAGCAGACTTATACCCTTTCACGGAATGAGAAAAAGAGTTTCGTGCATGCTTGAATGGAATTAAAGTGCCACATGGTTATTCGTCGAACATCAAAAGCCTAGTGTCGATGCAAGACCTAAAACTCACCGGGTTAAAGTCACATGATTGTCACACTTTGATGCAACAATTACTACCTGTGGCTATTCGTTCCATTTTACCTGAAAAGGTACGATATGCTATAACTAGATTCTGTCTCTTCTTCCAGTCCATATGCGAGAAAGTCATCGATCTCGATGACGCGGATTCATTGCAGGACCTCGTTGTAACCCTCTTTGTCAGTTGGAAATGTATTTTCCACCCTCTTTCTTCACTATCATGATTCATCTGACCATTCACTTGGTTAGGGAGATTTTGTACCTTGGGCCCGTGTACTTGAGATACCAGTATCCTTTCGAAAGATTGATGAAAGTCTACAAGGACTATACATCTAATCGGTATCGTCCGGAAGGTTGTATTGCTGAACGCGCTATTTTAGACGAAGCTCTTTCATATTGTTACGCTCATCTCTCCCCTGAGGAGTTGATTGGCGTTCCTAAGAATCGTCATAGTGACTGGATGACTGGAAAAGGTATTAGGGGTCGGGTTGAAAAAATTGTGACACGTGAAATGTTGTATTTAGCACATACGTATGTGCTAAACAACGAAGATGAGGTGCAACCTTATATTCAACAACACAAAGATGAGCTCAAATACGATCACCCAAACAAGACCGAGAAGTGGATTGCAAACGAGCATACGAAGACGTTTGCAGAGTGGTTTAGGAATATTGTCTTAGAGTGTACGAATCAAACTGGTGATGACATCTCTCCTAGGTTACTACGTCTTGGTTTAGGTCCAAATGCCAGGGTCACCTTTTACAACAGTTTTGCCATTAATGGATATACTTTTTACACCCGCGAGCAAGATGAGTTGAGCACAATGCAAAATAGTGGTGTGAGTTCTGAATTTGAGGCAATGCACTTTGCTACTTCAAAAGATAAAAAGCCTATTTGGGGAAAATGCCTTTATTATGGTGTTATTCAAGAAATATTGGTACTAGATTACATTGATTTCACAATGCCTTTGTTTCGATGTAACTGGGTTGATAACAACCTCCATTGTGTCCGAAAGGATAAGATGGGATTTACGTTGGTCAATCTGGGTAAGGTTGGCAATAATAAGGATGATCCTTTCATAATGGCATCCCAAGCTAAACAAGTGTTCCATGTCACCGATCCTATGGATAAGAAGTGGTCTGTTGTACTGTCTATAAGGAGTAGAAGGAGTAGTCCATCCGATAATGATGATGATGATCAGGATGTCGTTTTTGAGGGAATGGATCACTCTACCACTGTATCTTATTTCGACGATGTTGACACTGATCATGAGGACACTGAAAGCATCTATATGCGTGATGACCATGGCGAAGGTATTTGGGTTAACAAAGAAACTATGACATCCAAGAAACGTCCCCGATCCTGAGATGGTTCATCAGGACACAGTGATATGGACGACCAACATTTTGAGTCATTTTCAGACCAGTAATTTGATGGTTTAATTTATTTGTGAGTTGTGGGGAGCTAATGGGATGCCTGAATTTGTAGCAAGTTTGAGAGTGTGTTGTATGTCTTTAGATTTTGGTAGCTTTAAAAAGCCAATAGAACCAATAATGGTCATTGTTAAATAAAGATTCCCAAATTTGCATGGCATGGTAAATCCTGTAGATATGCAGTATGCATGCATACTGGTGTTGTCTTATTTTATTGATCTTATTATTAGATGTAGATGCTGGTGTTGAAATTGCTGAATAATGTTGCAGTATATGGTGCTTCTGATGTTACAGTATGTATTGTTATAGGTTTGAACTGTAATAGAATTACAGTAATTTTTTTTAAAAAAAAGGTTCAACAATAACAACGATTATATTTAAATTACCCGTTGTTATTACTTTCAACAACGGTTATATTTATATCACCCGTTGTTATTACTATCAACAACGGTAATAGTTACATCACCCATTGTTATTACTTTCAACAACGGGTGTAGTACCCCTACCCGTTGTCATTGATTTTTTAGACATATTTCCTTTTGGCGCAAATTTGGTGAAAATATATTACAAGGGTATATTTTAACCGTTGTAATAAAGTTTTGACAACGGTTGACTTTTATTGACCGGTTGTTATTAACATATAACAACGGTTTTGTTTTGAGGACCCGTTGTTAATAGTTTATCTTAATAAAAAACTAATTTACAAACACATACAACATACCACACAAACACACACAACACCAGTTTAACCGTTGGTATCCTGAGTTTATTATTCTCTCTTCCTCGCTTTCTATATTCTCGTTGCCGGCCGTCGCCCGTTTCCAACACCCAGATTCCGTTGCCTTCCCTTATCATCCTGCTCGTTCTCTTTATCATCATCATCATGAGGTATGTTCACTTTAATTTTGTGTTTCGTCATTAGGGTTTTAAGACGACCATCTTTTTTCTTTTTCATGCATCTGTTTGTTTTCGTCTTCTTTGTTATCTTTATCATCCCGCATCATCTACTTCACTCCTCTTATTAGGGTTTAGGATTTTAGAAGCTCAATCTGTTGTTTTAAATTTTCATTCCTCTTTAGGCTTTTAGATAATACTCTGCATGACGTTGTTAAGTTGTTCATTTAGTATTTCATTCATATTTGGGTTTTAGGATTATCATGGGTGAAAAACGGAAAAGAAGTCAAAAGAATAGTAAGCGTGGGGATGATAATAAGCCTGGTGAGAGGGGTGCTACGAAGTGCCCGCAAGCCCTTGCAACTATAGCCGCTAAAGAGCCGCTTGAAATAACATGGAGCTCGAAGGGTTTCCCTACTGGTCCAAATGCGGGTTTTTTATCCAGTTGGATTGGATGTTGCACAAGACAGTTTGTGCCAATCCATTTAGATGACATTAGAAATTTTAATCCAAAATTGAGGAAGTTATACTTGACTCGTGTAAAGGAAGCCTTTGATATTGCCGATGGATGCCATGATAAGTATTTAATGCATAAAGCAGGGAATGCCCTAAGGCAGTGGAAGTGTGACGTTGCTAGGGATTGGTTGTATGTGGACAAGGCAATCGGGGAGATGCGTAAGAACCCACCGGGAGACAATAAGTGTCCCACCATCAGTCAGGAACAATGGGATCTTTTCAAAGAGATGAGAACTAGTGAGAAGTTTCAGGTTAAATATCCTCGCCTTTTAACGATTTACCTATCATTTTTTTAATTAATGAGTTCTTTATATAATCTTTTTATTATCTCATCTACTTGCGCTTTTATATAATTATTTGAAGGCCGTTAGCAGAAGAAATTGTGCTAACATTTCATGCAAGAAGGGGAAATGGTATGGTTCTCGAGGCGGTTACAGAAAGATAGAAGATAACCTCGTAAGTAGCATGCATTCCCCTGTGAGACTTGATTTTTTTAATCACACTTGGACTTGATACACATTTACATGTATAACTGTTACCATGTTAATGTGTAGGTGGCAAAGGGAGTGACCAACTTGGATCGGCATGTAACTTATAAAGAAGGGCACACGCCTAAAGGATCCCGGTCGCGTGACAAATATGATGAGGAAGTGTTGGCCAACATAGTAAGCATTATTTTATTAAGACGAGTTCATAACTAACTTTATTATTTTAGTCACAAATATAATTTGAAGTTTATTTAATATATTATAGGACAACGTATTGAAGGAGGTAGAAGAAGGGAAATTCACTTCCAATGGTCGTGATGACGTTCTTGCTAGAGCGATCGGCCGACCCGAACATCCAGGTTGATTAAGGGGCGTCCCGTTATAGGTTGGAGTAACGAAATATTATGGGACAACTGCCCCGATAAAGAAGAAAAGGAAGACTAAGCCTGAGAAGGCTGACATGGTACCATTTATTCTATTATTTTCATTTAAGTTCAATTCACATGTTATTGTTGGGATAAAAATTGCTGAAACATTACATTCTTGGCACGCAGCTTCAGTTAATGGCATCCGTATTACTAAAGTTGAATGCTAGAGGCAAACTTTCCAGAGAAGAAGTGAAGATGATGGAGGATGTCATTTATAAAGGAGGTAAGTACAACAGATTGGTCAAGAGGCCGAGAACACTACTACCTTGGCAATACATGAGAAGGAAGTATCAGTCAACGAGATTCAGAAAGATCCGGTACCTAATGCTTCTGAAGTTGTAACAACTAAAGCCGATCAGGTACCTAATACTTCCTTTTTTTTTTTTGGGTAAGATCAGGGGGTGTGTTCCCTGCTAGCTCTAATGCTATAACTTCTGACATCGTGCCATTGGTTAATTTTATTAGGTAAATAATGGGTCTGAAAAGGAGATGCAACTTGAGAAGACGGCTGATGGAAAACAGCATACATCCTTTTCAAGTCAGTTCACTGTTTTCAGTAAGGTATGCATGAAGTGTTTAATTAGTTAAATTTATATGAATTATATTAAATTTTGGGATATAATAATGTATGTGTATTCTTCAGGCCGTAAACAAGAGGCCAGTTATTCTTGCTGACCCTAAATTCGATAAACCATATGCGCGTGTTGGCCGGGCTCTCGTAAAAATGCCCACCAAATCAGCAGCGGAAACTGTAGTGGTTGTTCATGGCGAAAAACTTTTGCCGAATCATAGAAAAGTGGAGATAACTGAAGTCTTTCCAGGCCATGAAAACTTTCAACTGCCTGTCCCAGTTCGTGACGACATTACCATTCTGGGAGAAGCGGTTGGAAGTTTCATCCAATGGCCTGAATCTCACATCTTCTTGGCTCGTTCGTCTCCGCCTCAGCCGAAAGTAGTTGGGGTTAGAAGAAATACCTTTATATATATGTTAAATTTTTAATTGTTGAATGTTTTTATATGTTAAATTTATATGTTATTTTTTTTTGTAGGGAACAAAAAAGCCGGCTTTGGCGGATAAGCCTAAGTCCACAGACATGCCAACTACCTCGTTGAGACAACAACTTGATGAGTTATTTAATTAACTTCTCCATTTTTATGAAAACCTCCCTTTAATTTTTTTTGTTTATGTATTTCTAAAAGCATGAAATTTTTTTGTAGGGAACAAAAAAGCCGGCTAAGGCGGATAAGCCTAAGTCCCCGGACATGCCAACTACCTCGTCCAGACAACAATTTGATGAGGTATTTAATTAACTTCTCCATTTTTTTAAAAACCTCCCTTTATTTATATTTTGTCTGTATTTCTAAAAAGCATGGAAATTTTGTGTAGGAGACAAAAAAGACGGATAAGCCTAAGTCCCCAGTCATACATGCTACTACTACCTCATCATTGAAAGAGCAGGTTGATGAGGTATTTAGTTAAGCACGCTTTTATTTTTATTACTCCAACTAGCTAGCTAGGATATGTTACCTTTGGATTTTTTATTATTTTAATTATCTACATGTGTAGGCTGGTGGTAGTAGCACAAAATCAAAGAATCATTATTTCCCCGAACTGAAAGATGTTAGGAGTTTAAACTCCAAAAAATATTCTGGGAAAGATTACATGCAAAAAGTAAGAACGGTGACGATGAGGAAACTGCATGAGGAGGCTTGCGATCGCATAGGCAACGAGCAATTGATAATTATTCCGCTCGAGAAGCATATTCTAGGGGTTGAGCGCGAAGCACTTATGTCATGGGATATTCTAGCCATTTGGGCTGGCCTAGACGAGATTGATGTCCAACACCTATTTTTTTGGATGAAGTAAGTTTCTTAATAAATAATTTCATATTCTAATATTCTGACTACTAGATAGTGTTTTAAATACCGGAATTAATACCGTAATAATGTAGGATATTGAAATTGAGAGTGATCCCCGAGAAGAAGATTCCATCTGATCAATACGGATTCCTGTGCCCCTATACTCTATCTATGTTTATCCCGATTTTTTCGTTCGAAGATCGGGTAGATTATATTGCTCAGCAATTGGCGACAAACAAGAAGCTGGTTTTTGCCCCTTATAATGAAAAAGGGTAATAAACAAATTAATATTACGTTTCCCCCTACAATTGCATTTTCATAACTAATATATGTACTTGTTGATAATGATGATGTGTCTCTTGATGTAGGACTCATTGGGTGCTAGCAGCCATCATGCCGACGAAGAAGAAAGTATTTTGGTTGGACTCTATACATAATCCACCAAGCGAGACTTTTAAGTGCTTGATTATTAAGTAAGTTTATAATACTGATTTATTTATAATAACATTTTCAATTTTTATTTATAGCAAAAACCTCATTTTTGCCCCTAAAAAATGAGTTTCCGCCTCCTTTTTTTTTTTTTTTTTTTTTTTTTTTTTTTTAAAAAAAAGGGCCTTTGAGAAGAAAAGAGCTAACGAGCAGGATCAACCCATGAAAGATTCTGATGATACTTTTATTATGATAACAGAGGTACGTGCTCAAATACAATACCTTAAGTGCAAAAATCTGTGTTTAATACTAATACAATACCTAAAGTTCAAGATTCTGATGCGAGCCTTCTCTCGTCTGTTTGTTTTTATGTAATAATAGGTCCCTCGCCAGCCGGATAGCATACAATGTGGATACTACGTTCGTCGGTTCATGTTGGAGATTATTACGCGAAGATATATCCTTATTCCAGAAAAGGTTAGTAATTTAATAATGTGTTTATTACTTTTTTTAAATTAGAGCTGATGTTGTCTTGCTTGCTGCTATACCATGATGTTACTATGCAGTATTTGATGTTGTTACATTAATGTCTGGTCTTTATTTTTTCCGCAGTATGTAATCAACCCGTCACAAGAGTTTCAGCAGTACAAAAGTTTAGATATAGATGAGGTAAGGGACATGTTGGGCAAATACGTCTTAGAACATAACAATGCTGAAGGTTAAATGCATGATACTCAGAGCTTAGATCAGCTTATTAGTAAATTTTTTGTTGAAGTTTGGGAATGATTAGTTCATGTAAATTTAACTCCTTGTAAGTATATATATATATATATATATATATATATATATATATATATATATATATATGATGCTGCTGTTGTGGTTGAATTGAATCTATTGAGTTTTGATGAACCCAGCTGTGATTTATGCTGGTGCTGATATATGGTGCTGCTAATATATGCAGGTTTTTGAATGGCATAAAACAAATTTAATTTTTAAAAACATTATGAGCTCGTAATAAAAACGGTTACTAAAAAAAACCGTTGTGAATTCCCTTCACAAATACCCGCCATAATATTCAACAACAGGTTTTAAAATAGGAACCGTTGTAAATACCTTTCACAAATACCCGCGCATAATATTCAACAACAGGCTTTAAACGAAGAACCGTTGTTAAAAGTCTTCAGGGAAAGTTACAACAACAGGTTTTAAACGAAGAACCGTTGTTACTACAAATTTCATCAACGGGTATTTAGCATATACCTGTTGTTAAAAGTCTTCACAATTTTGGAGGGAAAGTTACAACAACGGTTATTCATATGACAACCATTGTTATATTATTCCCACCAAATTTTTGAAACACTTTCCACAACGGCTTACACGCAACAACAACGGCTTTTAACCATGGTGAATACTTTCGACAACGGTTTAAGTAAATAACCTAACCGTTGTAAATACCTTTTACAACGGCCGCTTTAACAACGTCCACTTTTTCTTTTTACAACGGTTTTTACCCGTTTTTATAGACTGTATCTGTAGTAGTGTTAAGAAATGCAGTCTTAATGTCCATTTGGAATAGTTTCATTCCTTTATGAGCAGCAAAGGGAATAATGAGACGAATAGCCTCAAGTCTTGCTACGGGTGCAAAGGTCTCGTCATAATCGATCCCTTCTTGTTGATTGTAGCCTTGGACAACTAGTCGTGCCTTGTTTCTTGTAATAAGTCCTGCATCGTCCAGTTTATTTCTGAACACCCATCTTGTACCAATAACAGTTCGATCACTAGGTCGTGGCACTAAGTGCCATACCTTATTGCGTTCGAATTGTTGAAGCTCATCTTGCATAGCAGTTATCCAATCCGGTTCAGCAAGAGCTTCTTTGATATTGGTAGGTTTAATGGTTGATAGAAAAAAAAAGAACGAGCAGAAATTATTCAAGGACCTTCTAGTTTTAATGCCTTGTTCTAGATCCCCTAGGATTTTGTCCAAAGGGTGGGAGCTTTGATGTTTCCACTTTTTGAGAACTCTAGGCTCATTATCATTTGATGGACTAGCATCATCTGCAGA
Source organism: Silene latifolia (assembly GCF_048544455.1). NCBI lineage: Eukaryota > Viridiplantae > Streptophyta > Magnoliopsida > Caryophyllales > Caryophyllaceae > Silene > Silene latifolia. The sequence goes on from NC_133528.1 coordinate 21,600,455, forward strand.
CGAAGAATCATGAATTGTTCCCCCTGAGTTGGACTCGGGATTTTCTTCAGAAGTATCACTAACTTCATTAGAAATATCATGATTTGGATCGGAAGTTACAACATCATTAGGTATAACTTCAAGATCTTTTTCCTTATCTAAGGAAGGGTCAATAGTATCATTAACTACGGACTCATCACTTCTCTTAGGATCGTTTGCAGAATTATCTAGTTCATCATTGATACCTTGAATATCTTCATCTTCATTTAAGGGCTCATTTCTTGCTAAGAAGAAATCGGGCTCATCTGGATCCTCTTCTTCCTGTTCAACTTTATCAAACACATTATCTTCGTCAAAGCGAACATGAACACTTTCTTCTATGCGCAAGGTTCTTTTATTGAACACTTTGTAAGCTTTACTATGATCCGAATATCCCAGAAAAACAGCTTCGTCACTTCGGGGGTCAAATTTTCCTAAATTGTCTTTTCCATTATTGTGAACAAAGCATTTGCTCCCAAAGCAACGGAGATGTGATATATTGGGTTTTCTCCCTCTTAAGAGTTCATAGGGAGTCTTTTTCAAAATAGGTCAAATCATAGCTATATTATGCACATAGCATGCGGTACTAACAACTTCTACCCAAAAATTCTAGGGAGGCCACTACACAACAACATAGTACGGGCCATATCCTCTAGGGTTCGATTCATACGTTCCACGCCACCATTTTGTTGTGGGGTTCGTGGTGCGGAGAAGTTATGCCCTACACCATTTTACCTACAAAATTCTATAAACAATTGATTATCAAATTCCGTGCTGTGATCCGTGCGAATCGAAATAAGCTTTTTATCATATCAATTTTGGGCAAGCTTCATTAATGCCACAAATTCATCGAAAGTTTCATCTTTAGAGGAAAGAAAGATTGGCCAGACATACGTCGAGTAATCGTCGACTAGAACAAATATATACTTTGATCCACCTCGGCTTCTAACTTTCATAGGTCCACATAAATCCATGTGTACCAACTCAAGTGGTCGTTTAGTGCTAACTACCCTTTTAGGTTTAAATGAGGATCTAACATGTTTGCAGCGGGCACATGAGTCACACATTGTCTCTTGCTCAAATTTAATTGAGGGCAAGCCTTCAACTAAATCCATGGACTTAAGTTTCTTTAAAATAGTTGGACTTATGTGTGCAAACCTCTTGTGCCACAAGGTTGAATCATCTGAGGTTACTTTCATACACGAGAAAGAATTTGTATTGACAACATTTAAGTCAATCATATACACAGTCCTCATACGGTGACCCTCAAGTAAAACATTACTAGTACCTTCAATTATGATACGACAAACATTGGCATGAAAAACAACTTTGTTACCTTTCTCACATAATTGAGAGATACTAAGTAAGTTATATTTAAGACCACTTACCAGATATACGTTATCGATTGAATGGGAGGTTGAAATTCCAATTTTTCCTACTCCAATAATCCTACCCTTCTTGTTATCTCCAAAAGTAACTTTACCACCAAAGAAGGGCTCTAGTAAAAGAAAAAGATTTCTGTCTCATGTCATGTGTCTCGAGCATCCACTGTCGAGATACCATAGATGATTTTCTTTCACTACTACCTGCAGATGAATCAAATACAACTTTTAGGTACCCAAGCTAAGTTGGGTCCTTTATTGTTAGTGATTCTGTAAATTTGATCCTTTCTAACCCATACTTGTCTGATTATTCTTTTGGCTTTAACATTGGGTTGTCTTGGTCTTTGTCTAACAATCGAAGCATAGGGTACTATAGGTTTTGTTCTAGCAAAAGTAGCTCTGGGTATTGTACCTTCATGAGACGCTCTAGGTTTAGTGTTATGAACTTTAGTTTTGAATGTATGCTTTTGATTCTCATTTATTTGATTTGATTTTGAAGGAACACATGAGTAATCAAAATCCATATCATAAGTCCATCTAAACTCATTATTACGTTCTTCGTTGTCGTTAGATTCATCTATAGTTGAGACATCATCTTCCACTATAAATTCATAAGTCTTAACAGATTCGACATTCTTTTGCTTATCCGAAGCAAGTTTGACACAATTGACTTGAATATGTCCAGTAGAGCCACAGTAATTGCAAATCAAGTATTCTGGAAGATTAACACATTTTCTTTTTCTGAAATCGTGATCAGAAGGATTAGTTTTGCTTTTATCATGGTCTCTACGGCTATAGCATTCATGACCAAGTCCCATCTTCATGTTATTATCAGATTGTTCAGTAAGGAAGTTTAAAACTTTTGTGCTTCCTTCCCATTTATCATGAACTTTTCGTGCATGTAAGAGTAATTCTTTCAAGGACTCAATTTCTTTTTCACATTTCGAATGATCTACACTTGAATCCTTGGAAGAGTTACCTTTCTCAAAATCTTCACGAAATTTATCAAAACGTTCATTCAAGACACGTTTCTCATTTTCATGTTGTTTCTTAAGTTCAGACATACTATCACTAGCTTCTTTCAATTGCTTAGAGAGAAATGTAATTTCTCTCTTGTGTTCGGAAACCACACTATCTTTGCCATTAAGTTCATCTTTTAAAATCTCATTGACTTTCTTCAACTCAGAAGTTATAACATCACTAGCTGTAACTTTAGCTTGAAGATGCTTAATGTTGAGTTTGAGCTCTGAAGTTATGGCATCACTAGCCTTAACTTTTGATTCAAGAGCATTTTTCTCAGCATTTGTCATGTCTGAAGTTATAGCCGGGGTAGCCATAACTTTAGATTTGAGCTTTTTGGCTTTGGCTTTTAGAAATTGGTTTTCCTCAGCAATGTCTAGAATTTGTTCCTTAAGGTCTCTTAACTCTAATTTCTGTTCATGATAAACATCAAGGGTTTCTTCAAAGGTCTTAATTAAAGCACTCTTAGAAAATTTCTTAACTTGCTTTTTAAGTTCAAGAAGACTTACCTCTTCATCCTCTGAATCTGAATCTGAATTTCCAACAAGACACATCTCAGCATTTGAAGCATTACTTTCATTGTCACTGTTGGAGAATAGGTCAAGACTGACGCTGCTTAAGCAAAGATTGACTTCTTCTTCTTCTTCTTCGGACTCGTCATTTTCAGCGTCCAGGTCTCCCCAACAATAAGCCACCAAGACTTGCTTGAACTCCTTCTTTGTTTTGTCACTTTGATTTTTGTCTTTAATTTTCTTCCATGTTGGGCAATGTTTGATCATGTGATCATTATCACCACACTTGAAGCATCCAGGGTTAGAGAAAGACCCTTTTGACTCAGAAGTTTTCTTGGAAGTTTGCTTTATTTTGTTATTTGTTTTATTTTGATTTTGATTGAACGACTTTTTCTTAAATCGTTTAACAAACAACACGGTTTCATCTTCAATATCTGAAGAATCATTAATCTTGCTAGACTCAGCTTGTAAGGCCATTTTCTTGCTTGTACCAGCATCCTCCTCATTCCTAATTCAGAGTAATCTCGTGAGCCATTAAGGTTCCGAGTAGCTCCTGATAGGATAACGAAGTTAGGTCCTTACATTCCTCTATAACAGACACTTTATGTCTCCATCTGCGAGACATATTTCTAAGAATTTTCCTAGCAATTTCCTCGGAGTCAACTGTTCTTCCTAAATTCTTTAGGTCATTAATGATACTAGAAAAGCGAGAGGACATGCTGTCAACTGACTCATTTTGCTCCATGGCAAACAACTCGTATTTTCGCATTAGTAATGCCATACGTTGCTTTTTGACAACAGCGGTTCCCTCATAGGCTAATTCTAGACCATCCCATATTTCCTTGTCAGATGAACTGGTTGAGAAACGATCGAATTCAGTTGCAATCATACCGTTTTGCAATAAGCTTATTGCTTTTGAATTCTTCTCGGCCTTTTTATAATCCGCCTCAATATAATCCTCTTCATTCTTTTTGACGGTAGTGCCATTAGTGGTTACAAGTAAGATCTTATTCGGACCATTCTTGATAATCAACCAGCACTCCCAATCGTTACCTTTAATGAAATGGGTCATCATATTCTTCCATAAACTATAGTTCTTCCCATTGAATATAGGACACTTAAGGTGTTTTGAATCCATTTGATAAAAAATAAATGCAGCGGAAAAACGATAAATAGACTCAAAAAAAAGATCAGACTCTAGCTGTTAGGCTATCAAGAGCACGAGGCTCTGATACCAATTGAGGAGTCTATTGATCGAATACGAAAGAGGAGGGGGGGGGGGGGGGGTTGAATTAAGTATTAAAAACGATGCCCACTTTTTCGAAATATATGATGTAAAATTAATTATTTGATTTTATTGATTAAAATCAACTAATTAATTTACTAATAAGCGCAAAAACGAAATAACGAAAATAAAGAAAGAGAGAAAGAGAGACACACATGATTTTTGAAGTGGTTCAGTTTCACAAGTCGAAACCTACGTCCACTATTCTCGATTAATAATTTTTAGTACCTTTCTACGGATTATAAAAATTATCAATCCACTCGTCTAATCAACTATATGATTATAACTCAGATTGAGTATCGCTAAATACTCTAGATTGATCTTACGTTAATAAGAAAAGCACAACGATAAATACTAATCTCACGTTATGCGAGTGAGTATAATATCTTTGTGTACTTAGTATCCTATAACGATTTCTCTTTGAGTGATTGACAAAATTGATGCGCAACTTTTGTATAAGCAATTTGTAAAATAAGAATTAAAGCTCAAATAATTTTTGCTTAAAAATATTTTTCTCTTGAAAGTGTAGATGTGTGTCACTGTTAAATGATGAATGAAGAGAAGTATTTATAGTTGTAGGGAATTAGGGTTTTAGAATATTCTGGAAGGTGTGAAACCCTAAATGACTTGACGAACAAGTAGGAGGCAAGGGTGTGGAGATTTCGGCCTCTAGGGTTTCGTTCGGTCTATTCGGCCTCCATAGCTGATGTGACCATAATTAGAGTATATTTAGTTCCAGAATTAGCCTTGTTCCCATGCTTTTTAGTGCATATTTGGGTCATTTATTGTCTTTAGTTCTTTGTTTTGCATATTCTTTGAGGTTTTGTGTCCTTGGTAGGAAAGGAGTGCAAACCTTGCATTTTCATGGCAAAACGAGACTAAATTGATTGAATTCAATGACCAAGCATCAAGGAGAGACAAGATTAGAAGGCCGTTGTACATACTATAGTAGATGGGCAATGATGAGGAAAGATCCTTGAATCCCCGAGGAAATCCCCAAGGATTTTATGAAGAAAAGGGAAGAAAAGAAGAAGAAAGCACGCTGCATGACAATCCGTGCGTCTTACCAAGAAGACGCCCGTCCACCAAGCCACGATCCGTGCGTCTTCCTTACAAGATGCCCGGGCAGCAGCAACCAGAAGACACCCGTCTTCTCCTAAAGACGCCCGCGCAGCAACTCACGAATCCGGCCGTCCCGAGCCTAAGACGCACGGATTCCAAGGTAGCACAACTTCGTTTCTTCAAGCTTCAAGAAAGATGCCCATCCTTCCAAAAATACCGGCGTTTCCCTAAGTAGGAATTTAATCGTCATTTAAGCCCTTAGGTAACCCTAATTCCTACACCTAATCCCCACTATAAATACCCCATTAGTCTAATTAGAAGAGCATGTTCTTCTTATCAATTCTTAGAGTAGTTAATATCAATCAAATCTCTCTTTAGTTTTGTAATCAACAATTAATCAAGTTTTAATACAAGTTTTATTTCCTTAATCTCTCTTTTGTTCATCCTTTATTTCGGGTAATTGAAGATTATTTGGGTTATTATTGGGAAATTGACAACCTCTCAATCAAGCATCAAGTACTTCTTTTATTCTTTGCTTTATTATTGGAATCATTAGTAGGTGTAATTCTCTTAATCCCTTTTTAATTATTGCTAATTACTTTCATTTGTTCATCATGTTTCACTTTGTTGGTATGATTGACAACCTTGCTAGCATGTTCAACATGATGATGAGTGAGTAGTTCCATAGCTAGGGTTAATGGGTAATTAGGGAAAACCAACATGAGGAATGATTCATGCTTAAATTAATATGCTTTCATGGTTTATTTGCTTGCTTGTTATGATCTCAACTCATGCACATGTTATGTTTGATGAAATGCGAGCCTATGAATCCTTGCATTTTTTACCCATCACCTATCTTTTCAATGAGACTTGTAAGACATAAACCAACTCGAGTCTCATTAGACCATGCATGTTGTTGAGTAGGAAAGACTAAGTCGACTTGTAAGTGTTGTACAATCTAATCGATTCGGCTCCGGGACTCAAACTTTCCTAGGATTGTAAGATATAACCCAACTCAATCCATCACAACAATAATTGCTTGCTTATAATTTGAGAACATGTTTGTATGATCAATTCCCACGAATCCCCTATGACCCCATGACACCCTAGTGCTTTTTATCAATTGTTTACAACCTTTTTAATTCATCTTGCTTATTTACTTTCATTGCTATTTAGTTTAGTGACCTTCTACATCAACCCAAATTGTGACACCCCTAAGACACCACTAGTTGCAATAGAAATATCATCTCAATTGTGGCACGCCTCCCAAGAACTCCGTCTTCGTCGGAACACCTTTCCAAATGGCACCGTCTTTGAAGATACTCCATAATTACAAATAATAATAAAAATACAAAGCTATTCCTATTATACATTTGTAAAATGGAAAAACTAGTAAAAATAAAAGTGATAAGAGATCACATTAAATTACAACCGAATCAATATTCTCTTTCATTACGGGTAATATCGATTAAACTAAGGGCATACTAAGATAAAATTACATAATTCAAAATTATATAAATAAAAGACATTCAACAATTGAAATATGCAGCATTATAATATGTATCTAACATGCCAAATTATGTGTCAAATCGCCATATTTAACTTATATCATATATATATAACCCGGTTTTATGGAAATGCGTGATAATAACTTCTTAAAATCACAAATTAACACTTAAATCACATTTAAGCTCAAGTTAATTATTCTAATGCTTTCGGCGCTCTTGATTAAGGGAAGATCTTGGAGGTAGACATCTTCCTCGCTATCTGTCCATATCCCATTGATCACCTCTTCTTTTGGGGAGATAAGATGTGAGCAATCTAAGGTAGATTCATCACTTGTAATCATTAGAACTCCAAGAGGATTTTGAGTGTTGTTAGGCTTACCTCCAGGTGGTATTAGTAGGCGACCGTCTTCAATCATATCTTGGAGTACATTTTTCAATTTGTAGCAATGGTTGTATCCTTCTTGTGTAAGAAAGGACTGCCTACGTATTCACCTGAAGAAGTGAAATCAAACCATGCTCGTGGTTCAGGGTGTTCTGTGAATTTGAATTGGGTTTTGTGGTTGTATCCCTCAGGCATAAGAGGGACTGCTTACGTATTCACCTGAAGAGGTGAAATCAAACCATGCTCGTAGTTCAGGGTTTTTTTTTGTTTTAGTGCAAATGGACGTTGCCTTTGACAGATCAAAGGACATTTGAAACGGGCAAGGTGCCGCAGCTTAGACTCGATAAAACATGCAATTTCAAATCAGAACACGTTTGAGGAACTTAACTTGAAAAGGGTTGAGGCCGTTGCTAGCTGTAAAACTAGGCTAGGCCGTTGGTTGCTATGGTTCAAGGGTAGTATTTCTTGAGTTGGTCTAGGTTGGTCGGGTTTGTAAAGTCCTCCCCATCTAGGTCACTCAGTCTCACTGCGCCCACCGAAAGTATTTTCTTGACCAGGTATGGCCCGGCCCAGTTGGGTTTGAATTTTCCCCTCGGATCGACGGGTAATGGTGCTCGAACTGACTTGAGGACCAAGTCGCCCTCCTGGATGTTTCTGGGTTTAACCTTCTTGTTGAATGCCCATTGTATACGTCGTTGGTATAGCTGGACGTTGTGTAAGGCGTTGAATCGCCGTTCGTCTAAAAGAGTGAGTTGTTCGTACCTTCGACGGGTCTATTCCGCCTCAGGGACTTGACTCTCCAGTAGGATGCGTAGAGATGGGACCTCTAATTATACCGGTTGAACCGCCTCCATACCGTATGCTAGGTAGAAGGGTGTGGCGTCTGTCGGTGTTCGAATGGAGGTTCGGTATCCCCAGAGTACGAATGGGAGTTTGCTCGGCCAATCACGGTAGTTGTCTTGCATTTTCTTGATAATGGTGACAAGAGTTTTGTTCGCTGTCTCCACCGCTCCGTTAGTTTGGGGACGGTAGAGGGATGATCGATGTCGTTTGATCTTGTATTTGTCCAGCAAAGCTTGAGTTTCCGCCCGGAAGTGAGAGCAAAGAACTCACTCATGCACAATCCGTATTGGTGCATAACATCCTAGTGGAAGCATATCAACCTATAGAAGATGAGCAATCCATCCAAGAAGACATCTTACAAGCTCAAGAGCAAGAGGAATCCATCATGGAATTCGAATATGATGAGGTTGACGAGAATGAAGAACAAGTTGAATATGCTATGAGAATGGAATGTCTAATGGAGATAGAGCAAATTCTCAATGAAACTCCAAAGGAGGAAAGTGAGGTACAAACTCCTACTTTAAAACCCCTTCCCCCAAATTTGAAATATGCTTACCTTGATGAATGAAATACCAAACCCGTGATTGTTAATGATAGACTTGATGAGAACCAATTGGGAAAATTGCTTGATGTGTTGAAACAACATGAGAAGGCTATAGGTTATAGTCTAGATTACCTTAAGGGGATACGTCCCAATTTTTGCAAGCATATAATTCATCTAGAGGAAGACCATAAACCTACAATTCAACCTCAAAGAAGATTGAACCCCCACATGTAAGAAGTTGTCAAAGGAGAAGTTATGAAATTACTTGATGCGGGAATCATATATCCCATATCGGATTCTTTGTGGGTTAGCCCCGTTCAAGTGGTACCTAAGAAAGGAGGTACCACGGTAGTGACAAATGAAAAGAATGAACTGATACCCACAAGGATGATCACCGGTTGGCGTATGTGTATTGACTATCGAAAATTAAACTCCGCAACAAGAAAGGATCATTTCCCCTACCATTCATTGACCAAATGCTTGAGAGGTTAGCCTCTAACAAATTCTTTTGTTATCTTGACGGGTACTCGGGATTCTTCCAAATCCCTATACACCCGGATGACCAACATAAGACCACCTTCACATGCCCTTATGGTACTTTTGCATATAGGAGGATGCCTTTTGGTTTATGTAATGCCCCCGCCACTTTCCAAAGATGCATGATGAGTGTCTTCTCCGATCATCTAGAGACCATAATGGAAGTTTTTATGGATGATTTTAGTGTTTATGGAAAGGACTTTGACTCATGTTTGCATAATCTCTCTCTCGTGTTGCAAAAATGTGAAGATGTTAGTCTTGTTTTAAATTGGGAAAAGTGTCACTTCATGGTCAATGAAAGAATTGTTTTGGGTCACTTAATTTCGGAAAAGGGCATTGAGGTCGATAAAGCTAAAGTTGAGGTGATAGAGAAACTCCCACCTCCCGTAAATGTTAGAGGGGTGAGAAGTTTTCTCGATCACGCGGATTTCTATCGCCGTTTCATAAAGGATTTTTCAAAAATAGCGAAACCCCTCACTCAACTCTTGCTTAAAGATGCCCAATTTCAATTCACTGATTAGTGTGTTGAAGCCTTTAATAGAATCAAGGAAGCACTAATCTCGGCACCGATCATTCAACCTCCAAATTGGGAACTACCGTTCAAGATTATGTGTGATGCTAGTAACTACGCCGTTGGAGCGGTTCTTGGCCAACGGGTAGGAAGAGCTCTTCATGCCATCTACTATATAAGCAAGACTCTTGACCCCTCCCAAGTGAATTATGATACCACCGAGAAGGAGCTTCTTGCCATTGTCTATGCTTTGGACAAATTCCGTTCCTACTTGCTTGGATCCAAGGTGATTGTCTTTTCGGATGACCGTGCTCTCCGACATCTCTTGATAAAGAAGGAGGCAAAACCAAGGTTGTTGAGATGGATTTTACTTCTTCAAGAATTTGACTTGGAAATAAGAGACAAGAAAGGAGCCGAGAATGTAGTGGCGGATCACTTGTCAAGGATCCGGTTTCATGATGAACATGGAGAAACCCCGATCAAGGACTCATTTCCCGACGATATTTTGATGGCCATTCAAACACAACTTGAAAGGCACATCACCCCATGGTTTTCCGATTATGCTAACTATATTGTTGGAAGAGTACTCCCTCCAAATTTGAACCACAACCAAAGAAAGAGGTTCCTATTCGAAGTGAAGAGGTACTTTTGGGATGACCCAAACCTCTACAAGGAGTGTAGTGATGGGCTCTACCGGAGATGCATCCCTCAATGGGAAGTCCAAGGAATCTTGGAAGGGTGTCACTCATCACCCTACGGTGGGCACCATGGAGCAAGAAGGACCATTGCAAAAATTCTTCAATCGGGCTTCTATTGGCCTACAATGTTTCAAGACACAAGAGAATTCATCATTCATTGCGATGCTTGTCAAAGAACGGGGAATATCTCTTGGAGGAACGAAATGCCACAAAGGGGCATTCTAGAGGTGGAGATCTTCGATGTTTGGGGGATCGATTACCAAGGTCCCTTTGTGACATCCAATGGGAATAAGTACATCCTTGTGGCCGTAGACTACGTCTCAAAGTGGGTGGAGGCAATTGCCACTCCAAATGATGATGCAAAAACGGTCACCAAGCTCTTCAAGAAAGTAATCTTCCCAAGATTTGGAGTTCCTAGAGCAATCATAAGTGATGGAGGAACGCATTTTCATGAGAAAAAACTTTCATCCCTTTTGACCAAGTATGGTGTTCAATATAGAACCGGCTTGGTATATCATCCTCAAACAAGCGGTCAAGTCGAAGTTTCAAATAGAGAGATCAAGCAAATCTTTGGGCTTATAGGATGGCCTATAAGACTCCCATAGGAGCCTCCCCTTACAAGCTTGTCTATGGAAAAGCATGTCACTTGCCAATCGAATTGGAGTACAAAGCTTTTTGGGCAATCCGAGCTCTTAATCTCGATCTCAAATTGAGTGGTCAAAAGAGGATGATTCAAATTCAAGAGTTGGAGGAATTCCGACTACAATCTGCAGCGTATACGGAGCGGAAGACTTTATTGTGGAATCAAGTGAAGCGAAAGATCCGAATGCACTAGGTGCAACCCGACCAGATCGTGTCACTTGGCGTGATATTGGCGAAGCGGAAGTCTTTTTGTTTGGTTTTTTGTGTTTAGGTTGTGCAAGAATAAAAGGATATTTGTTTCGATTCCTTATGAAGAGATCGAACCAATGGGATATTTGCTATCACTAGACCTATAGCGATAACAATGGGGAATTACTCGAAAACGCGTCAAGTAATTCAACTTAAACCGCGGAGCGCGTCCTTAGTTCAAGCAAGGTGCGAAATACTCGTTTCGACCTCTTAAGCCAAACTACTCGTGTAACAACACAAGAAGACAAGACAGGTTTTAGAGAATACTCTCAAGTTTTTACTTCAAAATTGGGTGATTACAAATGAGGGAGGCTAGGTCCTTATATAGGACAAAAAGCCTTGGCCTCCAAGTAAACATTAAATGCTAGTTTGCAAGTTCTAGGATGATTAGGTGCATAGAACTTACAACTTAGACTCTTTTGTCAACTATTTATTCAACCTAGTTTGAAAATACTAAAAACTAAGTAGGAATTCTTCCCCTTTCTTGATGCCGCCATTCTCCCCATTCCCACACGGTTCTCACGGTTCCCACGGGTCTCGGGTTTCGATTGCGCAGATTTCCATTTCTTTACTTGAGCCCATCCAATTTTCGTGCATAAATAATGTATTACTTGGGCTTGGTCTTGCTTGGTCTTCTAAGTTGAGCACAACCTCTTCTATTGGGTCTATATCCGCATCATCTTTGGGGCTTATTTGGACTGAATTTATTCGGGATTCCCGCTGAAATTTATTATAATTTTTACCCCCCTCTATACGCATCACAATCCTATGAGAATGCCAAGATCTACAAAGAAAAGACGAAGTTGCTCCATGACAAAAGGATTAGACAAAAGGCCTTGCACAAAGGGGACAAAGTCCTTCTATTCAATTCCCGCTACCGACTTTTTCCGGGAAAGTTGAACTCTAGATGGATGGGTCCCTATGTGATAACCGAAGTTGGAAAATATGGAGATTTTGAACTAAAGGCGGAAGATGGAAGCAAGTTCAAAGTCAATGGTCAAAGGTTGAAGCCATACTATGAAGGAGCGTTTATTGGAGAGGTCGAGGTCACCTACCTCGGGCCTCCTCATCCTTGAAAGAACCATCAAAGGGAGAGTTTGGTGTAGTCCTCCCTAAACCACCACTTGTAAATATACTAACCCTCTAACTTGTATTTATAATTTTATTGCATTTCTTTAATAATAAACATAAACTCTTTTCATGAGAGTAAGTGAGGGAGGGTCACTAACGAATTTTGAATGAAGGAAGGAACTAATCTTCAAGTGTGGGGAAGCATTTTTGAAAGGAAAAGAAGTCAAAGGAAGAATTCTGAACACGTGCGTGTTCCCTGGAATCAGGCCGTCTTGCTGGAATCCGGCCGTCTTGGTCCGAATCCGCCCGTCCTTCATGAGCTGAATTTTTGAAATTTTGGGACTGTTAGCAAATCCGGGCGACCTGCAAAGAATCCGCCCGTCCTCAGAAAGACGCCCGTCCTGCAATAGAAGACGCCCGTCTTTTTGGCTGAGAAAAACAAGAAAAATCCCTGGAAAGGAATCCGCCCGTCTTCACTGAAAGACGCCCGTCCCGCAGTTACAAATCCGTGCGTCTTTGCTAAAATCCGCCCGTCTTTAGGCGAGAATTTCCCAACCTGACAGACGAGAATCCGGGCGTCCCGAAGGAAATCCGCCCGTCTTCCCCCTGCATTTCAAAATTTTCGGGTCTTTTATAAACCCCCTCCCACATTCATTTCTTCATTCCTTCATTCAGAACACTACCCATAAACCCCAAAAACTCAAAAGTAACCCTCATCCTCTCCATCACAAAAACAAGATTTCCTCAAACACATTCATCAAAATTAAATCAAAACATCCTTCTAACAAAAATTAATCACTCCTCTTTCAACAAAAATCAAACCAAGCAACAAAATCTTCAACCTTTGAGTCGATTTTTGAATTTATAAAGGCAAAGCCTTTCATCTTTAAATCGATTGGGTATACTTAGAAATCGAAGATTTTTACTCTTTTCTTGGTTCAAGCATCAATGGCAAGGACAAAAGGAGCAACAAAGGCACCAAAGACAAAGGCACTCTCAACAAGACAAAGGAGTCTTCAAGCAAAGAAAGCCTCATTGGCTATGGTGGTAGCTAGCTCAAACTTGGAAGTACAACAAGAACAACCTCCCTTGGAAGCAACAACTTCAACTACTCCGGAAATTGCTCAACTTTCGAACTATCCGGAGGTAATTTTCATTTCCAAATCCCATAGGGACACTTTTGTCAAGTTTGCTAGAAAATCATTTCTATCCACCAAGTTTATTTGTGAAGATGCCTTAGATAAGTTGGGTGTCCTTGAGCAAACTAGAGCCTTCTTTAAAGCCATGGGGTTGGAAAAATTGTTTACAACAAAAGAATTGACTTACCCCTCCCTTACCTTAGAATTATTGAGTTCTTTGAAAGTTAATAAGGTAGAGACCATGGAAAACATCGAGTTCCACCTAGCTAATTGTAATACTCCGTATTTATAAGTCTTGGGGTACTCTATCGAGTAGGCCTTACTCTGTCGAGTAAGGGTAAGTTGCGAAATAAAATAGTTTCTGACCTGTTGGGTACTCGATCGAGTAGCTGGGGCACTCGATCGAGTAAGGGGGTACTCGATTGAGTACCTTGGGTACTCGATCGAGTGTCCGGTTTTACGGGGAGTTTTCTCGGGTTTTGTTAATTATGCGATTAAGGTATTTAAGCTTCGTCGTTGTTATTCTAAATCACTTTTACAAAACCTAAATTACTGTTTAAGAGAGAAAGCAAACAAGTTCATCTTCTTAATCGCATTCTTAGCAATTCCCGGAGTTCAGACGGTCAGTTCTTGTCGTTGATTATACCGTTGAGTTCCTTGCGTCGAGGGTAAGATCTATGTACCCTTTTTATTGCATTTCCTTTGATTTAGTTAAACCCTAATTTAGAGATTGGGGGTTTTATGTGTAGTATGTGATTTGGTAGCCTCTATGTGTTGTATGATAGGAGGAGGGTTCATAGAAGAGGCTTTTTGACTCAAAGGTAGAGACCGTCGATTGTGTGCATACGGTAGGATTTCTACTCGTATTAGTCCCATAATGGGATATTGGTTGATGTATTATATTTGGTTGTTTGCTATAATAATTGTATTGTGATTGTGGTTGTGATCGTTGTTGATGGTTCGTGAGGCGTGGCCTCGGCTGAGTGGGGTCACTTGCGGGAGTGACTTCACGCCCTAGTTTCGCTTCTCGTGGAACCCGCCACGAAGGGATGTGCACATTAATGGACAGGGTTATCGCTCACTATGTGAAGCGGGGATTTGGTGGGTACGGTGCGGTCCCCCATGGCGTGTGGTGGTCCGGTGGACGGTCGTATTGAGATGATGGGAATTGGTTGGTTGTGTGTGTGTGATTAAGGCATGTCATTTATCTTATCATTGTTGTTTATATTGATTGTGTGATTAGTACGACCCGGTGTTGTTTTTGTAAACTGCGGTGATCCATTCGGGGATGGTGAGCAGATATTGAGCAGGTATTGAGATGAGTCTTGGGATATTTGGGATGCCACGACATGATGATAGGAGTCTTCCGCTGTAGTTTATTAGTTATTTACATTTCAGTTAGAACAGTCATTTTGAGAACATGTATCTTACTTTTGGTTTGGTTTTGAGGATTGTAACTATTCGCTAAATTATTTATAATAAACGTTGTTTCTTCATTGTTGTTGTTTGATTATCATTGCCTCGGGTAACCGAGATGGTAATGTCTTCATACCTGAGTGGTCCTGGTAAGGCACTTGGAGTATGGGGGTGTTACAAATGGTATCAGAGCGACGATCCTGAAACCTGTAACCAATGAACCTAATGAACATAGGGAGTCAATTAAAATGAACCCGGGGTAAAAGTTGTAGGAGCTAATGCAAAGGCTTGGGAGACGTCCTAAAGTCGCGGGGTCGCCCTACAACTTTGAACCGGTCACGTGGGGGAAGTGTTTGTCGAGTCGTATGTGTGTTTGGTTAACTTGTGTAAGAATGTGATGAAATCTGTTAATTGTTGGGTGTTGAAGTAGAAAGTTGAGCATGTGAAAGAAAATGGTGATATGTGGGAACTTGTTGATGAGATGATAACATGTTGGATGATTTACAATGTGGCATTTAATAACATGATGAAATGATCTCGTAGATAGTAGAAAAGATGCGTAGCATGTTTATTATGATATAATGTGGTTTATAAGTTTAGCATGTTAGCATATGACGTAACATGCGGGTAGCTTTTATGTATTGGTATGACTCGATCGAGTGGGACTGACTCGATCGGGTGGGTTTTTGACGGTTTTGAGTCCAGAATCGTGTTTTTGGGTACTCGATCGAGTAACTAGGGGTACTCGATCAAGTAGGGGGTCACTCGATCGAGTAGCCTAGCTAGCTACTCGGTCGAGTAGGTATGAGATCAGAAGGTCTGTTAGGGGTCTGATGTTTGGGTACTCGATCGAGTATGTTGGGCACTCGATCGAGTATCCCGTTACTCGATCGAGTGTGTTTGGGAACTCGACCGAGTAGGTCCTGGGTGGCGTGTTTTCGTGTTTTGAAGTTTAGTACGTGTGTTCATATCTACCCTTTCATATATATGTATAGTTTCAAGATGCCGCCCAAGAAGACTGCTTTGTATGCGAGAGCTGAGCTTATGACCGTGGATGACATCGTTAAGATGTTAGAGCACCAGGATGCTCTTACTGAGACCCTAAAGAAAGTGAATGAGGATAAGAATAAGGATAAGGAGAAGGAGGTTGACCATTCAAAAATCAGCCTCTACATTGCGAGGTTTAACCCGAAAGAGTACAAGGGAGTTGGGGAGCCTAACCTTCTTGATAGTTGGCTGAGAGAGATGGAGAACATATTAGACTTGGTTCACTGCCCTGATGAGATGAGGGTGGAACAGGCTGCGTTCTATCTGAGGGAGGCAGCTGGCAAGTGGTGGGATTCAGTGAAAGTGAGTGCTAATTAGATATATACAAACAAAGGCTTACCTGCTATACCTTGGGAGGAGTTTCGTAGGGCTGTGAGGAAGGAGTTTGTACCGGAACATGTGAGCGGTAAGTTGAGAGAAGAGTTTGATGGTTTTAAGATGACCGTTGAGATGTACGTATTTGAGTACTACAGTTTGTTCAATGAGAAGTCTAGGTATCCGAGGATATGGGTTTGAGTGAGGAGAATCGGCATTGAGGTTTGAGAGGGGTTGACCCCTAAGATTATGGATAAGTTACCCGTGGGAGTCCTTACTGATGTTAAGGAAGCTTATGAGAGAGGGCCGGGAGAGCCGAGAGGTTGGTGGAGATGGCTCGGGAGAGGTTAGGTGGTGAGAAGAGGAAGTCTGAGAGCGAGGGTGGTGGCCAATCGAATCACAAGAAAGGCAACCACAATCCGTCTAAGGGATTTTCTTCTCGGATCCGGGTTCGATCTTTGGGGCTTCCTTTGGGCGTGGCCGTGGAAGTGTGAGTAATAGTTGGGGAGTGACTGCTATAGTTTGTGGTGGTGTAGGCCACAAGAGACATGAGTGCACAAGTGCACCAGGATCTTTCCAGAGACCTGCGCAGAGCTTCGTGAGCAACAGACCGGCTGGATCATGGCCAAACCGGGGAAGTCAGAGTTACCAGAGTGGAGGCAACCGCAACGACGGTAATTCTTATCAGAAACCACCAGCGAACACCAACAACAACAATCAAGGGTCGGGTGCTAAGCCGACCACCTCAGCCAGTACTGTCCAGGGAGGTGGGCAGAAGACCAGTGGCAAGTTATTCATGATGGAGAAGAAAGCAGCTGAGGAAGATGCGCACGTTATCACCGGTACATTCCTTGTTAATGGTATTCCTACCTTTGTTTTGTTTGATTCGGGGGCTTCTCAGTCGTTTGTGTCTTCGAGTCATGTTAGACAGTTGGGTTTGAGAGTATATGAGTCTGTTAGGGAGCAAGTTTTCATACCTTCGGGTGAGTCTGTATCTTGTGGGAGATTGTTCCTAGATGTATCTTTGATAGTTGGGCAAGTTGATTTCCCTGTAGACTTGCTGGAGTTTCCTTTTAACGGTTTTGAGATGATAGTCGGGATGGATTGGTTAGGAAAGTATAAAGCTAAGATAGACTGTCATCAAAAGAAAGTGTCTTTAAGAGGTCCTAACGGTGTTAGTGTGTCTTATTGTGGGTTTCTAGTCAAACCCAAAGTTAAGTTGATTGCAGCTGTTACCTTGAAGTCTTATCTGAGGAAGGGATGTCCTTTGATCTTGTGCCATGTGAGAGATGACCGGATAGAGAGTCCGACAGTTGATGAGATACCAGTGGTGGGAGAGTTTGCAGATGTTTTTCCAAAGGAGATTCAGGGGTTGCCACCGAAGAGGGAGATAGATTTCACCGTTGAGTTGAAGCCAGGGACGGGGCCGATCTCTAAGGCACCGTACCGTATGGGTCCTAAGGAGATGGAGGAGCTTAGGAAGCAGTTGGATGATCCGATAGAGAAGGGATACATTAGACCAAGTGTATCGCCGTGGGGAGCACCAGTTCTTTTCGTGATGAAGAAAGATGGGAGTTTGAGTTGTGCATAGATTACAGGGAGCTGAACCGAGTGACGATAAAGAACAAGTATCCTTTGCCAAGGATAGATGACTGATGTGGACGATGTCGTCACTCACCCAATCAAACACATTTATAATACTCAACAAACAACTAGTTAGCGGTAAGTCGAGGTCGATCCATGGGACGGTGGTTACTCAAATTATTCAATCTAATTATGGTTGTGCTTGGGGTTGTCACAATTATAATGGGATGATGATTCTAATCTAATAGATGCAATAAACAAGCAACAAAAGGAAATATGTAAACAATGGATTAAAAATGCTAGGATATCATGGGGTCATAGGGGATTCATGGGAATTGATCATACAAACATGTTCTCAAATTATAAGCAAGCAATTATTGTTGTGATGGATTGAGTTGGGTTATATCTTACAATCCTAGGAAAGTTTGGGTCCCGGAGCCGAATCGATTAGATTGTACAACACCTACAAGTCGACTTAATCTTCCCTACTCAACAACATGCATGGTCTAATGAGACTCGAGTTGGTTTATGTCTTACAAGTCTCATTGAAAAGATAAGAGATGGTAGTAAATGCAAGGATTCATAGGCTTAGCATTTCATCAAACATAACATGTGCATGAGTTGAGATCAAAACAAGCAAGCAAATAAATCATGGAAGCATATTAATTTAAGCATGAATCATTCCCCATGTTGGTTTCCCCTAATTACCCACTAATCCTAGCTAAGTAACTACTCACTCATGGTCAAGTTTAACATGTTAATAAGGTTGTCAATCATACTAACAAAGCCAAACATGATGAACAAGTAAGAAAGATTAACAATAATTAAAACAAGGATTAAGAGAATTATACCTATGGAGATTCCAAAATAATAATGCAAAGAATAATAGAAGAACTTGATGATTGATGGAAGGTTGTCAATCTCCCAATAAACCCAATAATCTTCTAATTACCCAATAATAAACTTGAATTCCTCAATAGTAAACTTGAACAATGATTAAAGGAAAGATTAATGTGTAATTTGTGGAAAGATTAAATGATAATCTATTCTAATCTACTCCTAATCTAATCTAAAGAAGGATTGAATTAACCTAATGAAAACTTGATGATTTGATTATTACAAATGGGGTATTTATAGTGGAAATTAGGTGGATGCATTAGGGTTAACTAAGGGCTAAACTAGTAATTACACTTTTTAGATTTGAGCAAGGAGACTCCGGTATTTTTCAGAGGAAGGGCGTCTTTCTCGGAGCTTGAAGAACACGAAAATCACTGGAAAGAAATCCGAGCGGATTGGAGTCGGGACGGCCGGATTCTTGCGGTGGAATCCGAGCGGATTCAAGAGCAAGACGCTCGGATTGTAGTGGGGGAATCCGAGCGGATTCAGAGCAATCCGAGCGGATTGTAGGGCAATCCGAGCGTCTTCAGCGCGGGGCGCGCGGATTCCTGTACAGCTTCTTTGTTTGAGCTCGGATTGTAAAACGGACGTCATTTTCTCATCCGGACTTCTATTGGAGTGATTCAAAAGCCTAGATCGCTTGTTTTTTCGACGCCGTTCCATCTAGCATATTTTCAGAGCCAAAGGAGCAACTCTTGGTTTGCGTTCCGAGCAATGTTCTTCATGAATGGCTTCCTTGCTTTTCCTCCTTGCTTTAAACCTTATGACCCATCTTTATACTCTTTATTCCTACATCATTAGTCATAATTCTTGCCTCCTCTTCATACTAGTCCATCTAATATCATCAATAAGCTTCCAAATATGCACGAAAAGACGGAAATTTCCGCCTTATTATCTCCTTTTCTACAAAACATATGAAATGCGATAGAAAAGCAAATAGGAAGGTTTTGACGGATAAAATGGCCATAGAATGTTATAATAGTATGCAAAATAGGCTCAATTAGGGGACTAAATGTGCGCAAATAATGTTCACATCAAATATCCCCAAACCGAACCTTTACTCGTCCCGAGTAAAGAGGTGACAAAAACTAGACCTTTATTTAAACTAACCTAATAACATAGCCGATATGAGACGATTAGCGGGTCTCACTCCGCCCCTTCAACTCACAACAAGACAACCATGAGGTAGGATGCCTCCTTGCAAGGCAAGGTGGGGCTTGCCAAAATGGCGACATATCCAATCATTAAGCACACAAAATCAAGTAATGGATGCATCTACAAAAGAATAGCCACTTTAATTTCCTCATCTAAGTGGCGGAAATTATCTACAAGGGAAGCAATTCAAGGGTACACAATCCTTCATAGATGCAATTTGTTCAAACTACTAAGCCTAGAAGGATACCAATAAATCACCTCCAAGTTGTGTCAAGCTAGGGTACCTTTGTCCTCAATCGTTAAATGTTTTTGTCAAGAGTAGACTCCCTATGGTGTTAGAAACACTGGAGGATCGCGGAATTCCCCCTCTTGCCTAGACAAGAAGAAGGGTCGTCCCCTCTCTACCATGCACAAAAATGGATAAGATGAAAAAGGGATCGATAGTATTTGAGTTTTATTTTGGGAGTTTGCTTTTGTTTTTGTTTTCCCCCCAAATTCGTTGGCATTTGACATTTGAGAACACTTTCTTTGCCATTTCTTTTTGACTTTTGGCATTTCAATACTTGACAACTTTTTGCATTTCTTTTGAACATTTTCAAAGTCACCCCAATTAGTAACGAGGGTGCCTTGTATGTGAAGCTTTAGGAGTTCTATTTTTGCTCCTCTTTTCATTTGATGCATTTTTGCAAACTTTCTTTCACTTTTCATTTCATTGAACTCAAATTGATTTCTTTTTGTGCCCATTCCCTTTGATGACAAAAATATATGGTAGAACATGGATGAATGATGGAAGTATGCATGGTTTCAAGGGTCACCTTGGAATAAACGGTAGCCAAGGAGTTATCACACCACAAGGTACTCTTGACTAGGCCTTAATCCATGGGTCAAAGGATACTAGCATGACACATCCTAGGGTGTTTTACAAGTATTCTAACAAGCAAAGTCTTAAGAACAAAAAGCATTTACTAGGGCCTATGTACACTTGTCAAGCTTCCCAAGTAGACGGTTTCACAAAATTTTTCTAACATGCAACTACATGCCATGATGCAACTAGCATATAAACATCCTAATGCAAATGATTCTACCAACTAATATGACATATAAACTAAATGCAAGTCCTAAGTTCACATTGTTTTTACCGCATCAATCAAAATAAAGCCACATAGTCATTAACATAAAGAGGAAAAAGGAGATTGGAAAGATCATACCATGCGGTCTTCAATATCCTCATGTCTCGGATGTGGCGTAGTCAATCAATGTGAAAAAGGATGAACAAACACAATATATACAAAACAATATATACAAGTCTACACTACAAAGGAAATGAACTTGTTTTTGGATTTTTCAATTTTTCAAATTTTTATGGTTTTTGTTTTTATGAAATTAAAAGACATATTTTTGGGATTTTTCAAAATTTTTCAATTTTTATGTATTTTGGAATATAAATTCTCATCCCCCACTTTATTTTGGACATTGTCCTCAATGTACATGTAGGAGTAGGGATAAAAAGGAAAACATGTTTTTGAATTTTTGATTTTATGGAAATTGAAGTACAAATGCAATGATATGGTATGAATGAATGCATGCTCTAACTAAATGCAATTCTATATGACATATATAACAAATGAATGCAATCTAAACTATAGTATATGATGCATGATAAATGCTTAAGTCGCTTATGATCAAACCTCCCCCAACCGATTTAAACACTATTTCTAGTGTAGAAATGAATAGGTTTGGCCATTAGTGACTATGCATGAATTCTAGTCTATATGCAAATAACTACATGAATCATGTGAGATATATTACAATGCAAACTATACTGAATGCAAATATACAAACTAACGGTTATTGAGGAACTCCATTAAACCAAAGATTATTAATTAACAATTTCATGGAAAATCATCACTAGCACTCAAAGCACGTAGAAGTCGGTCAAATTCTTGGGAGTGAGAAATAAATAGGCATGGATAACAACACAAGATTATGCAATGAAATAATGCCCAAGTAAAAGACCGAACAAGCATGTCAAGAACATTATGATAAAAATTATAAGAGAAATGATGGATGGAAGGAACATGAAATGGGTAGTTGGTTGGCAATTCACTCAACTCATCCTCCAAATAGTCAAAATCACCACATTCAATGCAAGTACTCTCATTATCATCCAAGGTGATTTTAAGGGTGTCTATTTGGGGTTCCCAAATGTCCTCATCATATTCCTCATCCCAACAAGGTTCATTATCAAAGGGGTTGTCGTAACAAGGCTCACCAAGTTCAACACAATTGTCTCCCTCAAATATATCATCCTCAAAGGGTGAGTTTTCACTCAAGCTCACATCCATATCATTCTCACTTTGCCCATTAACATCAAATTCCATGGAGATTGAGTTCATTGAAACACAAGAAGAGTAGGATGACGGCATCCAAGCATTAGTTTCACAATCAAGAATGTACTCCTCCTCATCATCACTCTCTTCATCTAGCACTCCATCTTCCCAAGGTGGGGTAATTTTATGGACAAAGTGGGTTGGCTCAAGGTTATAGGAAGGTTTATCATCCTCACAAATCTCATTTTCATCATAGTTTTCCTCAATGAATTTTTGAAATGTGATTTTTATCGCTTCCATACCTTCCTTGGCACTCTCAAACATGTCATGTATAGTTTGCTTAAGACAATGAATGGTCATGAACTCAACAAATTTCCAAAATTCCTCACAACTCATCTCACATATCCTACCACCACTCAAGTGAAATGCCAAGTTGTGGGTTTCAAGGTTCATGCCATCATAAACAACACAACATGCTTCATAATTTGAAAGAGTAAAACCATGATGCCAAGCATGAGTCATATAATCTTCAAATCTTGCAACATATTTATCAAATGATTCATTTTTATATTGCCAAAAAGTGAATGTAGACATGTTTGAGCATGTGAAATAGAACAAGTACAATAAAACTCAAGAAAAAGAAGCACAACTAAAACTAGACAAAAGAACAATTCAAATAAACAACACCGTCCCCAGCAACGGCGCCATTTTGATGTGAACGATGTCGTCACTCATCCAATCAAACACATTTATAATACTCAACAAACAACTAGTTAGCGGTAAGTCGAGGTCGATCCATGGGACGGTGGTTACTCAAATTATTCAATCTAATTATGGTTGTGCTTGGGGTTGTCACAATTATAATGGGATGATGATTCTAATCTAATAGATGCAATAAACAAGCAACAAAAGGAAAGATGTAAACAATGGATTAAAAATGCTAGGATATCATGGGGTCATAGGGGATTCATGGGAATTGATCATACAAACATGTTCTCAAATTATAAGCAAGCAATTATTGTTGTGATGGATTGAGTTGGGTTATATATTACAATCCTAGGAAAGTTTGGGTCCCGGAGCCAAATCGATTAGATTGTACAACACCTACAAGTCGACTTAATCTTCCCTACTCAACAACATGCATGGTCTAATGAGACTCGAGTTGGTTTATGTCTTACAAGTCTCATTGAAAAGATAAGAGATGGTAGTAAATGCAAGGATTCATAGGCTTAGCATTTCATCAAACATAACATGTGCATGAGTTGAGATCAAAACAAGCAAGCAAATAAATCATGGAAGCATATTAATTTAAGCATGAATCATTCCCCATGTTGGTTTCCCCTAATTACCCACTAATCCTAGCTAAGTAACTACTCACTCATGGTCAAGTTTAACATGTTAATAAGGTTGTCAATCATACTAACAAAGCCAAACATGATGAACAAGTAAGAAAGATTAACAATAATTAAAACAAGGATTAAGAGAATTATACCTATGGAGATTCCAAAATAATAATGCAAAGAATAATAGAAGAACTTGATGATTGATGGAAGGTTGTCAATCTCCCAATAAACCCAATAATCTTCTAATTACCCAATAATAAACTTGAATTCCTCAATAGTAAACTTGAACAATGATTAAAGGAAAGATTAATGTGTAATTTGTGGAAAGATTAAATGATAATCTATTCTAATCTACTCCTAATCTAATCTAAAGAAGGATTGAATTAACCTAATGAAAACTTGATGATTTGATTATTACAAATGGGGTATTTATAGTGGAAATTAGGTGGATGCATTAGGGTTAACTAAGGGCTAAACTAGTAATTACACTTTTTAGATTTGAGCAAGGAGACTCCGGTATTTTTCAGAGGAAGGGCGTCTTTCTCGGAGCTTGAAGAACACGAAAATCACTGGAAAGAAATCCGAGCGGATTGGAGTCGGGACGGCCGGATTCTTGCGGTGGAATCCGAGCGGATTCAAGAGCAAGACGCTCGGATTGTAGTGGGGGAATCCGAGCGGATTCAGAGCAATCCGAGCGGATTGTAGGGCAATCCGAGCGTCTTCAGCGCGGGGCGCGCGGATTCCTGTACAGCTTCTTTGTTTGAGCTCGGATTGTAAAACGGACGTCATTTTCTCATCCGGACTCCTATTGGAGTGATTCAAAAGCCTAGATCGCTTGTTTTTTCGACGCCGTTCCATCTAGCATATTTTCAGAGCCAAAGGAGCAACTCTTGGTTTGCGTTCCGAGCAATGTTCTTCATGAATGGCTTCCTTGCTTTTCCTCCTTGCTTTAAACCTTATGACCCATCTTTATACTCTTTATTCCTACATAATTGGTCATCATTCTTGCCTCCTCTTCATACTAGTCCATCTAATATCATCAATAAGCTTCCAAATATGCACGAAAAGACGGGAATTTCCGCCTTATTATCTCCTTTTCTACAAAACATATGAAATGCGATAGAAAAGCAAATAGGAAGGTTTTGACGAATAAAATGGCCATAGAATGTTATAATAGTATGCAAAATAGGCTCAATTAGGGGACTAAATGTGCGCAAATAATGTTCACATCAATGACCTGTTTGATCAGTTGAGTGGTGCAACAGTCTTTTCTAAGATTGATTTGAGGTCGGGGTACCATCAGGTGAAGATTAGAGAGGTGGACATACCAAAGACAGCTTTCACGTCGAGGTATGGCCATTATGAGTATGTGGTGATGCCGTTTGGGTTGTCTAATGCGCCGGCAGTGTTTATGGATTTGATGAATAGAATCTTCAGACAGTTCTTGGACCAGTTTGTAGTGGTGTTTATCGATGATATCTTAGTCTACTCTAAGACTAAGGAGGAGCATGAGGAGCATCTGAGGATCGTGTTGCAGACTTTGAGGGATCATGAGTTGTATGCTAAGCTGTCCAAGTGTGAGTTCTGGTTAGAGAAAGTTGCTTTTCTGGGGCATGTGATCTCTAAAGATGGGGTAGCTGTGGATCCGGCGAAGATTGAGGCAGTGACAAAGTGGGAGGCACCGAAGAATGTTGCCGAGGTTAGGAGTTTCTTGGGTTTAGCTGGATACTACAGACGGTTCGTGAAAGATTTCTCCAAGATAGCTAGACCTATGACAGCGTTGATGAGGAAAGAGAACAGGTTTCGTTGGGATGAGAGTTGTGAGACGGCGTTCCAAACATTAAAGGAGCGTTTGACCACAGCTCCTGTCTTAGCATTGTCTGAAGGGACCGAGAACTTTGAGGTTTATACAGATGCCTCAAAGAATGGGCTGGGATGTGTGTTGATGCAGAATGGTAAAGTGATTTCCTATGCTTCTAGGCAATTGAAGCCTTATGAGGAGATCTACCCTATTCATGATCTGGAGTTGGGTGCAGTGGTGTTTGCTCTCAAGATTTGGAGACATTACCTTTATGGAGCAATCTTTAAGGTATTTTCTGATCACAAGAGTCTCAAGTACATCTTCACGCAGAAGGAGTTGAACATGAGACAGCGGAGGTGGATGGAGCTGATTGGCGATTATGACATGGAAATCATCTACCATGAAGGGAAGGCCAATGTTGTTGCTGATGCTTTGAGTAGGAAGAGTGTACATTCTCTGTGTACATCTCTATCCTTGATGAGGCTGAGGGATGAGGTAGCGAGTTTTGGGATACATATGATGCGAAAGGAGATGCCATGGGTGATATGACAAAGACATCTTGAGTTTTATGCGATATTCGAGGTAAGCGGGCTTTGGATCCTAAGATAGTGGAGTGGAGAGCTGGAGTAGAGAAAGGGACAGTGTCCGGTTTTCTATTCATACGAGATGGTAGTTTGAGGTTTGATGGTAGGTGGTGTGTTCCTAATGATGAGGAGTTGAAAAAAACTATCATGACAGAGGCACATTGCACACCATATTCAGTTCATCCAGGTGGAGACAAGCTATACAAGGATTTGAAGAAAACGTTTTGGTGGCCTGGGATGAAGAAAGAGACAGTGAGTTTGTATCCCGTTGTTTGACATGCCGAGAGTTAAAGGGGAACAAGCGACGACCACAAGGTAAGATTCGGTCTTTAGAGGTACCGGAGTGGAAGTGGGAATCCATTTCCATGGATTTCATTGTGGGTTTGCCAAAGAGTCAGCAAGGTAACAACATGATTTGGGTGATAGTGGATCGTCGACCAAGTCATCTCACTTTGTTCCAATGAAAGATACATGGACTAAGGCACAATTGGCTATGGCCTATCGAAATAACGTGCTTAAGTTACATGGAGTCCCTAAGGACATAGTGTCTGACAGAGATGCGAGGTTTATATCGAGGTTTTGGAAGGAGTTGCAGGAATCGTTGGGAACAACTTTGAAGATGAGTACTGACATTTCATCCTGCGATAGACGGGCAGACGAGAGAACAATCAAGACTCTTGAGGATATGTTGCGAGCTTGTGTGATGGATTTTTCTTTGGTAGCCGGGAGCGAGAGGTTGGACTTGATAGAATTTTCTTACAATAATGACTATCACACCGGTATTGGTATGGCACCGTTTGAGGCTTTGTATGGGAGGAGATGTAGGAGTCCAATCTGTTGGGACGATAGTCTTTGAGGGTGGTTTTAGGACCAGAGATGGTACATGAAGATGGTGGAACAGATTAAGATGATCAGGGAACGGATGAGAGCAGCTCAGGATCGACAAAAGAGTTATGCAGATCTACATCGCCGGGACATAGAGTTTCAAGTTGGGGACAAGGTTCTTTTGAAAGTGTCTCCTATGCGTGGGGTTATGAGATTTGGGAAGAAAGGCAAGCTAAGTCAGAAGTTTATAGGGCCTTATGAGATCTTAGAGCGAGTTAGGGAAGTTGCTTATCGTCCGGCTTTACCATTTGTATTAGAGAGAGTGCATAATGTGTTTCATGTATCGCATCGCATTTGCGGAAGTATGTGAGTGACCCGTCACATGTGTTAGAGGCAGAGAGCTTAGAGCTAGATGAGTCTTTATCATACCTTGAGGTGCCGAAGCAGATTCTAGACCGAAAGGTTAGAAAGACTAGGAGTGGTGAGACAGTTTTGCTTAAGATCCTTTGGTCTAACCACGAGACCGAGGAAGCTACATGGGAGCCAGAGGAAGCTATGAAAGAGCGTTACCCTTTCCTTTTCGATCAGGTATGTATGGTTACGGGGACGTAACCTTGTTTCTTTTAGGGGGGTAGGAGATGATCGCGAACAGTTTTTAAGAGTTTTATACCCCTTTTATATGTTGTATCGGTATGTTTGTCGGGATGAGTTGGGTTAGTATCACGTTTTATGTTGAATTTTGTTTGATGGTTGAGTCGGGAATGTTGTGGGAGTACCTTTGTTTAGTAGTGGTTTGAACTTCGGGGACGAAGTTCCTTTTAAGGAGGGAAGACTGTAATACTCCGTATTTATAAGTCTTGGGGTACTATATCGAGTAGGCCTTACTCTGTCGAGTAAGGGTAAGTTGCGAAATAAAATAGTTTCTGACCTGTTGGGTACTCGATCGAGTAGCTGGGGCACTCGATCGAGTAAGGGGGTACTCGATCGAGTACCTTGGGTACTCGATCAAGTGTTCGGTTTTACGGGGAGTTTTCTCGGGTTTTGTTAATTATGCGATTAAGGTATTTAAGCTTCGTCGTCGTTATTCTAAATCACTTTTAAAAAACCTAAATTACTGTAAGAGAGAAAGCAAACAAGTTCATCTTCTTAATCGCATTCTTAGCAATTCCCGGAGTTCAGACGGTCAGTTCTTGTCGTTGATTATACCGTTGAGTTCCTTGCGTCGAGGGTAAGATCTATGTACCCTTTTTATTGCATTTCCTTTGATTTGGTTAAACCCTAATTTAGAGATTGGGGGTTTTATGTGTAGTATGTGATTTGGTAGCCTCTATGTGTTGTATGATAGGAGGAGGGTTCATAGAAGAGGCTTTTTGACTCAGCAGTAGAGACCGTCTGATTGTGTGCATACCAGGTAGGATTTCCTACTCAGTATTAGTCTCATAATGGGATATTGGTTGATGTATTGTATTTGGTTGTTTGCTATAATAATTGTATTGTGATTGTGGTTGTGATCGTTGTTGATGGTTCGCGAGGCGTGGCCTCGGCTGAGTGGGGTCACTTGCGGGAGTGACTTCACGCCCTAGTTTCGCCTTCTGTGGAACCCGCCACGGAAGGGGTGTGCACATTAATGGACAGGGTTATCGCTCACTATGTGGAGCGGGGATTTGGTGGGTACGGCTGCGGTCCCCCACTCGATGTGGCTGGTCCATGAGACGTCGTATTGAGATGATGGGAATTGGTTGGTTGTGTGTGTGACAGTTAAGCTGTCTGTTTATCTTATCATTGTTGTTTATATTGATTTGTGTGATTAGTACTGACCCCGGTGTTGTTTTTGTAAACCTGCGGTGATCCATTCGGGGATGGTGAGCAGATATTGAGCAGGTATTGAGATGAGTACTGGGATAGCTGGGATGCCACGACATGATGATAGGAGTCTTTCGCTGTAGTTTATTAGTTATTTACATTTCAGTTAGAACAGTCAGTTTGAGAACATGTATCGTACTTTTGGTTTGGTTTTGAGGATTGTAACTATTCGCTAAATTATTTATAATAAACGTTGTTTCTTCATTGTTGTTTGATTATCATTTCCTCGGGTAACCGAGATGGTAATGTCTTCATACCTGAGTGGTCCTGGTAAGGCACTTGGAGTATGGGGGTGTTACACTAATGTTAGTAGGCGCATCTCCTTTGAGGAAATGGGTAAAGCATTGGGTCTTGATGATTCACATAGTTATTTCAAGAATGTTGGCAAGTATGACCCCGCTCCTCTTTGTGAGGCGATTTCCGGATGGAAATTTGAGAACTATCATGCTAGTCGCGCTCTATTAGTCCACCATCCGGGCATTAGAGTGTGGCACAAGGTCATAGGAAACACCATCATTGCAAGAAAAGACACCAACCACTTTACCAAGCTCGATTTTGTTCTTCTTGAGTCGGCCTTGAACATTGGAAGGGAATTCACCAAGCCTTTCAACTCTCTAAGGCTTTTGGTGGATAGATGGCTAAATGTTGATTGTGGGAAACAAGGCACTACCGTTATTGTGAATGGAGGTCTAGTCACTCTTTTGGCTAAATACTTTGATCCGAACTTTAACAAGGATAGCAAGTATGTGGCGAAAAAGGGTGGTCATCTCATTGATATTGATACTATGATAAACAAATACAAGTGGGTCTCTCATTACCCTCTTAACACCAAGTATGGGTGGCTTACTAGTGAGGCTAGATCTTTTACTTTGCCTTCGAAGATTTGTCGTTTAAGTGTCCACCGGACAAACTCTCTCCTTCCCTTTTCAAAAGAGGCCGAGTACATCATCAAACAACATAAGGGTGAAATTGAAATGCCTTCCTCTTCCATTGTCACACCACCCTATCCTTTCAAGTACCAAGAGTTCAAACCGGAAGGTGTTGAAGCAAGCAAAGATTATATGACTCTTCTGATGCAAGAGATGCACAAACAAGCCTTCAAGGATCGGGAAGATGCTTACTTAGCCCAATATCCACCCCTCCTTCATTTAGCTAGGCAAGGACTACTTGATCCTTCATGTCCTTTGCCTAGTTGGGCGGATAGGGAAGTCTTCTTTCCGAGTGCATCTAGGGATGAGAGTCCGGATGACGATGAGGTTGTTGGTGATGCGGTTGATGAGGATGATGATGATGAAGAGGCTAGTGAAGAAGAAGAAGAGGATGATGAACAAAGTGAACAACAAAGTGAAGAAGGAAGTGGTGATGAGTCCACTTCTATTGAGGAAGATGATGATAGTGATGATATGATGGAGGATTAGCAAGCTTTGGAGGCTCCTACCCTCTTGAGGTTTGTCTATCTCTCTCTTTGTTTTATTTATTTAATATTGATCATGATTGGAGTAGTCCTAGCAACATAGAGGACTAACACCTCGGCCCCATTGAGGTGTTCTTATTTCATTGTTCCCACTTTTAAAAATCCAAAATGACAAATTTAGTTTCATGCATTGCATTGTGTGTGCATGAACTACACCCAACCTTAGGACATTAGAATTAATGTCTAACTCGGTTTGGGGAAGTACATACATACACAATGGGAGGTAATCTAAATTATCCTCTCCGTCATAAACAAAACCCATGCATCATGTAGTGTAGATTAGTGTAGCTTGCATTTAGGGTAGAATTCATGCATCATGCTTGCATGATTTCCCATCATTTTGGCCATTGAGGACAATGCCCATATTAGTGTGGGGATGGGGAATTCTAACTTAACTTCTATTCAAAAATCCAAAAAAATTGAAAATTTCAAAAAACCATAAAAATGTGAAAAATTGAAAAACCAAAAACAAGTTCATTTCCTTTGTAGTGTAGTCATGTATATATTGTTGTATATATTGTGTCTGTTTTACCCTTGTTCACATTGATCGACTACGCCACATCCGAGACATGAGGATATTGAAGACCGCATGGTATGATCTTTCCAATCCCCTTTTTCCTCTTTATGTTAATGACTATGTGGCTTTATTTTGATTGATGCGGTATAACAATGTGAACTTAGGACTTGCATTTAGTTTATATGGCATATTAGTTGGTAGAATCATTTGCATTAGGATGTTTATATGTTAGTTGCATCATGGCATGTAGTTGCATGTTAGAAAAATTTTGCGAAACCGTCTACTTGGGAAGCTTGACAAGTGTATATAGGCCCTAGTAGATGCTTTTTCTTCTTAAGACTTTGCTTGTTAGAATACTTGTAAAACACCCTAGGATGTGTCATGCTAGTATCCTTTGACCCATGGATTAAAGCCTAGTCAAGAGTACCTTGTGGTGTGATAACTCCTTGGCTACCGTTTATTCCAAGGTGACCCTTAAAAACATGCATCCATCCATCCATCATCCATGTTCTACCATATTTTTGTCATCAAAGGGAATGGGCATAAAAAGAAATCAATTTGAGTTCAATGAAATGAAAAGTGAAAGAAATTTTGCAAAAAAATGCATCAAATGAAAAGAGGAGCAAAAAATAGAACTCCTATGCTTCAAATATAAGCCACCCTCACTACATATGGGGTGACTTTGAAAATGTTCAAAAAGAAATGCAAAGAAAAGTTGAAAGTTGTCAAGTGTTGAATTGCCAAAAATCAAAAATAAATGGCAAGAAAGTGTTCTCAAATGTTATATGCCACGTGAAATTGGGGGGAAAACAACAACAAAGCAAACTCCCAAAGTGAAACTCAAATATCTATCGATCCCTTTATCCATCGTATCCACTTTTGTGCATGGTAGAGAGGGGACGACCCTTCTTCTTGTCTAGGCAAGAGGGGGAATTCCGCGATCCTCCAGTGTTTCTAACACCATAGGGAGTCTACTCTTGACAAAAGCATTTAACGATTGAGGACAAAGGTACCCTAGCTTGACACAACTTGGAGGTGATTTATTGGTATCCTTCTAGGCTTAGTAGTTTGAAGAAATTGCATCTATGAAGGAGTGTGTACCCTTGAATTGCTTCCCTTGTAGATAATTTCCGCCACTTAGATGAGGAAAGTGGCTATTCTTTTGTAGATGCATCCATTATTTGTTTTTGTGTGCCTAATATCTGGATGTGTCACCATTTTGGCAAGACCCACCTTGCCTTACAAGAAGGCATCCTACCTCATGGTTGTCTTGTTGTGAGTTGAAGGGGCGGAGTGAGACCCGCTAATTGTCTCATATCGGCTATGTTATTAGGTTAGTTTAAATAATGGTCCTAGTCTTTGTCACCTCTTTACTCGGGACGAGCAAAGGTTCGGTTTGGGGATATTTGATGTGACCATAATTAGAGCATATTTAGTCCCCGAATTAGCCTTGTTCCCATGCTTTTTAGTGCATATTTGGGTCATTTATTGTCTTTAGTTCTTTGTTTTGCATATTCTTTGAGGTTTTGTGTCCTTGGTAGGAAATGAGTGCAAACCTTGCATTTTTCATGGCAAAACGAGACTAAATTGATTGAATTCAATGACCAAGCATAAAGGAGAGACAAGATTATAAGGCCTTTGTACATACTATAGTATATGGGCAATGATGAGGAAAGATCCTTGCATCCCCGAGGAAATCCCCAAGGATTTTATGAAGAAAAGGGAAGAAAAGAAGAAGAAAGCACGCTGCATGACAATCCGTGCGTCTTCCCAAGAAGACGCCCATCCACCAAGCCACGATCCGTGCGTCTTCCTTACAAGACACCCGGGCAGCAGCAACCAGAAGACGCCCGTCTTCTCCCAAAGACGCCCGCGCAACAACTCACGAATCCGGCCGTCCCGAGCCTAAGACGCACGGATTCCAAGGTAGCACAACTTCGTTTCTTCAAGCTTCAAGAAAGATGCCCATCCTTCTAAAAATACCGGCGTTTCCCTAAGTAGGGACTTAATCATCATTTAAGCCCTTAGTTAACCCTAATTCCTACACCTAATCCCCACTATAAATACCCCATTAGTCTAATTAGAAGAGCATGCTCTTCTTATCAATTCTTAGAGTAGTTAATATCAATCAAATCTCTCTTTAGTTTTGTAATCAACAATTAATCAAGTTTTAATACAAGTTTTATTTCCTTAATCTCTCATTTGTTCATCCTTTATTTCGGGTAATTGAAGATTATTTGAGTTATTATTGGGAGATTGACAACCTCTCAATCAAGCATCAAGTACTTCTTTTATTCTTTGCTTTATTATTGGAATCATTAGTAGGTATAATTCTCTTAATCCCTTTTTAATTATTGCTAATTACTTTCATTTGTTCATCATGTTTCACTTTGTTGGTATGATTGACAACCTTGCTAGCATGTTCAACATGATGATGAGTGAGTAGTTCCATAGCTAGGGTTAATGTGTAATTAGGGGAAACCAACATGGGGAATGATTCATGCTTAAATTAATATGCTTTCATGGTTTATTTGCTTGCTTGTTATGATCTCAACTCATGCACATGTTATGTTTGATGAAATGCGAGCCTATGAATCCTTGCATTTTTTACCCATCACCTATCTTTTCAATGAGACTTGTAAGACATAAACCAACTCGATTCTCATTAGACCATGCATGTTGTTGAGTAGGAAAGACTAAGTCGACTTGTAGGTGTTGTACAATCTAATCGATTCGGCTCCGGGACCCAAACTTTCCTAGGATTGTAAGATATAACCCAACTCAATCCATCACAACAATAATTGCTTGCTTATAATTTGAGAACATGTTTGTATATGATCAATTCCCATGAATCCCTTATGACCCCATGACACCCTAGTGCTTTTTATCAATTGTTTACAACCCTTTTTAATTCATCTTGATTATTTACTTTCATTGCTATTTAGTTTAGTGACCTTCTACATCAACCCAAATTGTGACACCCCTAAGACACCACTAGTTGCAATAGAAATCTCATCTCAATTCCCGTCCCTTAGGATCCGACCTTTACTTGCCTCTTTACTAATTGTAGAGTTGTTTGTGAAGCTATAAATTGTGTTTTGGTCTAGGTGCTCCTAACGAGAAGTTAACGAAAAGATATAGTCCGACCAATAGCCCACAACAAATCGAGATAGAATTTTAGTTGAAACCCTAGGTTGCATGACGACATAAATATCGTGTTACAAACCAATAGTACATCAAACTTAAATTCTAATTAAATAATTCCAATTATATAAATCCTCTCTTATTCTTATAAAACATTAAAAATATATTTTCCAAAAATTAACGCATCATTTTTGTCTAGCAGTGAAGTTATGGCTATGAGGTCATAACTTCACTAACCTTTAAATCAAACAAAGTAAAACCATTACCGGATGACGACCTATACTATATAATCTTCAGTAGATCTTCAGTAAACGAATCGTCTCTTCAGAAGTCTCTCATCTTGAGTCTCGTGGTTGTTATTTGATCTTGATCTTTCTTGAATACAACGATCAAGTGTCTTTGAAGTTGTACCTCCTTGGTCCAAACTTCAAGCCCACGTCATTGTAATTGTTCCTTTCTATATTAAGACTTCAGCACACAATTACACGCATATGTTTATAATACTAAGTCCACATACAAATTATTACTGTCATTATCAAAACAACTAATTAGGACTAAAGGTCCAACACAGGCTAACACCATCCATCATAATCCTTCTTACTCCCATCCTTAACATAATGCCCCATGTCAGTAGCTTCTTTATGAATGTAGTACGATTCATCTCGCTTTATATGAGGGTCAACAATGGTAACCATACGTCTCCCCTTGGCGGCCAACTTGTTCTGCATCTCTTCCGGATGAGGGAAAAGCATACTATCCCAAGTAAATACCTCTTTCCATCAGTATGCTCAATATCAAGCCACAAAACATCAAACGGAATATCATGCTCATCAAACTTCGAGTCCATGTGATAATCATCCTCCTCATCCCTATAATTCCACCTACACGGATGATAACCAGTAGCAAACAACTGCAGCATTGCTGGAAACCCAGTCACAGTCACATACTGCTTAACAACATCCTTAGGCTCCGGCCCAACAAAGTATTATTGAGAGAAGTTATAGAGAGTGTGTAATTATGTTTTAGTTGATATGTTAACAAAAAAAATGTTTATAAAGGTTGTAATATTTACTAATCCGTGGCTTACTTTGTGATTGGTCACTCATAGGATGAACGGCCACGATTTAATGTGGAATATCATCTAATATTTTATGACAACTAAACGGCCACGATTAACTCTTAAGTACCATCACTTTTTATGTTGTTTTAACCCCAGATTATCCTTTTCCCGCCAAAAACAATATTTTCAACCGTTTATTATAAAAGAATTCTACAATCCTATTGATCGCACATTGCAATGATTAGTCGATAGCAACGTACGATCGATAACATCTTAAACCATACGTGGCATGAAATCTTAATCTTAAATCTTGCGTTCTGGTCATATATAAACTCATATTCATCAAACGTTGCTAAAATTAGTCCTACGCTGTTGATCTGAACAATTAACTAATTATAACAACATACGATTGATAACATCTTAAACTTAGGTCTTAAATTTATGTCTTACGTCCCGAGACATGGGTATCTAAACCCGTATTGATCGTACATTGCTATGATAAGTCAATAGCAACGTATGATCGATAGCATCTTAAACCATAAAACATAGGTGTCTAAACCCGTATTTATCGTACATTGTTATGATTAGTCAACAACAATGTACGATCGATAGCATCTTAAACCATAATACATAGGTATCTAAACCCATATTGATCGTGGATTGCTATGATTAGTCACTAGCAACGTACGATCGATGACATCTTAAACCATAACACATAGGTATCTAAGCCCGTATTGATCGTACATTGCAATGATTAGTCAATTGCAACGTACGATCGATAACATCTTAAACCATAAATGGTATGACATCTAAATCTTAAGTCTTGCGTTCCGATCATATATAAACTCATATTGATCAAACGTTGCTAAAATTAGTACTACAATGTTGATCGGGACAATTAACTAATTATAACAACATACGATTGCTAACATCTTAAGGCATAACTAGAATAACATCTTAACCTTAGAACTTAAATTTACGTACACATATGATCGTACATATTGCTAAAACCCTAAAACCCAGATAAACCCTATAAACCCCAAACTCCTAAACACCCTAGAACCCCAAATAAGCCCTAGAAACCTTAAACCCCTAGAAAGCCTTAAAACCCTAAAAATATATTTTAACCAATCCATGATGGACTAAAGTTTGGATGAACATACGATCAACGCAACGATCTATGTAGAACATTTGTATTTGAAAAATATAAATTTCTATTTTAATATTTACACTTAATAAACAAAATAATTTAATTAACTGTAACTATTCATTTCTTAACTCTTGTTTTTTATTTCTTAACAAATTAAAACTTATATTTTACTGTCAATTTAACTGTAGTTTATCATATTTACTAATATATTTACTATATTAATATGTTACTATATTAATTTAACTATATATTTATATTATGTTTTCACTAATATAATTTATATTTTAATATTTTAAATTAATAAAACTAACATTTTACCATCTAATTTGACTTATATAATTTGTGTATGGACAAAAATATGTTTCGGCAGTAA
This sequence comes from Silene latifolia, assembly GCF_048544455.1. Classification (NCBI taxonomy): domain Eukaryota; kingdom Viridiplantae; phylum Streptophyta; class Magnoliopsida; order Caryophyllales; family Caryophyllaceae; genus Silene; species Silene latifolia. Next base: position 21,636,736 of record NC_133528.1, read on the forward strand.
TATTCTACGAAGTTACATAAATTATTTATTTTAATTAATTAAAAACATGTAAATAAATTAAGATATATTTTCTTTACTATTCTTTTTAATAATATAATTGATCATTAATAGTTTTTATCTACTAGTCTTTTCGAATAGTGTAAAATAAATTAAAGTGCACAGGGAAGTCAAACGTTAATAATTCAATTTTATGGAGAATAGTAAGAGTTACTCTATTTTTTTTTAATTCCATTTTATCGAGTATGATAAGAGTCACCCTTTTTGGTTTTTATTTTTTTATTTTAATTTATAAGGACAATTAAAAAAAGGTAATATGAGAAGAAAATTACTTTTATTAATATTAAAAAGGACGATACAAAGGAAAAAAACAACAAACGAAATTTTAAAACTAAACCTAATGACTACAACCAACACAAGAATCAAATCTAAGTTTCTTAGAATTGAGCCTTCTTGGATGAGTTCTCCCGAACCTCTTCTTGGACATCTTTGGAGGGGGGATGTCGGGGGGTTTTTGTGCATGGCGATTTCCCTGTAACTTTTCCGAAGTTCTTCGGCTTAGGAGGGGTTGCTATAAGCCTATAACCTCAGTCACCTCCACTACTTCGTCCTCCTCTTGCTCCTCTACCGTAACAATGGTGGAATCAATATTAGGGGTAGCTAACATCTCTATCCCATCGTCAATTTTCTTCCAATACATTTTGTCGAGTTCAAATTTATCCCAATTAAGCATATTAAATTCCTCCACAAATAAATCAACAAGGAAAGTATTTCCATGGTTACCGGGACTAGCTCTCGTTAAAGCATTTTGGACGTTGGTAGGACCAACTTCCTTGATTATTTCTCTCATGAACAACCTCGTGCACACAATGTCTCTTGCATGGACTTTCCTCTCTTCTGACATTTTTGTTATTTCACTTTAGGATAGTTAAGATTAATTTAGTAGGGAAGATGTATTTTGGATGAATTAAAATTTAGAGGGAATGACTATATTTATAATACAATATTTCCCTCCAAAAAAATAATCAACGCATGGTTTCTCGCCAAATACAAGTTAGGTGGGGAAAACCCTAACGACCTTTCATCTTCTTAACTACAACATAAAAATAACAAGTTCTCCCAAAATATTTATTTAGAGTGTAGATTATAAGCATACAATTGGTGTAGCATAGTTGGTAGGAGACATATTTTTCTTACCAGACGTCTAAGGTTCGAACCTTGTTGCAGTACTTTTTATTAACAAGTTTTTCGTATGTACTTTTTGTAAAAAAAAAAAGTATTTAAATAAAAATAGTTGTACAATAAATAATTATGTCCAAGAAAATTTTAAGAAAATTTTTTATTAATATTTTTTAAGAATTTTTTATATAATAATTATGTCCAATAAAATTTTTTAAGAAAATTTTTAAAAAAAATATTTTATTAACATTTTTTTTATTTAACTCACTAATTTCATACTTAATATTATGAAATTATACAAAAAAAAAAATATAATGTAAATAAAGTGCCTTATAAAATGCAAAAACAATTTATCAATAAAAAAATAAAACCTTGAATAAGAAAAAAAGTTGTTACCATAAATAATTATGTCAAAAAGATACAGAACGCAAATATATTCAATAATAAATTAAAAAGAAAAATAAATATAAAAAATAATCAGCGAAAATAATTATACAAAAAATATTACAAAGATAAATAATTAGTTAAAATGTATACAAGCTGAGATACAAAAATACGAAATATACAGTATAAAAAATGTATACAATTAATATCATACAAGCTCATGTACAAATATACCGTATTCATTATTGTATCCGCCTAAGTAAAAATATAAGGTAAACAATTGTATACATAAATATTGAAATACTGGTGTGAGGTTAAAACTCGTCGTCAAAAGTTACCTACCCAAAATGATATTTATAACTTCACAAACTACTCTTAGCAAAGAGGCAAGTAAAGGTCGGATCCCAAGGACGGGTATTGATGTAGGATTATCAATTGCAAATGGTTGTGTCTTAGGGTGTCACAATTTGGGTTGAGATAAGAGATCAACTAAACTAATCAACAAGGTAAAAATAAAGTAATGAAAACAAGCAAGATGATTAAAATGATATGTAAAAAATTGATTAAAGGCACTAGGGTGTCATGGGTTCATAGGGAATTCATGAGAGTTGATCATACAAACATGTTATCTACTAGATGCAAGCACTTATTTTTGTGATGGGATCGAGTTCATGTATAAGCTTACAATCCCTAAGAAGGTTTGGGTCCCGGAGCCGAATCGATTAGATTGTACAACACCTACGAGTCGATTTAGTCCTTCCTATCCAACTATATGCATGGTCTAATGAGACTTGAGTTGGTGTATAAGCTTACAAGTCTCATTTAAAAGATAAGTGATGGGAAAAAAAATGCAAGGATTCATAGGCTCGCATTTCATCAAATATAACATGTGCATAAGTTGAAATCACAACAAGTAAGCAAATTAATTATGAAACATATTAGATTAAGCATGAATCAATCCCCATGTTGGTTTCCCCTAATTCCCCATTAACCATAGTTAAGGAAACTACTCACTCATGATCAAGTTTAACATGCTAACAAGGTTGTCAATCACACTAGCAAAGCAAAACATGATAAATAAATAAAAGTGATTAACAATAATTAAACAAGGTTAAAAGAGAATTATACATATGAAGATGATTCCAAATAATAAAGCAAAGAATAATAGAAGTACTCGATGATTGTTGGAAGGTTGTCAATCCTCCAAATAAACCCAAATAATCTTCTAATTACCCAAAATAAATGAAGAACAATAGAGAAATTAAGGAAAGATTAATATTGAGATTTGTATTAAGACTAGATTAAAAAATGATTACAAGATTTAAGAGAGTATTTGATTGATTACAACTTGATGATGATCTAGGTAGTACAAAGGGTTATTTATACTAAAGATTAGGTACAAGGATTCGGGTTACTAAGGGCTTAAATGACTATTAAGTCCCTAATAAAAGTTGAGGAAATGCTCCTCTCGAAGGAAATGAGCATATCTGTCGTGCTAGACTTGCCACGATCCGTGCGTCTTGAGATGTGGCACGGGCTCACTAACCTATGATCCGAGCGGATCGCCTGGAAGACGCTCGGATCACACTATTGGGGGACGCTCGTCTTGGCCGAGAGACGCTCGGATGTTGGTGGTGGGAGACGCCCGGATCGTGTCTAACCCGCTCGGATTCCTTGGCAGACAACTTCTCTTCTTTTTCCTTCTTCACAATCCGCAAGGATCATTTCGGGGATGCAAGGATCCTTTTATCATTACCCATTTTACTTTATTATCTAGTAGGCCTTCTAGTATTGTCTCCTCTTTGATGCTTGGTCATTAGATGCCATCAATTTAGCTCCATTTTTCCTCATGAATGCAAGGTTAGCAATCCTCTCCTACCAAAGACACATATCCTCAAAGAATACGCAAAACGAGAACTAAAGAAAAAAAATGACCCAAATAAGTGCTATAAAGCATGGGACCGAGATTAATTCGGGGACTAAATGTGCTCAAATATGAGTCACATCAAACATCCCCAAACCGAACCTTTGCTCGTCCCGAGTAAATAGGTGACTAAAACTAGGACCTTTATTTAAACTAACCTATTAATATAGCCGATGTGAAACAATTAGCGGCTCTCACTCCGCCCCTTTAACTCACAACAAGACAACCATGAGGTAAGATGCCTTCTTTCAAGGCATGGCGGGGCTTACCAAAATGGCGACACATCCAAGCATTAAAGCACACAAAATCAAGTAATGGATGCATCTACAAAAGAATAGCCACTTTCCTCATCTAAGTGGCGGAAATTATCTACAAGGGAAACAATCTAAGGATAACCACTCCATCATAGATACGGTTTCTTCGAACTACTAAGCCTAGGAGGATGCTAACAAATCACTTCCAAGTTGTATCAAACTAGGGTACCTTTGTCCTCAATCGTTAAATGCTTTCATCAAGATTATACTCCCTATGGTGTTAGAAACACTGGAGGATTGCGGAATTACCCTTCTTGCCTAGACAAGAAGAAGGGTCGTCCCCTCTCTACCATGCACAAAAGTGGATTTGATGGAAAAAGGGATCAATTGTATTTTGAGTTTCATATGGGAGTTTGCTTTGTTGTTGTTATTCCCCCCAATTTCTTGTGGTATTTGACAATTGAGAAAACTTCTTTTTGCCATTTCTTTTGATGTTTGGCATTTCAATACTTGACAGTTTTCAACTTTTTGCACAATATATACAATATATATACAAGACTACACTATGAAGGAAATGAACATGTTTTTGTATTTTTCAAAAAAATTTCAATTTTTATGATTTTTGATTTACAAGTCATGTTAGAATTTCCCATCCCCACACTAGTATGGGTATTGTCATCAATGGCCAATACGATAGGAAATTATGCAAGCTATATGAGAATGCATTATTTTATAGTACTATGCAAGCTATGTGACATATATATACAAGTGATGCAAACTACATTATACTATACTATATGATGCATGAATTTGTTTGTTGGATAGCACAATTTGAATTGACTCCCAATGCGTATGCCTAAACTTCGCCAAACCAAATGGGACACTATTTCTAATGTCAAAGTGGGGGAGTTCATGCACAAAAATGCAATGCATGAATCTAGTTTGTCATTTTGGATTTTCACAAGGTGGGAATAATAAAAGAAACCTCAATGAGACCGAGGTGGGAGTCCTTTGAGTGTTGCTAGGACTCAAACAATTGATTAAGATAAAAATATTTAAAAACAAGAGAAATGAGCAAAGCTAAAGGAGGTGTAGGAGACTCACAATGGATTGTGGCATCCTCCAAAAATCTTGCTAGTCCTCAATTGTCGCTCATGGCGACATCTTCATCACTTCCATCGTCATCATCATCAACTTCCTCATTATCATCATCATCTACCTCCATGAACTCGGAGGCTTCACCATCATCACTTGAAATTTGAACCTCTTCTTCTTCACTTTCCTCTTCTTCTTCATTTTCTTCATCATCTTCATCTTATTCTTCACTCTCAACAACAATCTCCTTCCCTTTGGTAACCTCATCACCCATGCTAGCATCTCTAGGAGCATTAGGAAAGAACACTTCCCTATCCGCCCAACTAGGCAAAGGACATGATGGATCAAGGAGTCCTTGTCTAGCCAAGTGTAAGAGGGGCGGATATTGAGCCCGGTAGGCATTGACCCGGTCCTCATAAGCTTCCTTATGCATATGTTGCATCAATTTGGTCAAGTAATTGTTACCTACCTTAACATCTTTGGGTCGGAATTCTTGGTAGGTAAACGGGTAAGGTGGAGTCACAATAGAGGAGGAGGAGGAGGAGGAGGAGGAGGAGGAGGGCTCGACAATAGTTTTCCTATGTTGTTGCATAATCAACTCGGCTTCATCGGAGAGTGGAAGAAGATAGTTTGGACTTCGGACATTGAGGCGGCAAATCTTGTTGGGCAAAATAAAGGACTTGGCATCTTTGCTGAGCCACTCAAATTTGTTATCAAGGTTATCATTCTTGATCCAATGAAATTTGTTGATCATGGTGGCTAAATCAATAAGGTTGCCTCCCTTAACCGGATTGTAAGTGTCATCCTTGTTGAAATCCGGGTTAAAGTGTTTGGCTAATCATATTACCAATCCTCCATTCACTATAAAGGCCGCCCCATCTTTACCATGGTCAATTGAAAGCCACCTTTCAAGTAAAAGTTGAAGTGCATTGTATTCATTGGTGAACTTCTTGTCGATGTTCATGGTTGACTCAAGGTAGATGAAGTTGAGTTCGGTGAAATGATTAGTGCCCTTCCTTGCAATTAGAGTATTTCCACAACCTTATGCCATACCATTATACCCGGATGGTGGACATAAAGGGCACGACACTCATGGAAGGATTCAAACATTCTTCCGGTGATTGCTTTTCATAGAGGGGCGAGGTCATATTTTGAGGGCTTCTTCACATAAGGAGAATGGTCCTTAAGACCAAACACCTCGCCAAACTCATCCAAATACATATTTCTATCCACATTTTTAAGGCGGAATATGACATCCCTTTGAGCCTCAACCTTAATGGTTTTCAAAGAGCTTAAAAATTCCAAGGTAAGGGAGGGGTAAGTCAATTCTTGCATATAAAAAAGTGTAAGCAACCCCATAGACTCGAAGAAGTTCTTGGTCCTCTCAAGAACACCCAATTTGGCTAAAGCATCTTGACATATAAACTTGGTGGACAAAATTGTTTTCTTAGCAAGAGACACAAAATATTTTCTATGAGAATCGGTTGCAAAAGTTACCTCCGGATATTCTTGTAGTTGCTCAATAACCGGAATAGGAGGAGCTTCCACCATAGGAGTAGGAGCTTCTTGAATTTCCACTTTTGCTTGTTGCACCACCAAAGCCTTTGAGGCTTCAAGAGCTTGTTGCATCTTTGAAAGATTTTGTTTTGTGGGTGCCTTGTTTCCTCCTTTAGTCCTTGCCATTGTTCTTCTCCTTTCAAGATTGTATCAACAAACCAAAGTTTTGCTTGAATTCTTCTAGTATCCTCAAGCTTCAATCAATCCCAAATCGATTTAGGATTTTCGAAATTTGCCTTTAACCCTAGAAAATAGATTCAATTTTTGAGGATTTTGATGTTTGAATGGTCTTTTGTTGATAAAGGAGTAATTTGATTGTGTTTTGAGGAAGTTTGGATTTGATTTGGGTGAATTTGGTTGAGGAAATTGTGTTTTATGGATGAGGGTTTTGAGGGTTTTGGTTGTGTGTTTGTGTTTTGAAAGAATGAAATGAAATGGGGAAGAGGGTTTAAAATCTCGTGTTATAGCTTCTTATTAGTAGGAGACGAGCGGATTAGGCATTAGACGCTCGTATTTTAGGTCAGTCAGCATTGGGATATGAAACCCGTGTTGAGACGAACGTCTTCTGGAGGAGACGAGCGAATTCTGGCTTGAGATGAGCGGATTGCTCTGGGGACGCTCGGATTGTAAGAGAGTATGAAATCCCAATTTTGGAGGTAGTCAGGACGCACGGATTTTCAATGAGACGAGCGTCTTCTTGTCTGAGATGAGCGTCTTCTAGATGGGACGCTCGGATCTATAGTCAGTACGAAATTTTCCTTTCCAGCTCTCTCAAGACGAGCGTCTTACTGCCAGGACGCTCGGATCAGATCCAAGACCAGCAGATTCTCATGGGGACGCTCGGATTACTTCTGCACCTCACGGGTTCAGTTCCACCCATGGGGATCTTCATATCCCATGTCATTTCTTCTTCATTCCTTTGTTCTTCATGGTGGGTGCACTACGAAGGCTTGGATAGCCTAGACAATTGCTATCCCCACACTAAGTCAAACACTACACATCAAGAAATGCTAAAATACCTCCCTCACTTTCTCTCTTAATGAAAATCTTGATCAAAATGTAAATCCAAAATTGACAAAAAAATGCAATGCAAAAAGGTAAAATGCAAGTTAAGGGTTAGAGTATTTACAAATGGTGGTTTAGGGAGGACTCCACCAAACTCTCATTCATGGATGAGATGTCAAGGGGGCATAGCTAAGGTGTTGTTGATTTTGCTCAACACCTTGTAGAAGTAGTCGAAGGCTTGTTCATTTTCATTAAAAAGATCTTCAATAGAGCTTTTCACATGTTGTTCTTCATGGTGGTGACTTGAGTCAAGATTATCACCAAAGCCTTGGTATAGGGTCATAGCATTACCAATATAAGGATTGACTAATTATTCAATTTTATCATCCCATAGACCACATACTTCATCTACTTGCTCCCCAATATTGTCATGAGTTGACAATGACAACTCCTCTTTCTTGTTATCATGGCCAATGAGGCCTTCTTCATCACTTGTCATGATTAAGCTTTTGAAGCTCTCATTGTTGTTGAAATTTCCTTGCTCTCCGGATAGAGCATCTTTAGGTTTATCTACTTTCTTCTTCCATATGGGTGGTGATTATTTACTCATAGCTTGGTCTTTGCATTGAGATGCCAACTTCTTCTTGTCACTTTCTCGGCTATAATGATCGATCTTGAAACATGGCTCATGTAGTCGGGGAGCTCTCATTGTTTTGTCAAGGTTAAAAGTGATTGTCTCATCCCCTACTTCAAGTGTAAGTTCTCTATGTTTCACATCAATCACCGCTCCTGCGGTGTGTAAGAAAGGTCTTCCTAAGATGATAAGAATGCTGGAATCCTCCTCTATGTCTACAATGACAAAGTCTACCGGGATGAAGAATTTCCCAATTCTCACGGGTACATCTTCCCATATCCCTAAAGGTATCTTTGTTGATCGATCCGCCATTTGAAGAGTAATTTTAGTGAAATTGAGCTCTCCCATTCTTAGCCTCTTGCATACTGAGTATGGCATGACACTTACACTTGCTCCAAGGTCACATAAAGCTTTGTTGATTGTAGTGTCGGCAATGGTGCATGGAATAGAGAAGCTTCCTGGATCTTTGAGTTTTGGAGGTGAACTTCCTTGAACTATGGCACTACTCACTTTAGTGATAGAAATAGTCTCAAGTTTTCGGATGGATTTCTTCTTGGTAAGAATATCATTTAAGTATTTTGCATAGGCCGGAACATGATGGTTCAATTCCGTGAATGAATTGAGACTTCTAGGTTCTTCACAATCTACATGAACTTTTCAAGTTGTTCATCAAACTTAGGCTTAGCTTGACGACTTGGGAATGGAAGTCTAATCACAATAGGCTCTTTTTCTTTAGCCTTCTCTTCATTCTTCTTCTTTGAAGCCTCTTGAATGGTGGGTTCTTCTTCCTTAGAGTTCTCCACAACTCTTTGCTTGTTACTAGCATCCATAATATCTTCCTCAATTTGCTTCTTTGGCCCTTCATACCTTGTACCACTCCTCAAATGAATGGCACTCACCGACTCATGTCTTGGGGGATTACCTTGGGGAGGTAATTGCCCCTTTTGTCTTTGAGAGCTAGAAGATGCTAATTGAGTCATTTGGGTTTCCAACATTTTGGTGTGGGCTAGTATGTTGTTGATGGTGATGTCTTTTACTTGGCTATCTTTTTGCATTTGGGTGAAAAATTCTTGTTGATTCTTTTGCATTTGAAGGACTGCTTTTTTTAACATAAAAGCTTTGGTCATTAGATTGATTATATGGAGGTTGATTTTGATAACCTTGGATTTGGTTGTAAAAGGGTCTTTGAGATTGATTTCTCATTGGAGGTGGGTGACAGGGCAGTCGTATACCTATCAAAAATAACCAACTAGCTCTAACTAATATAGCTAGGGAAGTCGGGTCGAATCCACAGGGAGATGGGAAATTGTCAGCTTTGTCTAAGTCCGTCAAGGTAACCAAATTGGGGGGTTTTAATTGATTGTTCTAAACTAATGAGAGCAAGGAAGAGAAATAAGAATAAGAGAAATAAGATTAACCAAGTAGAGAAAACAGCTAAGATAAACGGTTCACCATAATTATTCGGTCAAGTAATCTAGGTCTCAGGTCAATGCAAGTACGGTCTGAGGAGCAGTGAATATCTCCTTTCGGTCTCAATTCGCCCTAAAGCACAAATAGCTTAGCTTTCACCCTAACTATAATGCCCTATTGTTCGCTACTAGTCTCACCGTTTCCAACCTTTCGGTCCAGGTCAAGGTTCACTATGATATAAGTGCCTAATCGCGTCGACTCAATTAGACAGATACAGATAAATGCAGCAGTTAACAACAAAGATTATACCAGCATTAACCTAATAAAACGATTACTATACCTTCATAATTATGGATCCCCTTTAGTCTTAGCAGAGGGGAATTAGCTACTCATCACCATTGAATTAACAACAATAACATATAGTTAATAAAGAGAATTAAACATGATAACAATACTAATGAAGATTGAATTAGGGTAGAGATAGAATAATAAGAGAAGAATAGCAACACAAATGCAATAATTATGATTAAAGGATGAAAGAAGAATAATAATACCAATCATAAAACCAAATCCGAGTAGTGAAGTGTAGAAAGAAAGCAAAATCCAATGACAGTCGAAAGTGATAGAGTAAAAGTCAGTGAGAGAGAATAGAGAGTAGCCGAGTTACGTTGTTCACTCCTCCAGTCTTATACGAAAAATCCACTCTAAACCTAATCTATGGAATAATTACAAAAGCCCATACGAAATTAGGCAGAAAAAAGTCTATAGAAAGATAAACCACTCGATCAAGTGGAAATAAACCACTCGATCGAGTAACTAGCCATCAAACCTCTCGATCGAGTGGAAATAAACCACTCGATCGAGCACTCCTTGCAATGTCTTCTCGATTGACTCCTCGAACTGCTCGATCGAGCAACCTTAAGCATATAAAGCATTCGATCGAGTAGAAAACTACTCGATCGAGCTATCTTGGCACGTAAGACATCAAAATACTTCCCGAAACTAGCTCACGCGTCTTCCAAGTGTTAGATTTCCAAGCTCCGGCTCTCGTTCTCCATAAAAGCATGCAAATGGGACGAATTAGGCTCGATTTAGCTCCTCTTTGGTTTATTCCTGCAAATTACGTAAAACGAACCAAAGTAGAATATTCGGGGGTATTTGTAGCTAGATGCTACATAAATAATACAAAAATGCGTATAAAAATGAGGTAAAAACCTTATATAAAATACACGCATCAAATCTCCCCAAACCAAACCTTTGCTTGTCCCCAAGCAAAATATGAATGCAACTAAGAATAAATAGTGGAACGGGACCAACGCATCAGCTACAAATCACCCACTAAAACCAGTTTAATGCAACAAACAACAAAGTGGAAAGTGAGAAGTGCAAACGAGTTAAATCAATGTTTCAAACCTACTGAACCGTCGACCTTTCAAGACTCAAAAGATATCGGACTCTCACGGGTCGCTCATCACTCAAAATTAGGCACAGGGTGAGTATATATGTGAAAGATAGAAAGAAGTAAAGACACTCACCTAACTCAACCTATAAGAACATGCATGCAGTTAACATGAATAAAGCTTCTACAACCGTACATACGCATTCCAACCATACTAATGACCAAGACACATGCCGAGGACTTACATCAAATAACTGGCGCGTCAAGCTCGTCGAAGTACAAGACTTCAACACGATTGTCTGCTTCATTCGCCTCGTGGTAATGCTTCACATATTGCCCGTTCACCTTGAACCTACTACCTTCAGAGCCTTCGAGCTCCACGGATCTAAATTTGGTAACAGCTGTCACCGTATAAGGACCACTCCACCTGGACTTGAGCTTGCCAGGAAATAATCTCAATCGGGCATTAAACAGCAGCACCTTTTGCCCAACATGAAACTCCCGAGGTAGAATTCTCTTGTCATGCCATCTCTTCATCTTTTCTTTGTAAATGCGCGAGCTATCATAGGCATTAAGCCTAAACTCTTCCAACTCATCTAGCTGCAAAAGACAATTCTGACCACACAACTTAGGATCAAAGTTAAGCTCACGAATTGCCCACCAAGCCTTACATTCCAATTCAACAGGTAAGTGACATGATTTCCCATAAACTAACCTATAAGGTGATGCACCAATTGGTGTCTTAAAGGCAGTTATGTAGGCCCATAATGTGTCCTCTAACTTAAGACTCCAGTCCTTCCGTGATTTAGAAACTACCTTAGACAAGATCTCTTTCAACTCGCGGTTAGAGACCTCAACCTGACCACTAGTTTGGGGATGATACCCCAAACCACGCCGGTGTTGGACACCAACTTTAGACAGAATAGAAGTTAGTTTCTTTTCCTTAAAGTGCATTCCCCCATCTCTAATGACGACCCTAGGGACACCAAATCGGGGAAATATGACCTTTTTGAACATTTTTATCACGGTCTTGGCATCACGATGAGGTGAGGCAATTGCCTCAACCCATTTCGACACATAATCTACATTCACTAAGATATACCTGTTACCTTTACTAGACGGGAACGGTCCTTGGAAATCAATGCCCCAGACATCGAAAACCTCAACCTCTAAGATGCCGTTTTGTGGCATCTCATGTCTCTTTGAAATGTTCCCTGATCGTTGGCAAGCATCACAAGCTGAAACAAAAGACTTAGCATCAGCTAACAAAGAAGGCCAGTAAAAACCAGACTGAAGTACCTTAGCCACGATGCGCGATGGACCGTGGTGACCACCATATGAAGAGGAGTGACAGCCTTCCAGGACTACTTTGGCCTCCCACTACGGAATACACCATCTGTAGAGACCGTCTGCACATTCCTTAAACAAATAAGGATCATCCCAGAAATACTGCTTAGCGTTATACAGGAAACGCTTCCTCTGCTGATAAGAAAGGTCAGGCGGCAGCTTGCCACTGACAACGAAGTTAGCTATATCTGCATACCAAGGCTCTTGGTTAACAATAGACGATATAACAGCAATTAAAGTATCGTCAGGGAAAGAGTCATCAATAGGTAGAGAATCTTCCCCTTCTTGTCGCATCAGCCGCGACAAGTGATCAGCTACAACGTTCTCAGCTCCTTTCTTATCCTTAATCGGAAAATCAAACTCCTGAAAAAGGAGTATCCATCTCAATAGTCGTGGTTTAGCCTCCTTCTTAGCAAGGAGATGCCTCAAAGCTGCATGGTCAGTAAAAACAGTAACTTCTGACCCAACTAAATAAGAACGAAACTTCTCTAAGGCATAAACTACAGCTAGCAGCTCCTTCTCAGTGGTAGTGTACTTCACTTGAGCCTCATCCAGAGTTAGGCTCGCATAGTAGATAGCATTCAGAGCTTTGTCTTTCCTTTGGCCTAGCACCGCTCCTAGTGCATAGTCACTGGCATCACACATTATCTCAAATGGCAAGTCCCAATCGGGAGGCTGTATGATCGGCGCAGAGACTAAGGCCTGCTTTAACCTGTGAAAAGCAGAAAGACACTCATCAGTAAACACAAAAGGGGCATCCTTAAGTAGCAACTGTGTAAGTGGTTTAACAATTTTTGAGAAATCCTTGATAAACCGGCGATAAAAGCCGGCGTGGCCAAGGAAACTCCTCACCCCCTTAACATTAACAGGAGGTGGTAATTGCTGAATCACTTCCACCTTTGCTTTATCAACCTCTATTCTCCTATCAGAAACTAAGTGCCCTAAGACAACTCCCTCGTTGACCATAAAGTGGCACTTCTCCTAGTTCAGCACAAGATTAACCTCAATACAGCGCTGCAACACTTTCTCAAGGTTAGACAGACAGTTAGAAAAATCACTTCCATAAACACTGAAATCATCCATGAAAACTTCCATAATAGACTCAATATACTCTGAAAATATCCCCATCATACACCTTTGGAAGGTGGCAGGGGCATTACATAAACCAAAAGGCATCCTGCGATAAGCAAAAACGCCCTGAGGACAAGTAAATGTAGTCTTAGCTTGATCGTCTGGGTGTATAGGGATCTGAAAGAACTCTGAATACCCGTCTAAATAGCAGAAAAATTTATGAGAAGCTAACCTTTCTACCATTTGATCAATAAAAGGAAGGGGAAAGTGATCTTTCTTGGTGGCGGCATTAAGCTGTCTGTAATCTATACACATTCGCCAACCAGTCACTACTCGAGTAGGTATTAACTCATTCTTATCATTCTTAACTACAGTTGTCCCTCCTTTCTTCGGGACCACCTGCACTGGGCTTACCCATTTGGAATGACCAACAGAATAATTAATACATGCGTCGAGCAGCTTCATTACCTCAGCCATCACAACATCCTGCATCTTCTGGTTCAGTCTGCGCTGACCCTGTCTGCAAGGTTTGTGATCTTCCTCCAGCTCTATCCTGTGCATGCAAATATCGGGACTAATCCCCTTTGATATCGTCCAATGAATAACCCACTGCTTTCCTGTTTTTCTTAAGTACAGCTAGCAAAGAAGTTAGCTGATCATTATCAAGCTTAGCACTAACAATGACTGGATATTGCTCAGTATCGTCTAAGAAAACATATTTTAGATGAGAAGGAAGAGGCTTACGTTCTGGTACCTTTACCTCAATGGAGCAAAGAGTGCTAATCATCTGTTCCACTTGCTCTCCCTCAGCGTTGGTGAGTTTGGGCTCATCTAAATCATCTATCAGCAAATCTAACATAGCGTCATCGTCATCTGGGCTATCTGCACACTCATCAAAAAGCATAAGAGCTTCTAGTGGGTCCTTCGTGAAAGAACCCGACCAGAAGTCATAAATAGACTCGTCAATAATATCAACTGAATATCAAGTATCCTCTATCATTGGCCGAGCCAAAGTATTAGGCAGACTGAAAGTGATCACGTCATCCCCTACTGCAAGGGTCAAACGCCCTTGTTTGACATCGATGACGGCCCCAGCTGTACAAAGGAATGGTCTTCCTAAGATAATTGGGGTCCGGGTGTCCTCAGCTATATCTAAAACAATGAAATCTACTGGGATAAAGAGCTTGCCTATTTTCACAGGCACGTCCTCTAAGGCACCTAAAGGCTTCCTAACAGATCTATCAGCCATCTGTAGGGTAATGTTAGTCACTTTAAGATGACTCATGTTCAGTTTCTTGCAGACAGATAGGGGCATGACATTAACGCTGGCTCCTAAGTCACAAAGAGCCTTATCAATAACCACATTGCCTATGATACAGGTAATAGAAAAGCTGCCCGGGTCTTTCATTTTGGGTGGAGCCTTGTTTAAAAGCAAATTACTAGACTCTTCCATAAATGAAACTGTCTCAAATTCACTTAAATCTCTCTTACGCGTCACAATATCTTTCATAAACTTAGTGTAAGTAGGTACCTAAGTAACAAGTTCGGTAAAAGGGACAGTTACCTGGAGGTTCTTCACAACGTCCACAAACTTACCGTACTGTCGCTCGATATTTTTGTCCTTAAGACAACCTGGGAAGGGCACTCTGGTAGCAATGAGTGGACCCGCAACTTTCTCTTTACCTTTATCAATGCGTGACGTCTCCACAGCAGGGGAAGATGACTCGATCGACCATTCTCCTTTTCTGCCTTATTCGATCGAGTATTTTTATCACTCGATCGAGTGATTTCTTCAGCAAACTTACTCGATCGAGTAAGAATATCACTCGATCGACCATCTTCTATTTGTGCACTTCTCGATCGAGCATAATTATCACTCGATCGAGTGACGGGATGAATTAAATCACTCAATCGAGTAGATTTTCCACTCGATCGAGTGTCTGGACCACACGCAGCAACAATTTCGTCCAGAAACTCATCTATATCATCCTCCAGGGTATCTTCAGCTATCAAAACCCCGTCTTCTGGTACTTTTGGCCCTTCATGAGTAAGGCCAACTTGGAGATTCGTTGCATTGGTTGGGTTCCATGTCGGTAGAAGCTTGGCTTGGTCTTTCGCTAGTGTTAACTGCGCGACTTGTTCCCTCAATTCTGCTATGACAGTTTCTTTCCTATTACACTTCTCAACAAATTGTTGTGATATGCTCAACATAAAATATTTCAGTTCGGCAATTTCCTCATTTGCAGAAGGAGGAACCGGTTGTGGCGCTGGCACAGAAAGAGTAGAGACATTCTTTATTTCTTCATACAGTTGAGAAAAAGGAACTCCTTGCTTGTATTTCTGATAAGCAAGGACGCGCTCTACACTTGCCAGGCATCCAATAGGGTCATGCCCTTCCATGCCGCATCTACCACACAGCTCCACATGCTCAGTAATAGAACAAACCTGTGCACTCTCGCCTGAAGCTTCTGTAATCTCCACATTACCTAGACTTTTGCTAGGACCTTCCACTGCAGCTGCTGCCAACTCATTAACTTGCTCACTACCTCGGAGATTTCCATATTCAGAGACATGAATAGCCATCTCCTCAATAAGACGCCACCCTTGGTCATCTTCAACATTCTTTTTGAATCTCCCTTTTGCTACACTGTCAAGAATAGCTCTTTCGCTCCGATATAGTCCGTTATAAAACTGAGTACAAAGGAACCAACGTTTGAACCCGTGATGAGGCTTAGAGCGGACAAGCTTCTTGATCCTAGTCCAAGCCCCATTTAAATCTTCAGTAGACAGCTGCTCAAAAGAACTAATCTGAGCTCTCAAGCCATTGGTGCGCTGCGGTGGGAAATATCGCCTGTAAAAGGCCAAAGCAAGGGAACTCCAGTCGGTTACACCGGCTGCCTCCCTATCTATATCTCTCAACCATTCCCGGGCATCATCAGTTAAAGAGAAAGGAAAAAGAGCTCCCTTCACTTTGTCCTGTGTCACCCCAGCAGAAAGAGGAATGGTAGAGCAATACTTTGTAAACAGCTCTATATGCCTGCACGGATATTCTTCAGGTACCCCTCTAAAGAGATTTCTCTCTACCAGTTGTATGTAAGATGGGTGGATTCCAAAGTTTCCCGGATCTGTAATGGGTAATAGGAAACCTTTAGGAAGCGAATCAACATTAGGCTCTGAATGGCTGGCTAATTTAGGCATTCTGGCAAATAGACTTTACAAAGCAACAAGTTACCTGCAAAACTAATCAAAGACTTTGCAGAAATGAGATCAGTCTCAAGGAATAAATTCCTTGAGACGAGAAACAAACTTAAATAAAGCAATAAAATTGCGCCACCTCCCTGGCAATGGCACCAAAATTTGACAGGACAGTCGTATACCTATCAAAAATAACCAACTGGCTCTAACTAATATAGCTAGGGAAGTCGGGTCGAATCCACAGGGAGATGGGAAATTGTCAGCTTTGTCTAAGTCCGTCAAGGTAACCAAATTGGGGGTTTTAATTGATTGTTCTAAACTAATGAGAGCAAGGAAGAGAAATAAGAATAAGAGAAATAAGATTAACCAAGTAGAGAAAACAGCTAAGACAGACGGTTCACCATAATTATTCGGTCAAGTAATCTAGGTCTCAGGTCAATGCAAGTATGGTCTGAGGAGCAGTGAATATCTCCTTTCGGTCTCAATTCGCCCTAAATCACAAATAGCTTAGCTTTCGCCCTAACTATAATGCCCTATTGTTCGCTACTAGTCTCGCCTTTTCCAACCTTTCGGTTCAGGTCAAGGTTCACTATGATATAAATGCCTAATCGCGTCGACTCAATTAGACAGATACAGATAAATGCAGCAGTTAACAACAAAGATTATACCAGCATTAACCTAATAAAACGATTACTATCCCTTCATAATTATGGATCCCCTTTAGTCTTAGCATATGGGAATTAGCTTCTCATCACCATTGAATTAACAACAATAACATATATTTAATAAAGAGAATTAAACATGATAACAATACTAATGAAGATTGAATTAGGGTAGAGATAGAATAATAAGAGAAGAATAGCAACACAAATGCAATAATTATGATTAAAGGATGAAAGAAGAATAATAATACCAATCATAAAACCAAATCCGAGTAGTGAAGTGTAGAAAGAAAGCAAAATCCAATGACAGTCGAAAGTGATAGAGTAAAAGTCAGTGAGAGAGAATAGAGAGTAGCCGAGTTACGTTGTTCACTCCTCAGTCTTATACGAAAAATCCACTCTAAACCTAATCTATGGACTAATTACAAAAGCCCATACGAAATTAGGCGGAAAAAAGTCTATAGAAAGATAAACCACTCGATCAAGTGGAAATAAACCACTCGATCGAGTAACTAGCCATCAAACCTCTCGATCGAGTGGAAATAAACCACTCGATCGAGCACTCCTTGCAATGTCTTCTCGATTGACTCCTCGAACTGCTCGATCGAGCAACCTTAAGCATATAAAGCATTCGATCGAGTAGAAAACTACTCGATCGAGCTATCTTGGCACGTAAGACATCAAAATACTTCCCGAAACTAGCTCACGCGTCTTCCAAGTGTTAGATTTCCAAGCTCTGGCTCTCGTTCTCTATAAATGCATGCAAATGGGACGAATTAGGCTCGATTTATCTCCTCTTTGGTTTATTCCTGCAAATTACGTAAAACGAACCAAAGTAGAATATTCGGGGGTATTTGTAGCTAGATGCTACATAAATAATACAGAAATGCGTGTAAAAATGAGGTAAAAATCTTATATAAAATACACGCATCAGTGGGGTGTATGTTGGTTGAGGGTTTTGGACATTTTGGCTTTTGTATGAATGATTTGGATGAAATTTGGTATTTTCATTGTAATAGTTGGAATAAGGGGTGCCACTTTTGTATACTTGGAAAGCATTCACTTGTTCCCCTACATTCACTTTGGTCATGTCCCAAAGTTCCACAACTCTCACATACTCTACTTGGAATTGAGGATGATGCTACCATAGCATTAACATGTTGTTTGGGTGATTTGGAGGCATCTTCAAGTTTAGCCATAGCCTTTTCAAACTTTAAATTGATGGTGTCAATGTGAGCACTTAGTTGAGTACCCAATTGTGTGATAGAATCTACCTCATGCCTTCCTCCTCTAGTGGCCTTTCGAGGCCTACTATATTGGGAATTATAAACCGTCATCTCTTCAATTTTAGCCCATGTTTGATTGTCATCAACTTCAGTAAACATACCATTGGATCCCATATTGAGAATGTTTCGAGAGTCTTCATATAAACCATTCCAAAATTGTTGCACAAGGAACCACTCGCTAAGTCCATGGTGTGGACAAGAAGGACAAGTGTCCTTAAATCTCTTCCATGCTTCATACAATGATTCCTCATCCCTTTGTTTGAACCGGTGATTTAGGCTCTCAACATGTTAGTCTTCTCTGGAGGATATAATTTCTTGTATAAAGCAAGTGCTAACTTATTCCATGAATCAATACCAAGGGTATCCTTGTCTAGGCTTTTCAACCATTGTTTCACGGTACCAATCAAAGAAAAATGAAATAATACCCATCGGATTTGGTCTTGAGTAACTCCGGTTTGAGAAATTGCATCATAATAGTCACAAAAAGTCTCCATATGAGAATGAGGGTCTTCACTAGTTGTATGAATGCGGATTTGGCAATGAAATTACCGGTTAGATGTTGTGGTTTAGGAGTACCATTTAGTAGGTTCTCCTCGGTTGGTACGGAATGTGATGAGAATTTAGGCATTGTGGGTTGATTTTGTGGTGGGTTTTGTATTGGGTTGTCCTCTACTTATCTTGAAAAAGGGTTGGTAAACTCAATGTTATTTGGTTGAATATCCACAATCTCTCCAATACCTACAACTCTTGAAGTACCTCTAGCAACTCTTCTATTGTTGGTTAAGGTCCTTTCAATTTCAAGATCAACGAGTAACAAGTTACCTTATGATCTTCTAGACATGCAAAATATCAAAAAACTTGAAAACAATTAGAACAACTCTTGAGGAGATTGACTTCCCCAAGGTGAAGAAAGACAACTAAAAACAATTAATGAAAATCAAATCAAGTTAACACCGTCCTCGGCAATGGCGCCATTTTTTGGTGTGAGGTTAAAACTCGTCGTCAAAAGTTACCTACCCAAAATAATATTTATAACTTCACAAACTACTTTTAGCAAAGAGGCAAATAAAGGTCGGATCCCAAGGGACGGGTATCGATGTAGGATTATCAATTGCAAATGGTTGTGTCTTAGAGTGTCACAATTTGGGTTGAGATAAGAGATCAACTAAACTAATCAACAAGGTAAAAGTAAAGTAATAAAAACAAGAAAGATGATTAAAATGATATGTAAACAATTGATTAAAGGCACTAGGGTCATGGGTTCATAGGGGATTCATGGAAGTTGATCATACATACATGTTCTCTACTAGATGCAAGCACTTATTGTTGTGATGGGATCGAGTTCGTATATAAGCTTACAATCCCTAAGAAGGTTTGGGTCCCGGAGCCGAATCGATTAGATTGTACAACACCTACAAGTCGACTTAGTCCGTCCTATCCAACTATATGCATGGTCTAATGAGACTCGAGTTGGTGTATAAGCCTACAAGTATCATTTAAAAGATAAGTGATGGGAAAAAAATGCAAGGATTCATAGGCTCGCATTTCATCAAACATAACATGTGCATAAGTTAAAATCATAACAAGCAAGCAAATTAATTATGAAAACATATTAGATTAAGCATGAATCAATCCCCATGTTGATTTCCCCTAATTCCCCATTAACCATAGTTAAGGAAACTATTCACTCATTATCAAGTTTAACATGCTAACAAGGTTGTCAATCACACTAGCAAAGCAAAACATGATAAATAAATGAAAGTGATTAACAATAATTAAACAAGGTTAAAAGAGAATTATACATATGAAGATGATTCCAAATAATAAAACAAAGAATAATAGAAGTACTTGATGATTGATGGAAGGTTGTCAATCCTCCAAATAAACCCAAATAATCTTCTAATTACCCAAAATAAATGAAGAACAATAGAGAAATTAAGGAAAGATTAATATTGAGATTTGTATTAAGACTAGATTAAAAGTTGATTACAAGATTTAAGAGAGTATTTGAATTGAATACAACTTGATGATAATCTAGGTAGTACAAAGGGGTATTTATAAAGATTAGGTACAAGGACTAAGATTACTAAGGGCTTAAATGACTATTAAGTCCCTAAGAAAAGTTGAGGAAATGCTTCTCTCGAAGGAAATGAGCATATCCGTCATGTTAGTCTTGCCACTATCCGTGCGTCTTGAGATGTGGCACGGGCTCACTGACCTATGATCCGAGCGGATCCCCTGGAAGACGCTCGGATCACACTGCTGGGGGACGCTCGTCTTGGCCGAGAGACGCTTGGATGTTGGTGGTGGGAGACGCCCGGATCATGTCTAATCTGCTCGGATTCCTTGGCAGACAGCTTCTCTTCTTTTTCCTCCACAATCTGCAAGGATCATTTCGGGGATACAAGGATCCTTTCATCATTTCCCATTTTACTTTATTATCTACATAGGCCTTCTAGTATTGTCTCCTCTTTGATGCTTGGTCATTAGATGCCATCAATTTAGCTCCATTTTGCCTCATGAATGCAAGGTTAGCAATCCTTTCCTACTAAGGATACATATCCTCAAAGAATACGCAAAATGAGAACTAAAGATAAGAAATGACCCAAATAAGTGCTATAAAGCATGGGAACGCGGTTAATTCGGGGACTAAATGTGCTCAATTATGAGTCACATCAAATACACAAAAATATAAATAATAAATAAGAGTTAATAAAAAATTCGAAGAGAAGTGTTTTTAATTAATAAAATATATGTGAATACCGAAAATATTAATTAGTGGGGTAATTAATTAAGGAATCAAGGGATTAATTAGATAAATCAGATTCTTTGAGTTTGACATGTGGCGTGTCCTAATTGGTGGTGTATGAGAGCCCTCATATACCTAGTGTAACTCTACCCTTTTCGCTTTTTTCAAGTCATGTGGTAGTCTCAAAAGTTTTCAAAATGTTTATTATAATCTAGATAATTATTTATTTTAATTTAATGTGTCATATAAGGCATGTGGTACTCTCAAATGTTTACTTCTTTTCGTTTTGCAGGATTCGCCGTTTCATCTTACCATTAATAATGTCATAATCATCCATAATAATCCATCGTATGTAATCACCCCTTCTCATGCAGTAACCTATCTTTGTATGTTGTGTACGCATTAATGCTTACTAATGCGTGCATTTTATATGCGCTATTTCTCTTATTTGGCACACATTTTCATGCTTTATTATGACCATTTTGCTATTATTTCCACCTTCTTCTCGCTACTGGGTGAGTTGTTTGACTTATGCAGATTCTAAGTCCGGATGAGCAATTATGAACCAAAACCCATTGATTAAGGAAGGAGATGAGTCTGTATTTCAACCTCGTGTTGGAAGTTGTAGACGGATGACAGATGATGCTATCAGGAGAGAAGAGGGTGTCGATTGACATAGGAAGGAAGTCCTTCGACGAACTTGTCATCGTCACAGGAGGTTGATATTATGGAACTATTAGTGGCTATCGATCGACTTAATGTTGGTGTCGATCGATAGGGTCCAACTGTATCGATCAATAGAGGTTGAGTGTCGATCGACCCCTGCTTCGTTGGCCGGATTTCAGTTCGAGCTTTGGGTTTATTAGTTACTTATTCATTCTATTTATTTGGACTGAGTATAAAAGGTTTGTAAATTTATTTTATTAGGGATCTTCCTCTACTCCAAAAACTTATTTACATAACTTTTTCTCAACTTTGGATCTAGCAATAATTCCTGTAGTTCTTCTTCTCTATTACTCTTTTGAATCTCTGGTAACTTAATTTATTTTCCTTGTTCATTTTAAATCTTCTTGTCTTTTTACTTCTTTCTCTCTTAATTGCTCTTGTTTTATGTTCAATTATTCCTATCATCCTTCTATTATAAATTCTCTTATTATTGCTATCTTTATTGCTATTATTGTTAATTACATCATGAGTAGCTAATTATATTGCTAGGATTTAGGGAATCCAGGATGATCAGGGGTTATTAAACGGGTTATTGGATCGGTCTATTTTGCTAGTCCTTATTGTTAATTGTAGCATTTAATTTGCGATTAGTGGCCATAATTGATTTTATTGATTTGGTAAACCCCGACCTAAGATCGAGAGCCTGGTGAGGGTTAGACCTGTTACAAATATTAGAGTGCCCTAATAAGTTGCGAGACACCATTAGAAGCATTCTAGGGCTTCTCTTCCTTTTTACTTTTAGTTTAGTTAAAACGAAATAAATCAACCTCATTTCTTACCTAGACGGACTTTAGTTAGCAAGTAGAACACAAGTCTCCATGTGGATACGATCCCGACTTCCCTAGCTATATTAGTTAGAGATCAGTTGGTTATTTTTGATAGGTTGCGACAGCCGTGTTAAATTTTGGCGCTGTTGCTGAGAACCCAGGTTCCTTGAGACCGTTTCTTACTTTTCAGTGCTAGTTTTGTTTATGCCCAGGTCCCCCAGGTCCGAGCTCGTACCATTCGATCCTGAACACATTCTGTGCTAGAAGAAACTTTTGGAAGAAAATCCATCAAGCTGAAGATTTGAGTATGCTTGAATCTGTCTACGCTGATTATACTGCAGAAAATCAATCTCCTGCTTTTAGTGTTGCTAAGATCATGACTAAATTAGCAAGTCATTCTGAGCCTACGACCGATTCCATTCCCAAGGGGTTTACACTCCCTTCTGCCACTGCTGGTACTTTTGAAATCCGCCCCTTACATCAATTTGGTGGAGCGGAATAATTTTAGGGGAGCTGCTAATGAAGATCCTGGGAAGCATATGGAAATTTTCATTGACTATTGCTGCTCTATTCCTCTAGCTGCTGGTGTTACGTAAGAGAAAGTGAAAGACGTTTTGTTTCTTTTTTCTTTACGAGATGTTGCTCGTGAATGGTACCGTGATCTAGACAAAGAAGTTGCTGGTGTAACTGACTGGAACGCGCTGGCACTTGCTTTTTATAAAAGGTACTACCCTCCTGCACGAAGGAATGCCTTGAGGAGCCAGATTACTAGCTTTAAGCAAGCATCCACATAAGATCTATATGAAGCATGGTTTTCTTTAAAAAGCTAGTTCGCTCTATTCTCCACCACGTATTTCAACAATGGTTCTTTTGCAACCAATTCTATAATGGGTTGTACGATGATCAAAGAGTTATACTAGATATCGCTGCTAATGACCGATTTCGGAACAATACCGATGATGATAAACTTGGAACACAATAGAGGTGATGGCCACTCATAGGGCCGAGTATGGGAATCCGAGGGGTAGTGTGCGCGGTAATGGTGGTGGCAATAATGTTGTTGCTGCACAATTAGAAGCTATGAATGCCGATTTGCTAGACTTGAGATGGGTCAAGCTTCAAGAGGACAACGAACAGGTAATGCTATGGTGCAACAAGCTATTTTCTGTGAGAGATGTGGAATTGAAGGACACTCAGCTGCCGAATGTATGACGAAGAAGGAATAAGTGCTTGCATTTCAGCACTACAAGCAAGCTAATCTGTTCTCCAATTTCTATAATAAGCGAACTAAAGAGCATCCTAACTTCTCCTGGACGATCCAGAATGTATTGAATTCTGCTCCACCTCCACAACAACAGTCCTATGTCATTATAGCAAATAGAAATCAGCAACAAGGATTCCAAAAACCCCCATCATTCCCTCCACCTCAGCAAGGTAGCAAATAGCTCAATTAGCATCCAAGCAAGCTATAAGGCAACCGGGTCAGTTGCCTTTCCAGCCAGATAAATCTCATGAGACGGTTAATGCTATACATCTTTGACGCGGTCTCACTTATGATGCACTACCAATGCCTAAAGAGAGTGACAATTTCATTATTAAAGAGATAGATGTTAATGCTGAAGCTGAGATAGACGACGAAGTGAAGGCTGGTTTGAGCAGTGGTGGTCGATCGAGGGGAATTGATGGTCAATCGACAGAAAAATCATGTCGATCGACAGACAAATAATGTCTATCGATGAATATATATGATGAATCGACATAAGTTGCTCGTAAGTCAACTGACGTTGCTGATGAGTCAGTTTCTACTACTGATAAGTCGACTGGTGAAGTCGTTAAATCGACTATTATAAATAAAGGGAAAGAGAAAGTTATTGAGACACCAATAGTTGTGAAGGTTACGTTTCCTAGCCGACAGTGGAATACCATGATTGAGCAGCAATTCAACAAATTTTTGAAGGTTGTCAAGAATCTCCAGGTAACTGTTCCTTTCACTAAATTAATTACTCAGGTGCCTGCTTATGTTAAGTTTATGAGTGAAATTTTGACTCGTAAACGTAGTTTTGATGAGGTGGAGACTATAGCTTTTACTGAGGAGTGTAGTGCACCCCCAACAAAACAAGTCTCCACCCAAGTTAACTGATCCGGGTAGTTTCTTCGTCCCCTGATCCACAGGCACCCATATTATAGATAATGCTTTATGTGATTTGGATGCCAGTGTCAGTGTCTTACCTTTGTCTTTAGCTAAAAAGATAGGTTTGACTGAGTTTAAATATACCAATATGACTCTCCAAATGGCAGACCGTTCCTTGTCACATCCTTTGGGGATCCTAAAAGATGTCCTTGTGCGGGTTGGGAAGTTCTTTATACCCGTTGATTTTATTGTTTTAGACTTTCCTGAGGATACCAGTCCCATACCCTTATTATCTTAGGGAGACCATTTTTGCACACTGTTAGTGCAATAATTGACGTAGAGCGAGGACATTGACATTTAAGGTGGGGGTGAGAAATTGACATACACCCAGTCTAGTGTTGGTAGGGCACCTATGCAAATTGTACCTTGCTATGTTGTTTCCCCCGTAGAATATGTTAAGGTAGTCGATGTGACCCCAATTGGTCATGTTTTGCTGTTACTACTGTCGTGACACCTCCACCCCATATTGGGAGCAAGATGGAGGACCATTATGTTGTTTCACTTTGTCCAGGACATGAGAGGCTCAGCTACCAAAAGGATTCAGGAGGTGAATTTGGTGCATTGGGTGTAGTTTCTAAAGCTGGCAATGTTGATTATGCCGGTAGGATAGAAGATTCTATGCCGCAAGCGAAGAAGGAGCACCCGAAGGCTAAGTGTAGTGAGTAAGCCTGTGCGACGGTATACCCTTCTATTTCTGAAGAAAACGTAAAGTGGTGGCCTATGGCCAAGATAAATAATGCTGAGAGTACTTCATTCAATCAGCAGCCGTGTTGTGGGCTATTCAGCCGTTTTGGTAGATGAGGTAACAAAGGTCGAGCGGGACCATATAAACCAGCGCTGACTGGAAGGCAACCCATATTGTAAGAGCTTTGTACAAGTGTGCTTTATTTCAGTTTTTAATTAGCATGTTAGTGTATTTTTAATGGATATAATTTTTTGGAAGAGACGTTATTTTCATTGAGTTTCACGCAGGTCTTTATGTGCGTGTTATTGTTTGATGCTGATGACCCGGATCTTATGGGTGTTGATTAGTGACATCTGGCCACGACCTCCATATGTTTGATGCTGGTTTGGGGAGTTTCGTTGTGCGCTTATTGTGAGTCTCTTTTCCTAATTTTTATTCATTTGCATTCATCTTGTTTGTATATCCCTTTTCCCCTATATTTTGATGTCGCTGCTGTTTGCTGAACACAATCAAGGCATTGTTTGATTTCGTTTGGGGAGGGTATACATATGTCTGTGTTACATCCATATGCATATTTCTTGTACTTCTGCATGCATTTATTTCAAAAAACCAAAAAAAAAAAAATTTGAAAAATTTCTAAAAAAGTACAAAAATATGTTTGCATTTAGGTAGAGTCATAAGTTGAGTCGGAGTGGTTATATGACAATGATGACATTGCTTTTATACTCTTGCTAACTCGCCCAAGCCTTGCATTTTTGACACCTTTATTTTGAGAAAATCATTTGCATAGTCTACGAGTTTTTGATAGATTCTACCGAACGAATAGACTTAACTTATATGTTGGCAAACTACATATGCATTATAAGGTTCAGAGCTTATAAACCGGTGATATTTGTGATTGGTTTCATCTAGGATGTGAGTAGTACCCCATACATAGCATGTAACATTAATTTGTATAAGCTTGAACTTTGTCTCTTATTGTTTGCATACACTCGGGTTTGTGGTGGTGACACATGTGGAGAGACGACCCTTCCTTTATGCTTTACCCCCATTAGCCTCACATTAGCCAAATTTGTCTGGTTTTGACCCGTTTATTCAACTACATTCTTATATGGCCTACCCTTGTCAAGCTAGTCTTATTGGTAAGTTCGGAAGTTTTATTGTGGTCAATTTTATTGTTGTTGTGATGGATATTGGAAGGAAGAATGAAAAAAAGTTATGAGAAATATGACGAAGAGAAAAAAAAAAGTGAAAAAATGGTATTGAAAAAGAAGAAAAAAGAAAAGAAAAAGAGATGAATGAAATTGAAAGATGGGAAAAAAAAGTGGAAATCTATTAATGATCCTATTTTTACCATTTCCATATTATTTGAGGAGTTTGGTTGTTGTTATTGTTGGTGAGTTTATGTCGCACTTGGAACTGTGCTTAATTCTTCATGTTGGGTTTATAAGTGGATACTGTTATTTTTTGTTGTGTTCGGTGCTAACTTTTCTTTTACCTCTACATATCCAAATTATTTTATCCCTTCTTACCCATTTACCTCACCTCACATTCATATGTAAGTCCTCGGCATTTGTTATGGACCTTGTTTGGTTGGAGTGTATGTGTACAGTAGCTAGAGATATCTATCATGTTAGATTGCATGCGTGCTTTTGTAGATTGTAGTTAGGTGAGTGTCTATATTCTTTCTATCTTACAAAATTTATACTCACCATGTGTGCTTTGAATAAGTAATGAGCGACCCGTGAGAGTCCGAAACAGATGGGTCTTACAAGGTCGACGGTTCAGTAGTTTTTGGTCATTTAATTTAACTCGTTTGCATTTTGTATTTTTGTGCTCTCTCGCTTTGGAGTTAATTCCTTAGCATTGGTGTCCATCGTTGCATTAAATTGGTTTGGGCGAGTGTAACCCCCGGATATTTTAGGACCTGCAAAGTAATATTGGTATGCGTGATAAGATCTTACGCTAGACGAGAGACCACTCGGGAGTGAATTATAACTATAAAGGGGACCGAGTATAACCTATACTAGACTTAGTGGAGTTGTTATGTCCGCCTATAGAAGCGTCGTCTTAAAACTGTCATAACTTGAGATCTAAACATGGTATTTATGTGATTTCAATTAGAGGTGATAGCTTGTTATATTACAATTCCAACGGTAGGTTACACGCCCAAAATGACCAAGAAACAAGTGAGATATGACTATTTTACGAAAATTGGTCATTGCTGAGAACTGTGTTGCACTCGACGGTGTGGACTTGGCACTCGATCGAGTGAGTGACACTCGACCGAATGGGCTCGGCACTCGATCGAGTGGCGCTGAATCAGAACACAGGATAAGGATTGTAATACCCGCCCCGATTAAGGACCCCTTGATCGACCGTTTAACTAAAGAAGACCCATAGGAGGATAGGAGAAAGGATAAAAGACCTACGTATCTGTTTAGTCGGCCTAGTGGGGAATACTCATCCAAGTACTGGTAACACTCGACCGAGTATCAAAGTACTCGACCGATTATCATTGCTCTTGACGTGTTATTATAAAAAGCAAGATTGTAAACCTTATTTCATTTTCGATGTTTCCCTATCTTTATAACCCTAAGATATCTCTCTCTCCTACCTATCACCCACTTCTATGTACTCTCTCATCTAGCCTAGACACTAACCCAAGAAGAGGGAATGACTCATGCTTGGAGTCTTCGAGTCGGGATGTCATCGTTGCCGACTTTGGTCCGCGTCTCAAGGGAAGGCGTTGTTTTGTTGTTGTCTTTCAGTAGGTTTTGGGGGTATTCTATTAATAGGACATGGTTACTACTTGTAGGATTCGCTTCGGAGTCTTACTTGGCTAGTTGTTGGATGCACTTTCATGAATTAGCGATAAGGTAGGATTTTCCTACTCGGTTTACTATTTAATTGATTTAAGATGGTGTTGTAATTGTTGTAAGATTGAGACAAACAAAGATTACATTCCCTTCCCCTCTCTTTCCTTTCCTCCTGCTCCCTCAAACTCCTTCAATCCAAACAAACCCTAACACGCAAAAAGTGAGCATATACACTCTTCCTGTAATGGAAAACAGACCATTTCACATCCTTGGAGTTGACATTGTTTTTTTTGTTAAACATGTTAAACAGTAACACTGACCAACATGTTAAACAGTAACATCCTTGAATGTTGATTAAATGATACCTCTGTCTTTGTTCCTGTTATGAGTATGCAGCAACACAGACCAACTCTCTATATAAAATCTCGAAGTTCAATCCTAATTGCTTTAAGAAAGACCTGCTCAAGATAAATGTGTACCATTCTTCAATCTATAATAATAAATATAGTGATTTGCATAAGTAATGGCTAATATCACATAAAAAACGAAAAAAAGGAAAAGAAAAAGCATTTTAACACATACCTTTACTTGCTCCCAAGCATATCAATCTCATCAATTCAGCATCAGTATTATCTGGTGATCCAGATTGAAGGATTATACGGTCAAGCAGTTTCATGATGGCATTTTCATCCCAAATAATGTGTTGCTTCCCTCTGTAAATTTGTCTAGGTAAATGATGTTTAAAATTTATTATACCTCACAAGTGTACGAGGATGTCGCAAGTACGTGAGGGTCGAACCCAAGAGACGGTTTCTATGGCACTAGGATTGATTGTTAGTCTACTAGTTTAGTTTAACTAAAGATGAAAGATGATTGATTTAATTAACTTAAAGAAGAATGCTAAACACAAAGATTAAACAATTATTATAGATGATGATTAACAATAATTGAAAGGCTAGGATATTGGGTTCACTCACATGGGTACATGGGTGAGGGGAGACATGCAAAGGGTGGTAAATTCAAGAGCAAAGGTAAAGACAAGAGACTATCTCTCGATACGAGACTAATCCTTAAGCTAAGATCGATTAAGTCCTCACCTAATCAACTCAACTACAATATTATCATGCTAATCCTACTCACAAGCCAAGTTCTCACTTAACAAGCAAAGATAAATAGTGAAAGTATTCAAATCCTCATTCAAGCATTAACACAAACACTTAGCATGCATAACAAGATTAAAAGCTTAAACTCAAGAATTATATCCATTCTATGCTACAATCTACCCTCATGAACCCATATGAGATCTCCCTCCATCCTATAAGAGTACTACTCACACATGGAGATGTAAACAAACACAAAAGGTGGAGAATTTAACATAGAACAATAAAGGGAAGACATGTTTGCAATTACTACTAATTATACTAGTCAAAATGTAAAGAAATGAATAATGAACAATAGTAGAGAATAATTATACCAAATATAAAGGCAAAGTTGCAATCTTTTAATAGATGGAAGAACAATCTTCAACAAATTCCAAGTTACAACACAATACTCAAATATAAGCAACCCAACTAAACTATTTCTAAACTATAATAACAAGTAATTGAAGAATTATTGAGGAAAGATTGAAGATTTGATTAAGGGTTTGCATATGATTAGGAGACTAATAATAGATCTAGGATATTGTGTACAATTGATTAAGGGTTGGGGTATTTATAGGTTGCACTCTGATTAGGGTAGAGTTACAAATGGGCTTTTAAAATGCGGAAATGCACTCCCAGCCGGGCAACCGGCTACTCGCCTTAAGGTCGGCTGGGAGTCTTCTGGAAGAAAATTGGACTTCTTATATCATCAGGTGGCCTCAGCTGGGTAGCCGGCTGCCGGTGCCTGACCGGCTGGGAATGCGCTGACTTCCTCAATTGTCCGTTGACTTCCAACCCTTTTGTGCTCTCCCATCCGGGCAACAGGATGTCGGGCTTATGACCGGCTGGGAAGTTCGTGTAAATTTAACTTCATTTCTTCACACTTGTTCTCCCAGCCGGGTAGCCGGATGCCGGGCTACCGGCTGGGAGTTCTCTTTGCCTAAGCTGAGCTGAATTGTATACATTTGGGGCTCCCAGCCGGCTGACCGGCTGCCGGCCTACCGGCTGCCGGCCTACCGGCTGGGAGTGCAGTTCAACTTCTTTTCCTCTTTCGCCCATGCTTAGTCTAGTCAACCTGTCTTCTTGCTTCAATTCTCCCGTTCCCGCCTCAATTCCTGCAAGGAGGGCACAATGTCATAGGCACGGGAACCGGGGCATGGATCGCAAGCAAGGACCTATAAAACCGACTCAAATGGAGTTGGAAAGCATGAAAATAGAGGGGGGAAAAGGGTGCAAATGAATCCTATATCAAACCTCTTCCCACACTTGAACATTACTCGTCCCCGAGTAAGTCCTCAATCAATGTACAAGACACTACTATAACAAGTATAAGGAGTGAATGCACAATATAAGCATCACTCAATCATTCTACTACATAAGCCGATCAAGTATTAGCGCACTCAACGCCCTTTCAACTCATGTAGTTGTGCTTATGAGGTAAAGCACGACTCATGAGGCAAGTGAGGTCTTGTAAGAAAAATGTGACGCACTCAAGCATGTAAGCACACAAACAAGAAGTAGAATGTGTCAACAAAAATGGCTCACTTTCTCATCAAAGTGGCCAAACTTTCAGCTTCAAAAACGGTTTCGGTTGGGAAATGTCGTCTCAGAACTCCAAAGGAGGTGCTAAATCCCTAAGGGTGGCGTCAAGTGACCAAGTGTGACCGCTAGAGCTCAAGAAACAAATTCAAGAGTGGGGAAAAGGGAAATAGAGCTGGTTCATCAAGTCTACGGACTAACACAAGATTCAATTCAAGGCCCATGACTAAGAGGACGTAGGTCAACGACATCCTCACGATTTCACTCGTCACTCATTTGTAGACCGGGTGTTTTTGTACAAAAAGGAACCAAAACACTCTCCTACTACGACTCGTGAGGACTTGTCCGCAATCTAATGTGTAAAACGATCCTATGATCGAATGGGTTGCAAAAAATGAGAAATGCACGTAGTATGAAATAAGGAATGCATCGGGGCTAGGGATAAGGACAAAACCGGGTTGTTGCAAGCAACATTTGGACATGAGAGGCTCAAATCAAGAACGGTCCAACTACCATCTTTCCTCCTCTTATTGCAACACATGAGACACGTCTATACCGTAACATAGCTCTGACAAAACCATGCAAAAATTGCATAAACCCAACTCAAACTGGAAAAATGTTAGAACCCTTTAACAAACCTTACATTCGGTCCTTATTTGAACACAATGGATAACGTCTACACCCTAACAAAGAATTTGAAACTCAAACTCATGCAAAAATTGTGTAAACCCGATCCAGTTGGAAAAACATCATAAGGCCAATTATTTTGCAACGGCTTTTTCTTCCCCACAATGATGAATAGGGGGTTGCAAGCTCTTTCTCTCTTTTTTTTTCCTAAAAAAGTATTTACAATCACAATTTCCCTTTTTTTTTATTTCTCAAAACTTTTCTAATTTTCTCTTTTGTTTTTCATTTCCTTTCTTCATTTCTTTTCCCAAAACCTCTTATTTATTTACAATTTCCGAAACACAAATACTCCATCCCAATAAAATTGAACCCAAGACACCGCCTAGCTCACCAACTACCAACAACGCCTCGTTCTTGATTAAGGAAGGTTGTTTATGGGATGTAGTTCATTTTGTGGTTATGCCAAATAGAAATAGGCTAAGGCTTGAAGGGGTGCATGCAAAAAGGGAACTAATTTAAAGGGTCAAAATAAGGCTTATTTAGGCAATGTGAGGCTCAATTATTTGAACAAATTCATTTCATAAAACGTGCATTAAAAAGAGAGCTACCCATGATCTAAGGACATGATGACACACTTATGCGTCTAGACAAAACACGTCTCGCGAGAAGACCTACTCACAGTCCTAAAATGGGGGCCGGTTATGGATGTACCGACCCTTTGAAGGCTCTAATCCTCACCTTTGAGTAGCTAAGTCGAGACTTAGGCCTAGTCTACGGCCTTTAATCTCACAGTGTAGTCAAGACTCAACAAACGGACTCCATTCCCTATGGCTAACCAAACGGTCACGGGCACGAGCCACGGGGATGGAGAAGGCACAATCGGAGCATAATCATCCTAGGGGCATTTGACTCCCTTCATAGACCATGTTATTTCTTTAAAACCTTTATTTACAAACTGATGCAAAACTCGAATTTGAAAACATGTATATACACGAACACATGCATGCGAAATTTGAACATGACAAGAATAGAAACATGCAACAAGTTGACTAAGCCTAACAGCACATCAACGCCAACAATCCAATAGTTCCCCAAAGGAACATCATGTTGGAATAAGTGTCCTCCGACAATAATGCGATCACAACTATCGATCATGATGATCACATGTTTAAATCTCATTTTAAGAATACATGTGGGATGTAATATTTTACAGTCAACTGGTCCACACATATCGGTAATGATTGGCTGACTAGAGTTTAACATTACTGTCGTGCAATGGTGGTGATCAGTTGATCCCCTTAGGTCATACCTATAGGGAAATACTCTTAATTGATTATTTAATTAATCGGATGTCGATACGAGTTAATTAAATTGCTTAAAATTGACGGGTGATTTTGTGAGTAAAGTTAACGTGTCTTATTGTAATTTGATTAAATGAGATACGGTCTAAGTAATCGAATTGTTTTATTACTTAGATAAAATTATTGTTTACGAAATAATTAAAATTGAATGAATAATTTATTATAAATACAAGACGTTGTAATTTATAATTTGATAAACCATTTTGGTACAAGTGATTACGAATTACTAGTGAATTTTGGATGTGACATATTTTATTAATATGTTGATTTTTAATATGTTAAAAATACATTATGGTGTAACATGTCATGTAACATGTGACACATGACAAAATTGACAAATGACAAAATAAAATGGATCTTCCATTTTATATGTGCCGAAAAATTAGAGGGAGTATTAGTGGATAAATTGTGTTGATTATTTTAATAAGAGAAAACACAATGATTAAGCCTAATGACTAGCCATGCATGCCTAGTCTTATCTTGAGAAGAACACAAGACCATGCATTGGTCTCTCCTTCCCCCTCCAACCGGTTTTCTACATAGAAAAGACATGGGCTTTTCTTTGATTATTCACATCTTTACTACCTAATTTTTCTAGTGTAAGAAAATTAATTCTCTCTACTATTTGTGAGAATCTTAGAGAAATAAAACCACAAAAATTACTCTCTCTTGGACCGATTTATTCAAGAGCAATTACAAATATTTTTGTGTCAATTTTTATAGCAAGACTTATATTTTTACTAGATCATAATAATATTAGTTATTAAGAGGTTTCCTTGGGTATATACTTTTGGGAGAGGTTCTAGTTTGGACCTTTGTTCATCCATAATAAGGAAGCTCAAGAACTAACAAATAGGTGAATTTGTTGGTGCCTTTTAATCCGAAATCCCAATGTAAGATAGACGATTTCTTCTCTTATCTTGTTTTAGTTTGCATGCATAAGATCTAGAATTTATTTTATGACTAAATAAATTGATTCATATATGAATATGTAAATTAATGAGATTAATAAATTCAA
Source organism: Silene latifolia (assembly GCF_048544455.1). Taxonomy (NCBI): domain Eukaryota; kingdom Viridiplantae; phylum Streptophyta; class Magnoliopsida; order Caryophyllales; family Caryophyllaceae; genus Silene; species Silene latifolia. Next base: position 21,670,759 of record NC_133528.1, read on the forward strand.
ACAAGTGGTATCATGAGCCTTAGGTTGTTTGCATGCAAATCGGTTTATAGTTTTTCCGAGTTATAAGATTAACATACAAAACTAATTAATTTGGATTTATGAAGATAAACCTAAAAATAACTTTGCATGTTAAAAGTTTCTGGTCCTAAGTGATTTTTAGGACATTTTGGTTTATTTATGGATTTTATTGTTCATTTTATATTATATTGGCATTAAAATGTGATTTTTATGATAAAAATGTCATTTTTGGACGAAAAATCGCTAAAATTCGATTTTTTTAGTGGTTTTTGGATATGTTTTCACATATATTATCTACTGATGGCCTGTAAATTTTCATGTTAAAATGTGTTGCTTTGCTCGAAATATGAATTTTATAAGTTAAAATCGTATTTAAATGAGTATATAGGTTAATATTATTTCGAATCTGATCATGGAAATTTAGTATGTTGTTACATGCAATTTTACAAGATGTGTGTAAAATATTTGGCTATAATGAAGTCTTATGCATGATTTATGAATTTTTGATGAAAAATCACATAAATAGTGACTATAATTAGTAATAATGCTAAAACATACTTCATGACTAAAGGAAAAATGTCACATGTTGCATTTTATCATATATTTCAGATCTAAAAGTGAAAAGTTGATGAAAATAATTTTTCTCATTTTTTTTATGGTCATATTTGTTAAAACCGATAAACCGCAACATTGTTTTTCTCGATAAATTTTCGAACTTTTTAACCTAATTTTTTGAACATTATGAGTGTTATGGTATTTTTCCAGAATGTTCATGAGTTTAAATTTCAAATTTCGAAATTATTTGAAATTTTTATAATTTAATTTGAAGTTTATAGCATGATTTTGTTTTTTTGGGTCCATTTATGAACAATATTAAGAAATCAAGTTTAATTATTGTCAAAATGTTAGTGGAAACTAATTTTTGAGTCTTAAGATGGTTAGGGTAATTAACTTGTACATAAATATGAATTTATGTAATTATGGTGATTTTAACAAGTTAAATCACGCAAATCAGTAAAAACCGATTAATATATGATATTGGCTCTTAAAAGGCGATTTAGCATAAAACCTAGCATGTTCATACATATTATAATGCTTCATTTTATTTATGATTGTCATATTTCAATTTTATGTAATTTTTGAATTATGTAATTTTACTTAGTATGGCCTTAATTTTAATTGGTATTACCCGAAATGTATGGAAATATCGATTTAGTTGTAATTATTGTGATCTCGTATCACCGTTTTGTAATTTAATAGATTTATTTTATTTTAATTACAAATGTATAATAGGAGATTATGTAATTCATTTTGTAATTTAATTATTTCGGAGTTCATTGAAGACGGTGCCATTCGAGAAGGCGATCCATCAAAGAAAGTGTTGCCTTGAAGTGCGTGCCAAAAGCGAAGTTCAAGAGACCAAAGGAGTTGGTTTCCGAATTTGTAATAGTTTATTAGATTTACCTTTTTAGGAAGGTCATACTAGGATTTTATTTTTATGCTTTGTATTTTATTTATATGTTGCATGCATCGCTAAATCGCCATAACTAAACATGCATTTTAAATCGAGTTTATCGACCGTGTCAATTACAATTATCGTATTTCACCGCTTTAGTTCACTTAAAACGTGATAGATAATAAATTGACATGACCTCTCGCTAAAATAAACAATTGAGACTTAGCCTTACCAAAAAGTAGAAACCATGAAAACCTATTTCATGAGGGAGTGCGCTCGGCCACCCCGGGGTACAAACCTTGTTAAGTAGGGGAAGTGAGTGATAAATGTCTATCCACCGAATTCATGTTGATAAGGGATGAATCGGATACACTGTGCCCAAGTTGATGTGGATTTGGATTATGGACACATTTATTCGAAATTTGGGTTGAACTCAACAAAAGTATTCTCGACTATAGCCGGATGTGTTTTGGGCTAAAGATAAATATTAATGTAATTTTATCGACCAAGAGTTCTAAACGTAGAATCGATTAAATAGTTAATCCACCGAGTTATATTGATAAGGGATGAATCGGCCACACCGTGCCCAAGTTAATATGAATTTGGATCTTGGAATCATTTATCATAGTTGGGTAGAGGTCACTATGTAAATGTTTTACTTGTTTACAAGTATTATTATAACGATAAATGTTTTTGTTTTCATTATTCCGTTTATCATATTGTTCTAATTCCTTACCTCATATTATACGATATCATTTCGATTTTAATTCAAATCTCCATTAAAACATCGTAACTAAAGACAAATATGAATTTTCTTCTAAAATCTCATGTTATCCATTGGAAGGATCTCTTGTGAAGAGTATAGATAAAAGTTATTCATGATCACAAGGGTTTTTGATTCTTGACTAACATATCTACTTACAATGAATTGTTTCTCATATGCTTAATTGAGTTAAGTACTTTGAGACGTTAAATCATTTTGGTAACTAGATTTGTAGGAAATCAAAATTGACCAAAATACCGCAACCACTTCAATGAAAGTTTTAAGACTAAACGGATGAATTGAAGAGTAGTCTTCATGAAATTCAATTTTGCTTCTCTTAGCAAAGACTCATTGAAATGAGTGGGAGCATTCTCTTAAACCGTTAAGAAAAGGACGGGGTTCAAAGAAGTAAAATTAGAATGAAATTGATACAAGGTAATGTTAAAAGTAACGTTATTGAGAATAACAATACTAAACCTATCTATCCCGACCGATAAAGTTTCCATTGTCTTAATTGTTGGACGCTAGAAAGGAAACTATCCCAAATTATTGAAGAATCAACAAGTTAGTTGTGGGACATCTAATGGGACCTTCTTCTTTAAATGTTTATTTGATTGACATAAATTTTGCTAATACTACTTCGTCAATATTAGAAACCGATGGTGGTTTTCATCATTGTATTTGATACATTGGATGATTAGAATATGACGACTAGCAACAATGATGTTGACAGATAGAGTCATTGTGTACTCAATCTAGTTTTTTGGGTTTAAAGTTGTACTTAATTGTGACTATTAAGTGCATAAACTCTAAATAAGAATATAAACTTGTTAAGACACAAAAGAGGTTTCACTTTTGTGACCCTATACACCATGATTTGATGTATGGCTAGCCCATTATCAAGATGATTATATTCTAAACCAAACTAGAATGACATATCATGTAGATGATGCAAGACTCAAATTGGTAACCCAAGATTAAACCTTAAATTCTGGAATGATGAACGCAAAGAGTTATCGAGTACTCTTGGAACCATTAGATTGTTAATCTTATGGTATATGCGTATCTTGTATTCAAAGTAAGATGTCTCGTGCTTTTTGGTTGAAAAGGAGATCGAGGTTGTAAATCATTGATCCAAAATAGGTTGATCATTTTCTTTTACCAACGATTTAAGTTGACACTAATGTGTTAACTTAATAAGGTAACTAGAGAAATCTTTGAAGAAGTTCAAAGAGTTCCAGGAATCACGATTTAGTCGTGATGGGACTATCAAAGTGAAGACTTTGATATAAGCCAAAAGAAATGTGATATAGTATCACAAGTTAATCTCTCTTAGCACGCATTATGGGATAATGTATGGTTGGATAAGAAATCAAACGCTATTCGATATGGTTTGCACTTTAATCAAGTTACCTGAGTTACTTGATCCTTTTGGGGATTTTATCATTTTGTCTAAATTATTTTTCCACTAAATCTAAAACGAATCATATGAGATATGATATGGTAGGGTACCATGTTTGTAAGTTTTCACAAGAAACAAATGCTCATTTTTCCTTACAATAATCACGAGTACAACGGGTTTATGGCTCGTGAAGCTGTCTTTCTAGAATACAAGTTTATTCTAAAGACAGAATGGGAGAAAATATTCAAGAGCCACAAAAGAATTGTGTCAAAAATTGTATGAAATTGTATGTCCCAATAAACTGTATTTTCTTGGCTACATGACATTGTTTCTTCGAAACCTAGGAGGTTAAATTCATCACTTGTTAAAGATGATGAATTCATGTTACTTTTAAGAAAGTAAAGAGCTTACAACTTACAAATAAATTGTTTGATTCAAGTTACATCTGGAAAGTAATGAATATATGACTTACATGAGAATGTTTAAGTCACAACTCAATACAAGGCTTAGAGCCATGAAAATCCGAAATAAATTCCAAGTGAATTGTTAGATATCAAAGCTTGATTGGTGGTAAAGGGTTTTGCACTAGTTGAAATGCTTAAATCTATTTGGATCTTCTTAGGGATTGTGTTTCATTATGATGATATACATATAGCGAGTGAATCTAAAACCCACTTCTTCAATTAGAAGGAATGTATTCAATACATGTCTTGAGTTTTGTAGATTCTTGCAATCCTAAGATAATGTGAAACTTAAGAGAGGGTCTTAAGTAGGACATCAATGAGTTGGAGTCAACATTTTGATCATGTTATAAAACTTTTCTCGATAAGTTGAGAAGTTGTGTTTATACATGGAGTTTAGTGGGAGTTACGGTAATTTTAATTAGTCTTATATGTGGATGACATATTGATCATTGGGAATGATTTAAGACTTTTGGAGTATTATAATATATCTTTAATATTCGGATTTATGGAGATAAATCTACATGATATTAACGTCAATTAAGAAGTCTTACGTTGATAAGATTCATGATTAGTTCAATCGAGTTGAACATATTTGATTGATTTCATTTGCTTCCGCTGCCGGATAAATTAAATGAGTAATGATGTATAACACTTTATATACCTTGAGTATGATGAATTGTTTCAAAATTCAATTTAAGTAATAGTTACCAAATAGCCATATAGATTATCCTTAAGTGCTTGTAGAAGCATTAAGGGTGTAAAGTTAAGTGTTTTTTTGATGCAATTCACTAATTTGTGTAAGGGCTTACACTAATGACTGTTGAGATTGTATAAGGTTTCGGACAAAAACCGTATTCAAAACACCTAAAGATGGTTAAGGAACCATTGTAGCTATGTTATTTAAGAAATGGATTTGTTAGAATCGTTCTAGGCAATAAAGAATAATGAGAGATGCTTACAACAGAAATTGAGTACACTTGCAATCATGAGATGTGCAAGAGGATGGATCCCGCACACTGTGAAAACAGCGGAAGCTATTCTAAGGCTGGAGAGCTTATGTCTATATTGGATCTAGACACGTACTCAGAAAGTTTTGTAATGCAAATGTATACATTACAAAGGAAAACGAGTATGTAGTAAGGTTGAGTAAGGTACAAGAAGTTGATAAAACCTACTAACCAAAGCCTTCTCATAGGCTTAACATGATGAGTCATGTCATATGTCATTTCAATTGGATTAAGATGAACAGCTACATACAAGATCAAATTAGATTATAGAATATGAAATAGTAATCAGGTATTGACTATTCATATGTGATAATCGCATTTATCGTTCGAGTTTTTACTTTAAAAACTTTTTTTCTTGTACTTTGTTACATCTAAACGGGTTGTATGATAATGTTGAATCCCGTTAAAGTGAGCCCGGATTAACATAGTATTCGCCCATAATCACTTGTATGAGGTGACGTCTTGAAGTGAGTAGAGTGTGATGCGATTGATGGCAAGTTCAAGTGCCATAGAGTCATATGAGATGACTAGTCGATCACATAGGCAGACTGTTAGGAACACCTTGTCGGGCCTAATAACCGCTTATAGAGTTCTGGCAAATTTATATAGCCTGGCAAGAGCTACTATAGCATTCTAATGAGTCGATTATTTTGACTAAAGACTGTTCGCCTAAGGTGGCACAGTTTCAGATTAACTTTGATTTATGTTACTACGACCTTCGTAAATGGGGTCAAATGGGCATATTTTGGGTTATGATGGCTGTGGCTAGTCGAAGGGAATAGTGCGATAGGAATTGTCCACCCCCTTGTCAGGGTTATAACAATATCTCAGGGCCACTTGAGGAGTAATGAACTGGAAATGCGTGGCCACGCTCGGAAGGTATCTATGGTAGATAGTTCCGGTCAATCAGTTATTCTCCAGATCGAGGAAACCACTATCGATATGATCACTTGCAAGTACGACCTGAAAGACACCTTGCATTGAGTGGGAGTTAGTAATAGGACAAGAGAATTGGTGACGCACACTTGTCAAGGATAAGTGGGAGATTGTTGGAATAAGTGTCCTCCGACAATAATGCGATCACGATTGTCGATCATGATGATCACATGTTTAAATCTCATTTTAAGAATACATGTGGGATGTAATATTTTACAGTCAACTGGTCCACACATATCGGTAATGATTAGCTGACTAGAGTTTGACATTACTGTCGTGCGACGGTGGTGATCAGTTGATCCCCTTAAGTCCTACCTATAGGGAAATACTCTTAATTGATTATTTAATTAATCGTATGACGATACGAGTTAATTAAATTGCTTAAAATTGACGGGTGATTTTGTGAGTAAAGTTAACGTGTCTTATTGTAATTTGATTAAATGAGATACGTCTAAGTAATCGAATTGTTTTATTACTTAGATAAAATTATTGTTTACGAAACAATTGAAATTGAATGAATAATTTATTATAAATACAAGACGTTGTAATTTATAATTTGATAAACCATTTTGGTACAAGTGATTATGAATTACTAGTGAATTTTGTATGTGACATATTTTATTAATATGTTGATTTTTAATATGTTAAAAATACATTATGGTGTAACATGTCATGTAACATGTGACACATGACAAAATTGACAAATGACAAAATAAAATGGATCTTCCATTTTATATGTGCCGAAAAATTGAAGGGAGTATTAGTGGATAAATTGTGTTGATTATTTTAATAAGATAAAACACAATGATTAAGCCTAATGACTAGCCATGCATGCCTAGTCTTGTCTTGAGAAGAACACATGACCATGCATTGGCCTCTCCTTCCCCCTCCAACCGGTTTTCTACATAGAAAAGACAAGGGCTTTTCTTTGATTATTCACATCTTTACTACCTAATTTTTCTAGTGTAAGAAAATTAATTCTCTCTACTATTTGTGAGAATCTTAGAGAAATAAAACCACAAAAATTACTCCCTCTTGGACCGATTTATTCAAGAGCAATTACAAATATTTTTGTGTCAATTTTTATAGCAAGACTTATATTATTACTATATCATAATAATATTAGTTATTAAGAGGTTTCCTTGGGTATATACTTTTGGGAGAGGTTCTAGTTTGGACCTTTGTTCATCCATAATAAGGAAGCTCAAGAACTAACAAATAGGTGAATTTGTTGGTGCCCTTTAATCCGAAATCCCAATGTAAGATAGACGATTTCTTCTCTTATCTTGTTTTAGTTTACATGCATAAGATCTAGAATTTATTTTATGACTAAATAAATTGATTCATATATGAATATGTAAATTAATGAGATTTATAAATTCAAACACATCCAAGGCACAAAAATTCCGTCCTCCTCCATATTATACAACAATATAAAAAGAGAGAGAATGAAAAAAGGAGAAAGAGATAAGAACGTGTATAACAAGCGGTCTTCTAGTCTCCTTTTTGCCTCAAACGGTCAATGTCTATGCCAAAGGTTAGCCAACAAACAACATATATATACAATGCAATGTTTTTGTGATTTTTTTGATAGTTTTTCCTTTTTTTTTGAAATTTTTAAAATTTTGATAAATTTACAAGTTATTGACAATTTATTTACAAATATATACAAAGTAGATATTTCCCTTCACACATTTAAGACTTTCATCGTCCTCGATGCAACGAAATATAGGGAAGAAATAGGAAAAGTGAAAGACATTTTTTTGTATTTTTGCAAATTTTTCAAAATGAAATAACATGTTTTTTTTTTTTTTGGGCCTCCTCCCCACACTTGCTATTTACAATACCCGGGGACGGGGAAAGTGTGGGCGGGTGGCCAAGGGAATGAAAAAGAACATATTTTTGTGTTTTGTTGATTTTTTTGAAAATAAAGAACATGTTTCTTGAAGAGTTTTTGAATATATTGAATCGCCTCCCCACACTTATCTATGTACATAATGTATGGAAGAGATTCGGAAATTGGAATGCGTGTTTTTGTGAAATTTTCAATTTTTTTCAATTTTTTTTTTTTTTTTTTGTTTTTATTTGGGGATGCAGTGCATGAACTAAGCTAAATGCAATATTGAAATAACAATGCAACTATGCTAAATGAATGCAATTTCTATATGTGATAATATATTACAAAATTTAAATCTAATGCAAGCTTAAATGAATGCAACTACATGCTTCTATTCTACATATTATACAACTAACTAAATGCATACGAAATTGAAATATGAATGAGAAGTTTGGATTGTAGGGAAGCATACTTGACATTTGGATTGAAAGGGGGAGAGTAGAGCCCTCATTACTAGGCCTACTCACGGTCGGTGTATCACCTTCTTCATTATCATCTTCATCATCATTGCCGGCTCCAAACTCGGATTCACGAATAAAATTATCCGTGTTCATCGGCATGTCCGAGCCGAAGCCTCTCGTCTCCGTAGTCATGTCGATAAACACTCCCTGGTTCCCTCCAGCACCACTAGAACCCCCCTCTCCAAAGATAGAAGTGGCACCCCCAAACCACTGAGTATCATGTCACTCCCCTTGGGTGGAAGGCGGGGTAGGGAAGACCGGTGCACTATAATAGTCGGGCCGCAAGTTAATGTCACCATAAAGGATCCGGGACCCGTCTTCCGGATGTCCGCCATCCGGGAATAAGTAGTAAGAGGGGTGGAGTTTGGAGGGGTGCTTGTATTGCCGCCTCATCATGTCGTCATAGACCGGGAATTGACCAAGAGAGTGGTCGTAGTAAATCTGGTCCATGCGTTGTTGGAGACCAAGGCGCTCACTAGCGGCGGAGGCCATGCTAATCCTCATCTCATTCATGAAAGATATGAGGTCACTATGAAGGGGAAGATGTTGTTGTTGTTGGAACGGTTGGTGACTAGAATAGCCTTCCCCTTGTTGGAAGGGTCCGGCAACAAAAGGGGAAGAAGGTGTAGCATACCGCAAGGTGGGTCTTGCGGGGAGGATAGGCCGATCACAGGCGTTAAGGAGGTTGGGATTTTGTTGTTGGGGAATGTTGGGATCCTCGGGGTCTTCAATTTCAAGAAAGTAATGTGGTGAGTTGGGCACCACTTTCATTTTTTCGGGGTTGGGAAGGGCAATGGAATTCCGATCAACACCATCCACTCGGATTTGCCAATAGTCTTGATGGTCATTTGGGTTGGTTTTCATCCAACCGAGGTTGCGGTGGAGGTAGTTCTTGAACACCATGGTGTCCCAAATAATATACCACATCCCACTCAAATTCACCTTTCGGTTGAGTCGCTTGGCTAGGTGGGTGATGAGTCCACCTACCATAATAGAGGTCTTTTGGCCCGGGAAATTGCTAAGGCGATGTAAATGTAGGGCATAGTGATGAGCAATGTCAATTTTAAAGGTAGTAGGGTTGGAACAAAGATAAGACCCGAGAATTTCCAACTCCTCCGTGCGGAAGTTGTCATTCTCCCCTCGGTCAAAAACGGTCCACCCCATGTACCGACGCCAAACCCGAATTGCCGCATTGTGGACCGTATTAGCCGCTCTCTTATAGCGAGAGTTATCATCAAGGCCGGTAATAGCCTTCCATAAAGCCCCATGGTCAAATGTTTCGGGGGCCTTGTGAGAAGGGCTAGTGTCTAACCCAAAATGAGCGGCGAATGTGGGTAGGGTCAAGGCGTAGTCCTTGTTCATCAATTGAAAATTCAAGAAGGCAACCTTTTGGCTTTGGCGGTGTTTATCAATTCTAAGCAAGCTCAAGAATTTCCATGTGAGACGGGCATATGTTTTTTCATGAATTTCATACATGAACCTCATTCCTACTCCTTCAAACAAGTCTAAAGTTACTTGGTCTAGCCCTAATTCCCTCATGGATTGTCTATCAATGAAACGGGTCGGGGTAAGGGGACATTGTTTGAAAAGAACAAATTTACCTTTCATGGTTATGGATGAGAACTTGAGGTCCGGGAACGCCGGATCGGAACTCATTTCGTGAGCCGCGGCCGCCACCATCTCGTCTTGTTGTAAAGCCAAGTCTCTCTTCCTCACTCTCTTTTTTGGTGCCATTTGTGGTGTTTTGAAAGAGGGTTAATGGAGGGGAAGATTGTTGTGGTGGTTTGTTGGTGGTGGAATGGGTGTTGGAGGTGGTGGTTGGTGATTTTGGGGAAGGGAGTTAGGGTTTAGAGGGAGGAATGAGAGAAGAAGTTGTCGAAATTATGAAAGAATTGGGGTGTTTTTTGTGGTTTAATTCACGACAGAGGGCTCTCATCCGGTCAGAAAACCGGACGCCGGTCACCCGGCTAGGAGAACAAGTCTTTTTCGAAAAAAATTTGAAATTTACAGAACACTCCCAGCCGGTCATAAGACCGGCCGCCGGTTACCCGGCTGGGAGAACACCCAAAGCCTCATTTCCTTACATTTGTATTCCCAGCCGGTGGACCGGCTTCCAGCCTGCCGGCTGGGACTCCTCTTTTCCCTTTTTCGCCAATTCCTCGTATAAACGCATTCCCAGCCGGTGGACCGGCCGACCGGCTAGGACTCACCATCCCTTCAACTTTCAATTTTTTAACAAATTTTCCAGGAATTTCCCAGCCGGTCAGAAGACCAACCGTCGGTCACCCGGCTGGGAGTTCCCTCTTCTTTGAAACTTCAAGTTTTTACAACATTTGTCATAAACTTCCCAGCCGGTCAAAAGACCGGTGGCCGGGCACCCGGCTGGAAATACGCTCAAGCCCATTTTCTTCATTATATCCCTAGCTTCACATCCCATCATCAATTGGCCTTGGTTTGCGTGTTTTCGTCTTTCAAAGCCGATTCATCAAGTCGGGAAAAGGCCAATTGATGGTCATACACTTGTTCTTCATCCAAAATCCCAATTTCTTCAAGATGACAACTGTCATGACCCAAAATGTCAAGTATTGTCGATCCAAAAATTCTCATAAACTATCTAAATGCATGCTATTTACTAATGGTGGTTCTTGTGGGACTCCACCAAACCATTGCTTGTTCAATCTTGAAATTACTCATCCCCCAAGGATGGGGAATCTTCAAAATCAACTTCATTTCGGGTCTCGATGGGTTGACCCTCATAGAAGTACTTAACTCGATGCCCATTCACTTTGAAGCACTCTCCCTTGCTATTTTTCAGCTCAAATGAACCATAGGGGAACACGGTAACCACCTCAAAGGGCCTCGACCACCGAGACTTCAACTTTTCGGGAAACAATTGAAATCGGGAGTTGAAGAGTAGCACCTTGTCCCCTACAACAATGTCCTTCCTCGTGATATTCGAGTCATGCCATTGCTTGGTCCTCTCCTTATAAAGTTTGGCATTTTCATAGGCATCCATTCTCATCTCATCAAGTTCATTAAGTTGAAGGAACCGTTTGTGACACCCCATATACCAAGGAGCCTTACTAGGATCTTCCCCAGCATATAAGGACATCACCATCTCGGTTGCCCGAGGAAAGTAATCATCAAAGGTCAATAAAGAACATTTAATCTGTTTTACAAGTGTCACAATCAAACTGTTAAAACAAAGATACAACTCATCACTATAAACTACTTCCTGCCATAACTCGTGAGGACTCATCCCATCCCGGACTCCAGCAACCATCCAAGACGACACCTGCTAAGACTGACTGCTCACCATAAGGGATCACGGCAGACACAACAAATAAACAGACAACCACACAAGGTCAGTAACTGAGATAAGACATAATAAGTATAACCGACTTGTAACAACCACAACCAAACACACACACAATCTCAATCACTCCAACCAATCACCGTCACCGACTGTCCACTGGACCAGCTCTGCCAGTGGGGGGCCGCAGTCTTTCCCACCTAAGCCCCGCTCATCATACCGAGCGACAACCCTGTCCCATTAATGTGCACATCCCCTCCCGTGGCGGGTTCCACGGAGGGAGAAACTAGGGCATGAAGCCACTCCCGCAAGTGACTCCACTCAGCCGAGGACGCATCTCGAGAACCAGAGATAAACAATCACAGACAGCTGCAACACAACAACAATCGACATCCAACATACACCAACCAACTACCATGTATACTCAACTCTACGGCCACAACAACAATACAACAACGACACAGCAACCGACACACTAGACATTCAACAGAAACTGAGTAGGCGAACCTACCTTTAAGCGACTGCAACGATTCCATGTCCATACACGTAATACCCAGCAATCAAGCAACACCTATACACAACAATACAATCATCTATCACTACCATTCCAACCCTAACTGAAAATACAAAGACACGGATGATGATGACGACGTACCTACATGAGGAAATCTGGCAAAGGACCGCTACCCGACTCAAGCTATGCACTCCTATGGCACAAGGACCTTCAAAGGCTCCCATGGAAGGTATGTGGTGAAGGAAAGAGGAAGGGACGACATCTAGGTTTAGAATAAAGAGGCGGAAATGATTTGCGGTTTTAGGAAAACACGATTATAAACCCTCGCTGAAAAGACGCTACTCGATCGAGTGGCCCCTACTCGATCGAGTATCCAAAATACTCTATCGAGTATCACCCACAACTCAAGACACGAGGTAACTTTGGCACATATTCCTAAGGACTATTACTGCTCCCAAGGTCGGTCAATGCTGGTCAACGGGTCCCTAAAAGGGCGGGTATTACAGTCTTCCCCCCTAAAAAAAACTTCGTCCCTGAAGTTCAACTCACCCTTCCCCAAAACACCAGATACGGAAACAAGATCAACGTCACCACTCTTCCGACATAGGTCACTACTCCCCAGAAATACTAAACGTCATGTCATCATCATCAACTGTCTAACACACCATGTCCAACACACCATATTGATCGACTTCTACAACCTACCACTTGAAGTACCAACCTCACAACATGGACCAACACAACCAACAACTACACCGCTGCTTACAACTCTTAGCCACGCACTAAGAGACGATACCTTTACTAGTACGCGACTATCAAAACGAAACATGTCACATGACACAACTATGTCACCCAACGGTTCTATTCCAATGCGTGACATCATAACTTTCTCTCTATGACCGTCTTTTCATAGCACATTATTCAACTTTTACTTCAACATACAAATTACTCAACAAACAAATGAAAACAATTATAGCGTCGTATTAGGAATGAAACAGAAATAATAGAAAGTATTATAAACAAACAACAAATTATTGTAATATTGGCCTTTTTATTTTGCGACATTACTCTTCCCCTCTAAAAGGAACTTCGTCCCTGAAGTTCATCACCGAATTATTACCCACATTACTAGAACTTACCTCTTGTCATTTATCCAACACATATAATGCCTTATGGACGTTACTCATTAATCATACCAACACTAATTCATAAAATCATTTGCTACTTTATTCGAATAATTAGCCACAGTCACGAATGCATGTATGTATCAATTGTATATGGAGAATACGCAAATTCTGTGAAAAAATAACTAGTCTTTTCGATCATAAATAAGTTAGGCTACTAAGCTAGTAAACGTTGAGGATGTAAAATGAATGCAATAAGAACCCACTACTACTTGCACTATTCGTCACGAATCTGTATTCAAAATCCAAGCACGACTTCCAACTAATCATCAAAAACCATGTTAAACACCAAAACATGCAATGATATACACATTAAAACAATTTTAACTATCGACAGGTCCTTGAAACAATGCTACTCGGTCAAGTGTACAGGGTACTCGATCGAGTGCCTTCTACTCGATCGAGTGTCTTAGCTACTCGATCGAGTAGCTGGAGATCAGAATACTCTTCACCTGTTACACCTGCAGCTACTCGATCGAGTGAGGGGCACTCGGTCGAGTGGCCACAGGTCAAAACGACTCCAAAATATCCTGTTTCAACACAAAACGAATATATATACGCGAGTCGGGATGATAACCCGACCCCAAGTCCCACAAACAAGTCTCAACAAAGCAAGTACGGCCTTATGGCCAACATACAACCGAACATGATAAGTACGAAAAACGAAAGTTCCAAATAACGCAAACTAATATCCAACGCAACCATGAACAAGATAAGAAAAAGGAGTATCACTTCTGTTGCTGCTGCTCATCCATCATCACATCTCCATCACCACCCAAGGTACCTGCCCCTGAAGCCCCAAGACCCGCACCATCCCCTTCTCCAACCTATGGACTCTCATACCATGGGGTCAAACCGCCAAAAGCAAAGGACTGTGGTGTCCCCCACGCGGACATGTCCACCTCGTAAGAGTGGAAAACCCCAGTGTAGTCTCCAACTCTGCTTCACCACATAGGATGCGGTCCCTCGGTCCTAATACCCTGAGTATATGCCATCTCGTGCATGTTCTGGAGCGTCAAGGTAAAGAACACTCTCTCTGCCAAGTAGCTCGCGCGTATCTCTGGGGTATCAAGGTAGGGATAGCAAGGAAATGGGTACTGCGGTGGTGCTGCTGGCTGTGGTCGGGTCTCAGCCGTCCTCTCCCTCACTCGACGTGGTCCTCTCCTCAACTTGGGTCTATCCTCTGCCGCTCTCACATTTTCCCCTTCTTCGGCTCGGGCATAACATGAAGGATCATATCATCAATGAGGTATGTCTGTGTCGGCCGAGGTACATCCTCATCCTCCTCCTCATCAGAATCAACCAAATCCAAAGGCTCAGTCGCTGGGAGGTGCTCACGAGCCGGTATCCTCATCCAGCTCATACCTCACACCCTCCTTGCTAGGCTACCATCTGCCAAGGTTCTCAACCATTTCAGGTCGAGGTAGTAATCTCTGTCCATGGTAGGCACCAAGGTGGCTAAGGGAACGTACTCAGAGAGGAAGCCTCAAAGGAAGTTAGCTTTTCAGCTAACCGAGTGGCAAAAGCACCACAACTCAAGTACCGAGTGGTAGAAGAAGCCATCAAAGCAAGGCTGGCACAGACCATGGCAGGAGCGTTAAAGACCACCTTCTCGGTCCGCTCCGGGTTCAGATAAGCCATCAAAAGAAATAACTCGTGAGAGTTCAACTTACTCATATCAGGCCTCACATAAAGAAGATTCGATATGTAACGAAGAAAGATCCTCAAAGTAACATGTTGCACATCATTAATCAACATGTTGCTGGTGGTGGGAGCTGACTTCCCAGTAAGGCAAGGCATAAGGCGGCAAACCCCGCACTCAGCTGGAATGTCACGGAGAGATCCCTTGGGAGGCTTAGCCAACCCAAGGTGAGAAGCAAAGAGGTCCATGGTTAGAACAAAACTCGTGTTCATAAGACGGAACTGGACAGACTGCTCAGTTGGCTCGTATTTAAACGAGCTCATGAACTCCAAGGTCAGAAAAGCATAGGAATGTTTTCGCAAACGGTACAACCCAGTGAATCCTAAGGTCTCAAAAATATGACGGACATCCGTCTCAATCCCCATGTCCTCTAGAAGAGTGGTGTCCACACAGCAAGTGGGTCTCATCTTTCGTTTCTGTAAAGCTACAAACCTCTCCCTCTGTTTGTAGTCCACAAAGACTACCGAAGGATACTCTGGTACAGACGGTACTACTGGACCGCTACCCTCCCCAACTTCGGGCTGAGAAGCCCTTCTCCTCTTACTTTGTCGGGTTCCAAAGTTTAGTCTCGGCATCTGTTTCAGCATATAGTTTAAGTACACACACACATAGGCATCAAAACATGTAATTTACACAAATTAAACATTGAATAATCATCTATGTACACACTATCACCACTAATTTCCCAATTTATACATAGAATTCAATTTATTGCTTCTCAGTCGGTCTCTACAGCTGTGAAAATTTTAGCATAATTAACATGAATCACTCAACTACTACAACTTTCAATACATGGCTTACATACAACCACATATATACTTGGGAACATGTAAGACATTCATGTACGTTTATAGAAAAGAGCAACTAAGTACGCATTATCACACACAATTTCCCAAATCACAAGTAAGACTCAAATTTTCAAAGTTCAGACGATCTTCACAGCTATGAGAATTTTTTCAAAATCACCATGAATTAACCCATCTATTACACTCCCTATGACTCCTATATTCAAATTGCATCCATGTACAACACAAAATCCCAATCACATGAGACAATTTTCAATTTGAGGCACTTTTAAGACGGAGTTTTAAGGCAACTTTTAAGGTGAAAATCACAAAAATCAACCTCCCACATCATATACATAACATACATTACTCAAATTTCATCCTATAACATGTAAAAGACAACCAAAAATCAATTTAATTTCACAAACCCTAGAAAATTCGACCCCAATTTGTTGCAATTTCTATTCGATTTTTGGCATAATAAACAACATCAATCATAAAAGGGAAGCATGTGGATCATATTACAACAATTACAAGCAACTTTTCTTCCATATAAATCAAAATTTCAGATTGTTCTACCATCCCAATTGTTTCTAAGTGATGAAAACATTAAAATAGGAAAGAAATTTGCACCTTAATCAATTAGGAAGTGAAAGAATGAACCAAAGCAATGAAAACTACCCAAATAAATCACCACAACACAAGTATACAAGAGTTTTAGAGAGGTTTAGGAGGTTAGGGTTGTGAAAGATGAAGAATAAATAAGAAGAATGAGGAAAAACAAGGGTTTTATGAATCCCGCGGAAGCTCCTGTACTGTAGCCTACTCGATCGAGTGCCTCGGGTACTCGATCGAGTAGGCGCTGTTACATCGGGTAACCGTAGGAAATTCCTACATCTCGACGTCACAGCTT
Source organism: Silene latifolia (assembly GCF_048544455.1). Lineage (NCBI taxonomy): Eukaryota > Viridiplantae > Streptophyta > Magnoliopsida > Caryophyllales > Caryophyllaceae > Silene > Silene latifolia. The sequence goes on from NC_133528.1 coordinate 21,687,574, forward strand.
CCTAACTAGATCGAGTGAGGTCTACTCGGTCTAGTAAACACTTACACTCGGTCAAGTAAGGTTGAGTACATGGTCAGAATTACAAAGTTAACTGAAGATTCCTGCAAAACAATATCACGTGTCAATTCCGAACCAAGTTCGGAAGTCGTCACTGGTTATCGTACTCATTCATATAATTCCATTACTACTCAAATATATCGTACGGTCTCATCAAATAAGACTCATATCACATTATGCTACAACGAACTTCACACAACATGGTTTACCTGCTACCGAGTCATCCATGTATGCAATTATGTCATTATATCATGTCTAAACTTGTTTTACCACATTGCTAACAAACTTATATTCACGTTACTTGAAACACATAATTAACGATAAATTTCCATGCGTCATCCAAGTGTATTAGCAACATGTTCAAGCTTCAGCATAAACAAATCAATCTATTTAAGCTAATTACGTCACATACGAAAACTTTCAATCGTTCATATATTACATGGATCCATTATTATTTTTGTTAATTCTCATTATATCTTAACACTCCTTTAACTATCATTATTATGGCTACTGTAAGACTTATAAACTCGTATAGGACCACCATTACTAACCACCTGAAACAAACACGTACATTACCATATTCCATATCACAACACACACTTCTCCTCTTTTCACATACTTCTATTGTATAAAACCTTCCACGTTCCTCATTATCCTCACATACACACACTAACTCTATCAAAACTTCACCATACATGATTCTAACGCAACTATTATGCCTACATTAACTCCAACAAAGACTCAACCACATTCACTATTACATAACCACCATACACATCAAGCACGTATTTACCGACTCCACTTTTCCCATACCCAGTGACTGGCTTAAGCACAATGGGGCCAGGATTTTGAAATGAGGGCGCCTACTCACCCAAAATCTAGCATCAGCTGGGGCTCCCATTACACATACACCAGGTTCATTTTATTAGACTCACTACGTTCATTAGGTTCATTTGTTACAGGTTCCAAAATCGTCGCTCTGATACCACTTTGTGACACCCCCATATACCAAGGAGCCTTACTAGGATCTTCCCCAGCATATAAGGACATCACCATCTCGGTTGCCCGAGGAAAGTAATCATCAAAGGTCAATAAAGAACATTTAATCTGTTTTACAAGTGCCACATCCAAACTGTTAAAAGAAAGATACAACTCATCACTATAAACTACTTCCTGCCATAACTCGGGAGGACTCATCCCATCCCGGACTCCAGCAACCATCCAAGACGACACCTGCTAAGACTGACTGCTCATCATAAGGGATCACGGCAGACAAAACAAACAAACAGACAACCACACAAGGTCAGTAACTGAGATAAGACATAATAAGTATAACCGACTTGTAACAACCACAACCAAACACACACACAATCTCAATCACTCTAACCAATCACCGTCACCGACTGTCCAGTGGACCAGCTCTGCCAGTGGGGGGACCGCAGCCATTCCCACCTAAGCCCCGCTCATCATACCGAGCGATAACCCTGTCCCATTAATGTGCACATCCCCTCCCGTGGCGGGTTCCACGAAGGGCAAAACTAGGGCGTGAAGCCACTCCCGCAAGTGACTCCACTCAGCCGAGGACGCACCTCGAGAACCAGAGACAAACAATCACAGACAGCTGCAACACAACAACAACCGACATCCAGCATACACCAACCAACTACCATGTATACTCAACTCTACGGCCACAACAACAATACAACAACGACACAGCAACCAACACACTAGACATTCAACAGAAACTGAGTAGGTGAACCTACCTTTAAGCGACTGCAACAATTCCATGTCCATACACTTAATACCCAGCAATCAAGCAACACCTATACACAATAATACAATCATATATCACTACCATTCCAACCCTAACTGAAAACACAAAGACACGGATGATGATGACGACGTACCTACATGAGGAAATCTGGCAAAGGACCGCTACCCGACTCAAGATATCCACTCCTATGGCACAAGGACCTTCAAAGGCTGCCATGGAAGGTATGTGGTGAAGGAAAGAGGAAGGGACGACATCTAAGTTTAGAAGAAAGAGGCAGAAATTATTTGCGGTTTTAGGAAAACACGATTATAAACCCTCGCTGAAAAGACGCTACTCGATCGAGTAACTAACGTACTCGATTGAGTGGCCCCTACTCGATCGAGTATCCAAACTACTCAATCGAGTAGCCTCTACTCTATCGAGTATCACCCACAACTCAAGACACGAGGTAACTTTGGCACGTATCCCTAAGGACTATTACTGCTCCCAAGGTCGGTCAATGTTGGTCAACGGGTCCCTAAAAGGGCGGGTATTACACCGTTTGCTCCCCACGACATCCAAATTGTAGTTGAGCTCCTTAAGAGCCAATCTTGCTTTATGCTCTAGTTCAAGGGGCAAATGGCAAGACTTGCCATAGACCAAACGGTAAGGAGTAGTGCTAATTGGGGTCTTGTAGGCGGTTCTTAAAGCCCATAGCACGTCATTGAGTTTGACACTCCAATCCTTCATAGATTTGTTCACAACTCGCTCCAAGATGGCCTTAATTTGCCTATTTGAGACTTCCACTTGCGCATTAGTTTGGGGGTGGTAAGCCAAGGCTACCTTGTGATGGACACCATACTTTTTGAGTAGAGAGTACATGGTTCGATTAATGAAATGTGATCCTCCATCACTTATCACAGCCCGGGGTACACCGAAACGAGGAAAGATGTGGTCCTTGAATATCATAGTCACGACTCGTGAGTCATTGGTTGGGGAGGCTACTACTTTGATCCATTTGGATACATATTCCACCACGACCAAGATATATTGGTTGCCGAAGGATGATGGAAATGGCCCCATAAAATCAACGCCCAACACGTCAAAGATCTCTACTTCCAAGATATTGTTCAAGGGCATCTCATCTCTTCGTCCAATATTACCTCGTCTTTGACAAGAATTGCAAGAGTGAACCATGGCATAAGCATCCTTGAACAAGGAGGGCCAATAGAAGCCACAATGAGGGACCCGAGCTTGGGTTCTAGAAGTGGACAAATGCCCTCCATAAGTAGTAGCATGGCAAGCTTGAAGGATTGCTCGACCTTCCTCTTGAGTAACACATCTCCGGTAAATCCCATCATTGCATCTTGTATATAGGAAATGATCCTCTCATACATATCTCCTAGACTCATATCTCAACTTCTTCCTAGATTGGTTATCGAATTCTTCGGGGATAAAGCTAGAACTCAAGTAGTTAGCTATATCCGCATACCAAGGGTCGGAGTGTGTGATAGCTAATATAGAGTCATCAGGCAACCACTCATCCATGGGGATTCCATCATCTGAATCCCCTCGGGATTCCCTAGTCAACCTTGACAAATGATCCGCAACAAGATTTTTGGATCCCGGCTTATCCTTGATAACAATATCAAATTCTTGTAACAACAAAACCCAACAAATCAACCGTGGTTTAGCATCTTTCTTGATCATGAGTTGCTTAATGGCGGTATGATCCGTGTAAACAATGACTTGGGAACATAGTAGATAAGACCGGAATTTCTCAAAGGCATACACCACCGCCAACATTTCCTTTTCCGTGGTGGTGTAGTTGCATTGTGCATTATCAAGAGTCTTAGTTATGTAGGCTATCACACGGAGTTTCTTATCATGTCTTTGGCCCAAGACCGCCCCTAATGCAAAATCACTAGCGTCGCACATTAGTTCAAAGGGGAGATCCCAATTAGGAGGTTGCACGACCGGGGCCGAAACCAAAGCTTGTTTAAGCCTACAAAAAATTTCAAGGCAAGCATTGTCAAATACGAAGGGAGTGTCTTTAGCCAAAAAGGAGGTGAGGGGTTTAGCGATTTTTGCAGTCTTTGATAAAATGTCGATGAACCCCGCGTGGCCTAAGAAACTTCTCACACCCTTGACATTTGTGGGTGGGGAAGTTTCTCGATCACCTCCACTTTTGCTTTATCCACTTGGATCCCCTCTTTGGAAATTACATGACCCAAAACAACACCCTTTTGTACCATAAAATGGCACTTCTCCCAATTCAATTTCAAGTTATAGCGAATGCATGTTTGGAGAACAAGGGAAAGATTCTTTAGACAATCCTCAAGAGAGGTACCATGGACACTAAAATCATCCATGAATACCTCCATAGACTTCTCTATGAACTCGGAAAAGATAGACATCATCGCCCGTTGAAATGTCCCGGGAGCATTGCATAAGCCAAACGGCATTCTTCGATATGCGAAGACACCGTAAGTGCAAGTAAAAATAGTTTTTACTTGGTCATCCGGGTGAATGGATATTTCGAAAAACCCGGAATAACCGGCAAGAAAGCAAAAATACTCATGATTTGCAAGTCTCTCGAGCATTTGATCAATAAATGGCAAGGGGAAGTGATCTTTGATTGAGGCAGAATTTTGCTTTCTATAGTCAATACACATCCTCCATCCCGTGACCGGTCGGGTAGAAATGAGCTCAGCATCCTCATTCTCAACCACGGTCATACCACCCTTTTTGGGGACGATTTGAACCGGGCTAACCCACTCGCTCCCGGAGATAGAGTAGATAATTCCAGCTCAAGCAACTTATCAACTTCCTTCCTTACCACCTCCTTCAATTTCTCATTTAACCTTCTCATAGGTTGGGCAGAGGGTGTGAATCCATCCTCAAGCGTAATACGGGTGCATATACACTTGGGGATCGATTACCGTGAGATCAGCAAGGCTATACCCAATGGCTTTCTTGTTTTCCTTAAGAAATTTCAAGAGTTTTTTCTTTTTGAGAAGCTGTTAGGTCCGCATTGATGATCACGGGGAAGGAGTGTGCCTCATTAATATAGGCATACTCAAGGGATGGGGGCAATGGTTTAAGATCAACCTTAGGAGGGCTCGGGCCCTCAACTTCATCCAAGATAGGTGGCAAGACTTCATAATTTTCCTCCAAATGCTCCCCCGAGCACTTGTATTTAGCTTCTTCAATAGCTTCTTTCAATATGTCTATGGAGTAGACACTCTCAAACATTGGTTGTGACATGGCCCCGGTAAAAGAGAATTCAACAACATTCCCTCCAACCTTGAAGGTGAGTTTCCCCTCTTTGACACTAATATTAACATCTCCGGTTGCTAGGAAAGGCCTTCCTAGAATGATTGGTGTTTGTTGGTCCTCCGAAATATCAAGTACAACAAAATCTGCCGGGATATAGAAGTTACCAACCTTGACCGGTACATCCTCAATCACACCCATCGGTCTTTGTACCGATCTAACTGCGAGTTGTAGTGTCATTGAGGTGGGAATCATGTCATTTAATCCAATCTTCTTGGCAATAGGAAGAGGTAGAATGCTAACACTAGCACCAAGATCACAAAGTGCCTTTTTTATGCTCACATTACCCACCGTGCATGGGATGGAAAAACTAACCGGATATTGTAGTTTTTCCGGCATGGGGTTGAGCAAAACCGCAATACATTCCCCTCTAAGAGAAACTAGACCATCTCCTCCAATACTTCTCTTTTTGGTCAACACATCCTTCAAGAATTTCGTGTAGAGTGACATTTTTGTCACTACCTCGGTGAAAGGCAATGAAACTTCAAGTCTCTTCAACATGTCCAAGAATTTGGAGAATTTCCTCTCCTCATTCATTGCTCTACCTCTATTAGGAAATGGGATGGGAGGGTTGATGGTCTTCTTGGGAGATGAGACTTGCTTAGTGTTAGGTACCTCAATTGCTTCTTTACCTTTCCCTTGGTTTCTTTCAACCACTTCTTCTTGGTTTCTCTCAACCACTATCTATTCCAACACAAAGTTTTCATCATCTACAATATAGTAATTCACTCTCCCTTTCTTGTTATGATCAACCCGACTTGATGGTGAGGGAGGTGTACTTTCCTCACCATTTCTCATTATATCCCTCTTCCTCTTAGCTTCACCATCTTTGTAAGGATCCTCCAAATCTTTACCGCTCCTCAAAGTCACCACGTGAGCTTGTTGGTGTGGTGGTGGGCCATCTCTAGGATGGGAGCCTTGAGGAGGCAACGAGTGGGGGGCTCTTTGGGAAGAAGAGGGGTTTTGGCTAGACATGTAAGAGTCAAAAGTCCGTTGGTAAGCTTGGACATTTGACAACTCGGTTTTCAAGGTTTTGAATTGGTTGTCTACCTTAGCATCCATATCCCTCAACAATTTTTCAATAGATGCATTGGGGTTGGGTGGATCTATGCATAGTTGTTTTTGAGGAGCTTGGTTGAAATTTTGTTGTTGGTATCCTTGTTGGTTGTATGGTTGATGGGAATGTTGGTTTGATTGGTAGTTTTGATGGTGATATAGAGGGTTTTGATTTTGATTACGGAAGCTGTCTCGGTGATGTGGTGGAATGTAATTTGGGTTGTCGTATTGTCGTTGGGATCGGTAATTGGAACCTTGGCCTTGGTAGTTGGAACCTTGACCTTGGTATTAATGATGTTGCCTAGAGTGGTCGGGCTTAGGTGGAGGTATGTATTGGGGTTGTTGATACTTGGGATCTAAGGGTTGTCCCACGTATGAGAGCTTAGGATCTTGGTTAGGGAAGGCACGGTATAGGGTCTCATGACGTTGGTAAGAAACCCTAGGTGCGCCTTGCCCTTGAAGAGCAAAGCATTCTTGTTGGTCCTCTTGAGGGATAGACGAACAATAGTCAATAGTATGCCCCATACCGCCACAATAGTCACAAATCATTTGAGGAGAATAGTGCGAAGGTGGAGACCTTGGTTCTTGGATATAATAGACCTTGGAGTGGCTAGGTCCACCTTTAATAGCACGCCCTGATTCTCCTTGCTTCTTAGCCAACTTGAACTCTCCAAATAAATTCCTTTGTCAAGTTATCCAACTTTGCCTTGTACTCCAACTCTACCTTGGAAGGTCCTTCACTTTTGTAGTCCACATCTCTAGCATAATTACTCTCCATCTCGGAAATGTTTTGAATCATTTCTGTGATTTGAGCATTGCTCATTCCATCAAAATTTCCACCCGATGCCGCCACAATCATGTCCCGAAACCTTTGCTCAAGGGTTTGGATAAAGGTTTGGGTGGTCATCCATTTCGGGATGCCATGGTGTGGACAAGATGCTAGAAGGTCCCTAAAGCGCTCCCAAGATTCACTTAGAGTCTCCATTAGTCTTTGTTTGAAAGTTTGAATCTCGTGGCGAATTCTTGCGGTCTTAGAGGGTGGGTAGAATTTGTTGATGAAGGCCTTGGATAGAGCTTCCCAAGTAGTAAACATGCCCGGCTCATGAGAATTCAATCATTTCTTAGCATTGTCTTTCAATGTGATGGGGAAGAGCACCAAGTGCATTTGCTCCTCCGTCACACCGTTATGCTTGATGGATCCCGCTTTCTCTTTGAAGGTGGTAAGATGTAGGTGTGCATCCTCATTCTTCATGCCATGGAAAGTGTCTTATTGCATGTAGTTGATCACATGGTGCCGGAGTTCAAATGTGTTGGGAGCAAGGGCTCCATAATTAATAGTTGAACATGCTCGGTTGGGGTCCGGTCCATTGTAATATCCTATAGGTTGGTCCGCCATGTCTTCGTTTATGAGATTGATTCGTGGAGATTCGGGTTCGTTTGTGTGGATAGAGTGAGTTGGTGAATTTTGTGGTGAATCGATGGGAGAGTTATGAGGTGGAGAATTATGTGGTGGAGATTTATGTGGAATGTAAAGGGGTGTTAGGGTGGAATAAGAGGGTGGTTGGTCTACGTTATCAATTGTGGAAATTTGGGTAATCGGTGGGTTAAGAAGGGGTGGAGATCCTTGAATTGCTGCGAGAGTCAATCTTCTTAATCTTCTTCTTGCCCGTAATGTTTTATCGATCTCTTGATCAAGTGGGTAAAGAGGTCCAATGTAGCACCTATTCATGCACTTAACAAAAGATCAAATAGTCCTAATGCAAGAGTTTCACTAGGACAAGGGGAGAAAACAACAAGCAAATGACAAAATAAAAGAACTAAGCCTAAATGTAAACAACTAATCCTATCCAATGTTACCGTCCCCGGCAACGGCGCCAAAAACTTGATGTTTAAAAGTTATTATACCTCACAAGTGTACGAGGATGTCGCAAGTACGTGAGGGTCGAACCCAAGAGACCGTTTCTATGGCACTAGGATTGATTGTTAGTCTACTAGTTTAGTTCAACTAAAGATGAAAGATGATTGATTTAATTAACTTAAAGAAGAATGTTAAACACAAAGATTAAACAATTTCTATGGATGATGATTAACTATAATTGGAAGGTTAGGATGTTGAGTTCACTCACATGGGTACATGGGTGAGGGGAGACATGCAAAGGGTGGTAAATTCAAGAGCAAAGGTAAAGACAAGACTCTATCTCTCGATACGAGACTAATCCTTAAGCTAAGATCGATTAAGTCCTCACCTAATCAACTCAACTACAATCTTATCATGATAATCCTACTCACAAGCCAAGTTCTCAGTTAACAAGCAAAGATAAATAGTGAAAGTACGCAAATCCTCATTCAAGCATTAACACAAACACTTAGCATGCATTACAAGATTGAAAGCTTAAACTCAAGAATTATATCCATTGTATGCTACAATCTACCCTCATGAACCCATATGAGATCCCCTCCATCCTAGAAGAGTACTACTCACACATGGAGATATAAACAAACACAAAAGGGGGAGAATTTAACATAGAACAATAAAGGGAAGACATGTTTGCAATTACTACTAATTATACTAGTCAAAATGTAAAGAAATGAACAATGAACAATAGTAGAGAAGAATTATACCAAATATAAAGGCAAAGTTGCAATCTTTGAATAGATGGAAGAACAATCTTTAACAAATTCCAAGTTACAACCCAATACTCAAATGTAAGCAACCCAACTAAACTATTACTAAACTATAATAACAAGTAATTGAAGAATTATTGAGGAAAGATTGAAGATTTGATTAAGGGTTTGCATATGATTAGGAGACTAATAATAGATCTAGGGTATTGTGTACAATTGATTAAGGGTTGGGGTATTTATAGGTTGCACTCTGATTAGGGTAGAGTTACAAATGGGCTTTTAAAATGCGGAAATGCACTCCTAGCCGGGCAACCGGCTGCCCGCCTTAAGGCCGTCCGGGAGTCTTCTGGAAGAAAATTGGACTTTTTATATCATCAGGTGGCCTCAGCCGGGTAGCCGGCTGCCGGTGCCTGACCGACTAGGAATGCGTTGACTTCCTCATTTCTTCGTTGACTTCCAACCCTTGTGTGTTCTCCCAGCCGGGAAACCGGCTGCCGGGCTTAACCGGCTGGGAAGTTCCTGTAAACTTAACTTCATTTCTTCACACTTGTTCTCCCAGCCGGCTGCCGGGCTACCGGCTGAGAGTTCTCTTTGCCTAAGCTGAGCTGAATTGTATACATTTGGGGCACCCAGCCGGCTGAACGGCTGCCGGCCTACCGGCTGGGAGTGCAGTTCGGCTTCTATTCCTCCTTCTTCCATGCTTAGTCTAATCAACCCGTCTTCTTGCTTCAATTCTCCCGTTCCCGCCTCAATTCCTGCAAGGAGGGCACAATGTCATAGGCATGGGAATCGGGGCATGGATCGCAAGCAAGGACCTGTAAAACCGACTCAAATGGAGTCGGAAAGCATGAAAATAGAGGGGAAAAAGGGTGCAAATGAATCCTATATCAGTAAACATCTCCAAGGCGTCCGATTTTTCTCTTACTCATATTGTATATATCTCGAAATCTTTCACCCTTGCTCAAATCATTGTCACTTATACCCTTACCAGAAGAATCACTAAAGAGTTCTTCAGTACCCCACCACGGTATACCTTCCACCTCCCACCTCCTCCTAGGATTCAGATTTGTTTACAAAAAGCCGATCCCAACATCAGCTTTTTCTTTTCTAACTATAAAATACGTTCTTAGACACTCGCATTAACTACAGGCCTATAAACCACAAGCCTTTTCGGTTGCCCGATTTGATGCGCACGATTCATGGCTTGAAGCCTTGAATGTCCGCATGTAGGTTGAAATCCGAGTCGTATATTATCACAGTGTCAGCAGTAGCCAAATTGTTACCAAGGCCACAAGAACATGTTGAAAGTAGAAAAACAAATTGGCTCTTATCTTGATCCAAATTCAACTGACAAGTAATCTTAGAACAAGGGTTTACAAGTTTAAAAATCTTCTAACAGTCTTCTAAGTGGTTAGAATAATGTTAAACTTGTAAGCCCTTATTTTCTTATTCATGTTATTAGGATGGCTGGCATGTCATTCATATTGACGAATTAAAGTCATTTCTTTAACATTTCCACGATACTCTACCACATTCAAATCTGGATTATGAAGATCCAAGAATTAAACTCCGTCATCCAATTAGGCATAGTTGAAAGAGAAACTAAGACAATACAAGGAAGCTCAAAAGAAAGTTATATTTATAAAATGTCAATCATTTACTACAAAATGTATTACTCCCTCATATTTCATATGTTGTTCCCTTTTCAATAAAATACTACTCACATATATTAGAAAAAGTGGAACAACATATGAAATAGGAGAAGTACTATAGACTAATAAATAAAATGTATTACTATAGACTAATACGTAAAATGTTTTACTATAGACTAAACTCCATGTAGTCTACGACACTAGACTATCATACAAAGTAAACTGGAGTAGTAGTATCACACAAGGTAAGCTGTTGGGTTGGGCAGCTTATCAAACGAAAGTTTGTATCTTAAGCACACGATTACTTGAAGAAAAAATATGTGCGTTGCTGCACCTTCTTACAGTGAATGTCTACTTCTTTCCCCAATTCTGACGTAAACCGGTTGATAAAGGTGTCACGAGGAGATGAAGAGCCAGGCAGAATCTCTGTAAACAAAAAAGCAGGGTGTGTTGGAGATAACTAGATTCAAGGTTACATAGATCCCTAATGCACAAATATTTCAAAATCAATCTAAATTCGTAATTCCTTTTTAAACATTATATTAAGAAAATATTCAACTAACATACCGATAAACTATCCCACGTAGCTGTCATCTGAAAGTTTGAAACTGCACATATGAAAAACTATTCAGTAATTTGGTAGTTAACTAGTTTTATTACCTGTGAAATTCATGAGACTAGCTATGTTGTCGATGGTTTCTGGACCTTAAGGACAAAATGGACTCATAAAAACAAAAATTAATCAATACATATATATTTATTGTTATGTATATGACCACAATTTACTAAGCTTTTGCCCACGATTATTAATATTTTGTCACGTATATTGCTACATTTCTTAGTGTTTTGCAACGATTATTATTGTTATTGTTTTATTTTATTTTATTTTATTATTATACTCCATCCGTCTGAGCCATTTTTCTACCTTTTATTATTTATAAAAGGGTTTTTTGTCAAACACAACCTTTAAAAAACTTTTTTTTCGAAACACCACCTTTAAAAAAAAGGTTTGTAAAACACAACCTTTAATAATTTTTTTTTTGTAAAACACGACATTTTGGCCAGAGTTTAACCACTTGCAATATGGTGACTTTAAGTCGATATTTGAGGTAGCAAACGAGTTTCATTTGAGGTGTTCTTAGACTCTTTGAAAAGGTGGAAGTACAAGCTTTCCAATGGTTACCAATACGGCGGTGATAGGTGCGTTTATGTGGGGTCTATTGGTATGTAAAGTAAGGTTGGTCAAGGAGTGAATTGGAGAGAGAAACAAATCAGAAAAACACCAATTCACTCCTTGACCAACCTTACTTTACACACTAATATACCCCGCATAAGGCCACCTATCACCGCCGTATTGATAATGCCGGAAAAGCTTGTACTCCCACCTTTCCAACGAGTCTAAAAACACCTCAAACCGACCCCGTTTGCTATCTCAAACATCGACTCAAAGTCACCCCATTGCACGTGTTCAAACTCTAGCCAAAATGTCGTGTTTAACAAAAAAAAAATTATTAAAGGTTGTGTTTCACAAACTTTTTTTTAAAGGTCGTATTTGGGAAAAAAAGTTTTTTAAAGGTTGTGTTTGACAAAAAACCCTTTATAAAATGTTATTAAAAGGTTAGTCTCAAAAGGCCACGAACACAATGCCACGCAGGATAAGGAAAAGCCACGTATGCATTTATAATGTCACATCTTAATCCGCGTATCACTCTAATCTATACAATTTTATTAAAAGGCGACTTGAAACGCCTATTAAATGTCACGTAAACATCGAATAAAAGCCACATGGGATTATAAATGTCATGTAGACATCGACTAAAAGCCACCTAGCAATAAATTATTTTTTAATCCACTCTTTTTTCCTTCTTTAAAAAAAAACAAAATCGGATTAGTATTCCCTGTTATTTACTCCACCCACATATGAATCAACTACATATATAATTTTCAAAATATCATCTTCCCCAATTTTTTTGCCAAAATGCCTTTGGATTGCCGATATCCGCGTTGAAATATATTTCTATCTATACAATATAGTTAAATGACTAGTTAAATCATCTATAAAATACCATTAAAAAACTAATTTGAGTAGTATTTAATTGTCATGTGATAACTCTCAAAAACCTCCTACTATGCTATAATATTTCAATGCTAAAGAAACCCTATTATTTTATCACCTTTTTTTTCCTAGTATTAGTAGTTTGATTTCTTACGTATAGGATGACCGTATACTCCATGACGGTACATGAGCACTAAGATGGTCTATCACTCTATTATTTGATATACATCATCTAATTGTGGAGGTAATTTAAACAATCTTACAATAAAAGCTCATAAAAAAATGGAGGAGACACAAAAGAAGAAACACCCACATGAGTTGTTCAAAAGCAAGTTTGCTCTTAAAACAAAAGTTGAAGATCTGGGAAGGTTGCTTATCATCATGGACACTAATCCTCGGGAATGATATGATTATGATATATAACCTAATTTCCGCCGTACTCAACCACAACTGTAATCGCATTCAAAAAATCACAAGTATATTAAGCAATAAAAGGAAAAGGTGATAAGACATATAGAGAGTTGTCTTGGGAAATTTCCAAAGTCGTTATGTGCAATTCCAACTTGTCCTCGGCAAACTTACGGGCTATTTGCAAATGTAACACGGTCTTGCTTAGTTTAACAACATAAAACATTAACCGCAACTCATGCTTACCAAGGAGATAAGAAAGGTATCTCAAATCTCCACTTTGGCTAAGTCCGACAACAACCATAGATATGATCCCATCTTCGAAAAAAATCATCACTCTATCCTGAAGTTCTGCATAAAGTCAAAGTTGTAATATATTTATACAGGCCATAAGACCCAAAGATAATCTCTACAAAATGACGACAAGAAAGGGGTGAATGTAAATCAGATTGTTGGTTAGCAGTTCTAATGAACATTGCAATTTGAATAGTTGTGAGACTTGAGAGAGAACTGTTAACAAAGAGACCAAATACTGACATATTTGAATAAATATGGCCAGACAGCCTCATAAAAAAGACCTTAATTGTTGTTCGAACTCTCAGAACCCTTAAGAAAAACAGTTGCAGGCAAGAAAACACGATAGCACAACAAGCAATAAAATGGACAACTGTAGAAAATATAGAGCAACTGAGTTAAAAGGAAAACACAAACTTAGAAAGAAAAAAAACTTTACAGGCCAAATTTGACTCACCGTAAGAAATGGGGAAAGGATCTTTACTTAATAAGAATTCTGTCCTTTATAAAATATGGTTGTCCGCAAAAACACTCTGGTTTTTCACTTATTATAAGACTTCGTTAACTCTCATATTCCAATAGATAGCAGTTTGAACAACATGCATGCATCACTAACCAGACTTCTCCAAAATACGATCCATCTTAACCAAACCTAGCACCGATTGTAAAAGCCTGAGAATATGCTCTAACTAATTTTGTCTACTCTAAAGTTGACATGAATTGAGAAAAACGAGACTTGTATATGGCAACTCTAGTGTACCCGTTTAATCACTCACTTGAAAAACATAAAATGTATACTTAGGTTAACAAAAAAATAACTACAATGGAAAATGATAATAAGATGGCACAATTAATGAAACCAAAAGAAATGGTAATCTTGAAAATGGGGAGACCAATTCAATTTCTGAAATCAACATCTTGTGCAGCATATTAACAAAAATCAACTACTCTATTCGAATGCTCCAAGCCTAATATCTTTGGCAGATACGCCTGGGACCTTTAGGGCACCATAAAGCTATAATTTTTAGTATTGCTCATAGTTTGTGCTAATAAAATTAAAACTATGTACGTAATGCATATGACCTCAAAAGAAGTAAATTCTGGATCCGCCATTGGTGCCTCCCACTATGATACACTACAAACTAATGTAGTGGTATGTCGTATGGTAAGCTAAACTCGCATATAACACCACAAACAATTAGACAAACTAATATTTTTTCAATTTGCATAGACAACTAGAAGAGAATTTGAAATCAATAACAACTATTATTCTAAGCATATTGTGTCTTTAACTTACAATTCTTCATACTCTAAAAACATTCACATTTCTAAAATACTACTCACTCTCTCTCATTCACTTGTCTATCTTTGATTTGACTAAAATACGGCAAAGGATTGCGACGGCGGCCAGCGAGCATATATAAAGTAGCCGATTTATATAAGGTACGTACACACAAAGCAATTCAATTTAGCATCAAGTAAAGTACATGTACATCAGTTCAAATACAACATCAGCACATGCATGCAACATTTTACAATATTGATAAAAAAATATAGATCAAACTACATCCAGTACCTTATTACAATCTTAATTATAAAATTCGGTAATTAAAACGCAGAAATCAAATCAATTATTATTGACGTAAAAATAAAGGAATGATGAGATTCAAACAAATTAACTTATAACTGAATTAAGAAGAGTTGGACCTAGAGAATATTGCTTGAGGGCATCGAGATCGGCGAACAATTTTGGGGCAGTCAAACATTGATAAAAATAATAATCTGCAAACGCTTACTAATTAGTCCAAAATAGTGAAAAATAATCAGCCGTTGGGTATTTGGCTCCCAAAATTGTGTTTGCAATGAAATCAAGAAGAAAGAATCTAGAGAATATAAATTAGAAGTGAAAGTAAGGAGGAACTGAGATAGTGTCTAGGTAAGAAGGAGGACATGAATACTAGTAATTGGTAAAGTGAAATGAACGATGGAGAGGAAAGTTGGTAAATGAGAGGGTGAGACTTGGGAGTGGAAAGACACGTGAGCAAAGTGTGCAACACTGTTACAGGAACAGTAACTGATGTAATACTCCGTATTTATGAGTCTTTGGGTACTCTATCGAGTAGGCCTTACTCTGTCGAGTAAGGGTAAGTTGCGTTTTAAAATAGTTTCTGACCTGTTGGGTACTCGATCGAGTAACTAGGATACTCGATCGAGTACCTTGGGTACTCGATCGAGTAGCCGGTTTACGGGGAGTTTTTCTCGGATTTTGTTAATTATGCGATTAAGATATATAATCTTTTCCGTCATCATTCTAAACACTTTTGCAAAACCTAATTTACTGTCAAAGAGAGAAAGTAAGTACGTTCATCATCTTAATCGCATTGTTAGCAAATCCCGGAGTTTGGAAGGTCGGTTTTCATCGTTTGTTATACCGTTGAGATCCTTGCGTCAAGGGTAAGATCTATGTACCCTTTTGTTGTCTTTCCTTTAAGTGGTTAAACCCTAATCTAGGTATTTGGGGGTTTTTGAGTAGTTTGTGATTTGGTAGCATTTGTATGTTGTATGATAGGAGGAGGTTTCGTAGAAGAAGTTTTTTGATACTGCTGTAGAAACCGTCTGATAGTTGTGCTTTCCAGGTAGGATTTCCTACTCAGTATTAGTCCCATAATGGGATGATTGTTGATGTATTGTGGTTGATTGAATAATATAGTAATTGTATTGTGACGGTTTGTTGATTGTGATTGTTTGTCTCTGGTTCTCGAGGCGTGTCCTCGGCTGAGTGGGGTCACTTGCGGGAGTAGCTTCACGCCCTAATTTCGCCCTTCGTGGAACCCGCCACGGAAGGGGATGTGCACATTAATGGACAGAGTTATCGCTCATTATGAGGAGCGGGGATTTGGTGGGTACGGCTGCGGTCCCCAACTGGCAGGGCTGGTCCAGTGGACAGTCGGTGATTGAGATTGTTGGAATTGGTGTGGTTGTGTGTGTGACGGTTAAGCTGTCTGTTTATCTTATTGTTGATATATATTGAGTTGTGTGATTAGTACTGACCCCGGTTGTTGTTTTGTAAACCTGCGGTGATCCATTCGGAGATGGTGAGCAGTAATTGAGCGGGTTTGAGTTGAGTATTGGGATAGCTGGGAGGTGCCACCGTCTGACGATAGAAGTCTTCCGCTGTAGTCTTTTAGTTTTATGACATTTCAGTATTTCAGTAGACATTTGGTTTTAAGAACTTGTACCCGTATTTTGGGATTTGGTTTCAGTTGTACTTTTCACTAAAGTTATATTATTTAAGTTGTTTCGTTATTGTCTTATGAATATCATGCCTCGGGTAACCGAGATGGTAATATCTTCATACCTGAGTGGTCCTGGTAAGGCACTTGGAGTATGGGGGTGTTACAAATGGTTTCAGAGCGACGATCCTGAAAACTGTAACCAATGAACCTAATGAACATAGGGAGTCAATTAAAATGAACCCGGGGTAAAGGTTGTAGGAGCTAATGCAAAGGCTTGGGAGACATCCTGAAGTCGCGAACTCGCCCTACAATTTTGAACCGGTCACATGGGGGTGTTATGCCAAGGTCGTATGCGTTGTTTGGTTAGCTTGTGTGTGAATGTGATGAAGTGTGTGTAACTGTTGGATGTTTGCAGTAGAGGGTTGAGAGTATGAAACAAAAGGTTGATGATATATGTAGAATTGTTGTTGGAATGAGAAACATGTTGGATGTTTACAATGTGGCGTTTAATAACATGATATAATGATTTCGTAGATCGTATGAAAAGATGCGTAGCATTATATGCTTAGTTATGATATAATGTTGGTTTTATAAAGTTTTTAGCATGTTCGCATATGATATAGCATGCGGGTAGCGTTTCTGAGTTAGCATGACTCGATCGAGTGGGATTGACTTGATCGGGTGGGTTTTTGACGATTTTGAGTTCAGAATCGTGTTTTTGGGCACTCGATCGAGTACCTCGGGCACTCGATCGAGTAGGGGGTCAGTCGATCGAGTAGCTAGGCTACTCGGTCGAGTATGTTAGAGATCAGAAGGTCTGTTTGGGGTCTGATGTTGGGGAACTCGATCGAGTAGCCTGTTACTCGATCGAGTATGTTTGGGAACTCGATCGAGTAGGGTCCGGGCAGCTTGTTTTCTTGTTTTGAGGTTTTGGCACGTATGTTTATATCCACCCATTTTTCTGTTATAGTTTCAAGATGCCGCCCAAGAAGAATGCGTTATATGCGAGAGCTGAGCTTATGAACATAGATGACATCGTTAAGATGTTGGAGTATCAGGATGCTCTTACTGAGGCTTTAAAGACTGTGGGGAAAGATAAGGATAAGGATAAGGAGAAAGAGGTTGATCACTCTAAAATCAGCCTCTATATAGCGAGGTTTAACCCGAAAGAGTACAAGGGAGTTGGGAAGCCGAACCTTCTTGATAGCTGACTTATAGAGATGGAGAACATATTAGATTTGGTTCACTGTCCTGATGAGATGAGAGTGGAACAGGCTGCATTCTATCTGAGGGAGGCAGCTGGTAAGTGGTGGGATACGGTGAAAGTGAGTGCTAAGGAGTTGTATGTGAACCAAGGTTTACCTGCTATACCTTGGGAAGAGTTTCGTAGGGCTATGAGAAAAGAGTTTGTACCGGAGCATGTGAGGAGTAAGTTGAGAGAAGAGTTTGACAGTTTTAAGATGACCGCTGAGATGTCTGTGGCCGAGTACTACAGGCAGTTCAACGACAAGTCTAGGTATGCTAAGGATATGGGTTTGAGTGAGGAGAATCTGGCGCTGAGGTTTGAGAGGGGGTTGACCCCTAAGATTATGGATAAGTTACCCGTGGGAGTCCTTACTGATGTTAAGGAAGCTTATGAGAGGGCTGGGAGAGCTGAGAGGTTGGTGGATATGGCTCAGGAGAGGTTAGGTGGTGAGAAAAGGAAGTCTGAGAGCGAGGGTGGTGGCCAACCTAGTCACAAGAAAGGCAACCACAATCAGTCTAAAGGGTTTTCTTCGTGGTCGGGGTTCGATCTTTGGGGCTTCCTTTGGGCGTGGCCGTGGAAGTGTTAGTGGTAGTTGGGGAGTGACCTGCTATAGTTGTGGTGGTGTAGGACACAAGAGACATGAGTGCACAAGTGCACCTGGAACTTTCCAGAGACCTGCGCAGAGCTATGCGAGCAATAGACCGGCTGGATCATGGGCAAACCGGGGAAGTCAGAGCTATCAGGGTGGAGGTAACCGCAACGGCGGTAATTCTTATCAGAAACCATCGACGAACAACAACAACAATCAAGGGTCGGGTGCTAAGCCGACCACGTCAGCCAATACTGTCCAGGGAGGTGGACAGAAGACCAGTGGAAAGTTATTCATGATGGAGAAGAAAAGCGGTGAGGAGGATGCACACGTTATCACCGGTACTTTTCTTGTTAATTGTATTCATACCTTTGTTTTGTTTGATTCGGGGGCTTCTCAGTCGTTTGTATCTTCGAGTCATGTTAAACGGTTGGGTTTGAGGGTATATGAGTCTGTAAGTGAGCAAGTTTTTATACCTTCGGGTGAGTCTGTATCTTGTGGGAGGTTATATAGGGATGTACCTATGATAGTTGGGCAAGTTGACTTCCCTGTAGACTTGCTAGAGTTTCCTTTTGACGGTTTTGAGATGATAGTTGGGATGGATTGGCTGGGAAAGTATAAAGCTAAGATAGACTGTCATCAAAAGAAAGTGTCTTTAAGAGGTCCTAAGGGTGTTAGTGTGTCTTATCGTGGGTTTCTAGTCAAACCCAAAGTTAAGTTGATTGCAGCTGTCACTTTGAAGTCATATCTGAGGAAGGGATGTCCTTTGATATTGTGCCATGTGAGAGATGACCGGATAGAGGGTCCGACAGTTGATTAGATACCAGTGGTGGGAGAGTTTGAGGATGTATTTCCAGAGGAGATTCCGGGGTTGCCGCCGAGAAGAGAGATAGATTTCACAGTAGAGTTGAAACCAGGGACGGGGCCAATCTCTAAGGCACCGTACCGTATGGGTCCTAAGGAGATGGAGGAGCTTAGGAAACAGTTGGATGATCTGATAGAGAAAGGATACATTAGACCTAGTGTATCGCCGTGGGGAGCACCAGTTCTTTTCGTGAAGAAGAAGGATGGGAGTTTGAGGTTGTGCATAGATTACAGGGAGCTGAACCGAGTGACGGTGAAGAACAAGTATCCTTTGCCAAGGATAGATGACCTGTTTGATCAGTTGAGTGGTGCATCGGTCTTTTCCAAGATTCATTTGAGGTCGGGGTACCATCAGGTGAAGATTAGAGAGGTGGACATACCAAAGACAGCTTTCACGTCGAGGTATGGCCATTATGAGTATGTAGTGATGCCGTTTGGGTTATCTAATGCACATTTGTGTGTTTATGGATTTGATGAACAGAATCTTGAGACAGTTTTTGGACAAGTTTGTAGTGGTATTTATCGATGACATCTTAGTCTACTCTAAGACTAAGGAGGAGCATGAGGAGCATCCGAGGATCGTGTTGCAAACTTTGAGGGATCATGAGTTATATGCTAAGTTTGTCCAAGTGTGAGTTCGGTTAGAGAAAGTTGCTTTTGGGGCATGTGATCTCTAAGGAGGGAGTAGTTGTGGATCCGGCGAAGATTGAGGCGGTGACAAAGTGGGAAGCACCAAAGAATGTTCTTTGAGATCGGGAGTTTTCCGGGTTTAGTGGGTACTACAGACGGTTCGTGAAAGATTTCTCCAAGATAGCAAGACCTATGACAGCGTTGATGAGGAAAGAGAACAGGTTTCGTTGGGATGAGAGTTGTGAGACGGCGTTCCAAACATTAAAGGAGCGTTTGACCACAGCTCCTGTCTTAGCATTGCCTAAAGGGATCGAGAACTTTGAGGTTTATACAGATGCCTCAAAGAATGGGTTGGGATGTGTGTTGATGCAGAACGGTAAAGTGATTGCCTATGCTTCTAGACAATTGAAGCCTTATGAGGAGAACTACCCTACTCATGATCTGGAGTTGGGTGCAGTGGTGTTTGCTCTCAAGATATGGAGACATTACCTTTATGGAGCAATCTTTAAGGTATTTTCTGATCACAAGAGTCTCAAGTATACTTTCACTCAAAAGGAGTTGAACATGAGACAGAGGAGGTGGATGGAGCTGATTGGCGATTATGACATGGAAATTATCTACCATGAAGGGAAGGCCAATGTAGTTGCTGATGCTTTGAGTAGGAAGAGTGTACATTCTCGTGTGCAAACAGCTCTATCTTTGATGAGGTGAGAGATGAGGTAGCGAGGTTTGGGATACATATGATGCAGAAAGGAGATGCCATGGGTGATCTGACAGTGTAGCTTGAGTTTTATGATGACATTCGAGGTAAGCAGGCGTTGGATCCTAAGATAGTGGAGTGGAGAGTTGGAGTAGAGAAAGGGACAGTGTCTCGATTCTCCATTCACAAAGATGGTAGTTTGAGGTTTGACGGTAGGTGGTGTGTTCCTAATGATGAGGAGTTGAAAAAGACTATCATGACAGAGGCACATTGCACACCATATTCAGTTCATCCAGGTGGAGATAAGTTGTATAAGGATTTAAAGAATACGTTTTGGTGGCCTGGAATGAAGAAAGAGACAGCTGAGTTTGTGGCCCGTTGTTTGACATGCCAGAGAGTTAAGGGGGAACAGCGACGACCACAAGGTAAGATTCAGTTTTTAACGGTACCTGAGTGGAAGTGGGAATCCATTTCCATGGATTTTATCGTGGGTTTGCCAAAGAGTCAACAAGGTAACAACATGATTTGGGTAATAGTGGATCGACTGACCAAGTCAGCTCACTTTGTTCCAATGAAAGATACATGGACTAAAGCACAATTGGCTATGGCCTATCGAAAGAACATGCTTAGGTTACATGGAGTCCCTAAGGACATAGTGTCTGACAGAGATGCGAGATTTATATCAAGGTTTTGGAAAGAGTTGCAGGAATCGTTGGGAACAACCTTGAAGATGAGTACAGCATTTCATCCTGCGACAGACGGACAGACTGAGAGAACAATCAAGACTCTTGAGGATATGTTGTGAGATTATGTGATGGATTTTGGTGGTAGCTGGGAACAGAGGTTGGACTTGATAGAATTTTCTTATAATAACAGCTATCACGCTAGTATTGGTATGGCACCGTTTGAGGCTTTGTATGGGAGGAGATGTAAGAGTCCGATTTGTTGGGACGATAGTGCTGAGGCAGTGGTTTTAGGACCAGAGATGGTGCATGAGATGGTGGAACAGATTAAGATGATCAGGGAACGGATGAGAGCAGCTCAGGATAGGCAAAAGAGTTATGCAGATCTACATCGCCGGGACATAGAGTTTCAAGTTGGGGACAAGGTTCTTTTGAAAGTGTCTCCTATGCGTGGGGTTATGAGATTTTGGAAGAAAGGCAAGCTAAGTCAGAAGTTTATCGGGCCTTATGAGATCTTAGAGCGAGTTAGGGAAGTTGCATATCGTCTGGCTTTACCAGCTGCGCTAGAGAGAGTGCATAATGTGTTTCATGTATCGCAGCTGCGGAAGTATGTGAGTGACCCGTCACATGTGTTAGAGGCAGAGAGCTTAGAGCTAGATGAGTCCTTATCATATCTTGAGGTGCCTAAGCAGATTCTTGACCGAAAGGTTAGGAAGACTAGGAGTGGTGAGACAGTTTTGCTTAAGATCCTTTTGTCTAACCACGAGACTGAGGAAGCTACATGGGAGCCAGAGGAAGCTATGAAAGAGCCTTACCCTTTTCTTTTTGATCAGGTATGTATGGTTACGGGGACGTAACCTTGTTTCTTTTAGGGGGGTAGGAGATGATCGCGAAGAGTTTTTAAGAGTTTTATACCCTTTTTGTATGTTGTGTCGGTATGTTTGTCGGGATGAGTTGGGTTAGTAACATGTTTTATGTTGAGTTTTGTTTTGGTTGTTGAGTCGGAAGTGTTGAGGGAGTACTTTTGTTTAGTAGTGGTTTGAACTTCGGGGATGAAGTTCTTTTTAAGGAGGGAAGACTGTAATACTCCGTATTTATGAGTCTTTGGGTACTCTATCGAGTAGGCCTTACTCTGTCGAGTAAGGGTAAGTTGCGTTTTAAAATAGTTTCTGACCTATTGGGTACTCGATCGAGTAACTAGGATACTCGATCGAGTAAGGGGGTACTCGATCGAGTACCTTGGGTACTCGATCGAGTAGCCGGTTTACGGGGAGTTTTTCTCGGGTTTTGTTAATTATGCGATTAAGATATATAATCTTTTCTGTCATCATTCTAAACACTTTTGCAAAACCTAATTTACTGTCAAAGAGAGAAAGCAAGTACGTTCATCATATTAATCGCATTGTTAGCAAATCCCGGAGTTTGGAAGGTCGGTTTTCATCGTTTGTTATACCGTTGAGATCCTTGCGTCAAGGGTAAGATCTATGTACCCTTTTTGTTGTCTTTCCTTTAAGTGGTTAAACCCTAATCTAGGGATTTGGGAGTTTTTGAGTAGTTTGTGATTTGGTAGCATGTGTATGTTCACTACAAGAAAACAAGACAAAGGCGACAGAGAAGCTACAGTCGCCAATTTGGCGACAGAAAAAAAAAACTCGGGCGACGGAAAACAGTCGCCAATTTGGCGACTGTAGCTTTTTATCCAAAAATCTGTATGAAATCCACGGGCGACCGAAAGTTATCCAATTTGGCGACCGAAAACAGTCGCCAAATTTAGCGACCAATACCCGTCGCCAATTTGGCGACCGAAAACAGTCGCCAATTGTGTGAACACAAATAAATCATAAATCCACCTCCCCCAGTATCCACCTTCTCATCATTTACATAAACAAAACCCACCATTAGTCACTTTACCGAAACCCACCATTAGTCACTTTACATAAACAAAACCCACCATTATCCACCTTTTCACTTGTGTTTTCCTAATAAAACCACAAAAAATCAATGATCTCCAAACATACATCTCGCTAAAACAAGATTAACCTTCACCAAATTTTCAATTTTATTACTTCTTTTTTCGGATTTCATCTTATTTTTAAAGGTATTGATTCGAATTTCATCTTATTTTTATCCTTGTCTGATTAATTAAAGGTATTGATTCTAATTTTTCTTTTCAAATTCAAATAAGTTATTATTATAGTCATATAGTGGTGTAATTGATAAAATAATTACTTACTTTACCAAACCCAAACCCACAAAAATTTGAAGACAAAAAGGAAAAGAGAAGCACAGAAGACGGATCGGGCTTTGATTAATGTGCAAATTCAGTGGTTGTTTTGTAATAGCTTTTTTGGCCAATATGTAATGTAAATTTTATTGATGTAAATGGCTTTGATTAATGAACAAGTTTGTATTGTAAATTTGTTGATGTAAATAACTTTGATTAATGAGAAAATATTTGATGTAAATTTATTGGTGTAGATTTATTGTAGGAATCTTGTAAATAAAGAATCGCTTTTTGGTTTTGTTAAGTGGCTAGGAAGCCTCTTTCTTTCTATGCAAGATGCAGATCTCGATTTTTTTATTTTTTAATGCCAAAATTGGCGACGGATGGTAGTCGCTGATTTGGCGACGATGTTTATTTGGTAGTCGCCAATTTGGCGACCATAATCGGTCGCCCGAGTAATTTAGGCGACGAGGCCTTGCGACTAACGCGGGACGACTGCTTTCGGTCGCCAATTTCCTTTTAGCGACAAAAATCAGTCGCCTATTTTGGTCGCCCGAGACTGAAATTCTTGTAGTGGTTGTATGATAGGAGGAGGTTTCGTAGAAGAAGCTTTTTGATACAGCTGTAGAGACCGTCTGATAGTTGTGCTTTCCAGGTAGGATTTCCTACTTAGTATTAGTCCCATAATGGGATGATTGTTGATGTGTTATGGTTGATTGAATAATATAGTAATTGTATTGTGACGGTTTGTTGATTGTGATTGTTTGTCTCTGGTTCTCGAGGCGTGTCCTTGGCTGAGTGGGGTCACTTGCGGGAGTGGCTTCACGCCCTAGTTTCGCCCTTCGTGGAACCCGCCACGGAAGGGGATGTGCACATTAATGGACAGGGTTATCGCTCATTATGAGGAGCGGGGATTTGGTGGGTACGGCTGCGGTCCCCCACTGGCAGGGCTGGTCCAGTGGACAGTCGGTGATTGAGATTGTTGGAATTGGTGTGGTTGTGTGTGTGACGGTTAAGCTGTCTGTTTATCTTATTGTTGATATATATTGAGTTGTGTGATTAGTATCGACCCGGTTGTTGTTTTGTAAACTGCGGTGATCCATTCGGGGATGGTGAGCGATGAATTGAGCGAGGTTTGAGTTGAGTATTGGGATATTTGGGAGGTGCCACCGTCGACGATAGAAGTCTTCCATTTGTAGTCTTTTAGTTTTATGACATTTCAGTATTTCAGTAGACAATTGGTTTTAAGAACTTGTACCCGTATTTTGGGATTTGGTTTCAGTTGTACTTTTCACTAAAGTTATATTATTTAAGTTGTTTCGTTATTGTCTTATGAATATCATGCCTCGGGTAACCGAGATGGTAATATCTTCATACCTGAGTGGTCCTGGTAAGACACTTGGAGTATGGGGGTGTTACAACTGAAGTTTGGATTTTTTTTAAAGAGTATGAGGTCGTTTGGTTACCCACTAAAAAACACAGGAAGTACAATTCATATGAATTGCAAAATGGGTAACTTGTTTGGTTACCCCAATTCACATGAATTGGAACTTCCCATGAATTCTAATTCCTCCATAATGGAGGAAGTTGCTTACCTAGGTCCCCCTAGGTAAGTGGGAATGCCTACATGAATTGCAATTCCTATATGCAACCAAACAACATTTTCTAATTCACATGAATTCTAACTTCATGTGATCTTTCACTTCCTAGGCAATGGAAATTCCTGCATGCAACCAAACGACTCCTATATATATATGGATACGGATATGGAAAAAATTTGATTTAACGTGTAAATGTAGTGCGCCACATGTCATTTTATTAGTTACTCAATCTATCATTTTTATGTTATTGTATAGACAATAAAACGTTAAAGATTAAGACTTTATGGATTTTGAAATTATATTTTTGTTTAGTTTATTTAACACTTACGAAGCCCAAAATGTAATATCTAATGTTCTTTTATTTGCATTTAATGTTTACAATTTTATTTTATTTTATCTTTTTTCTTTTTCTAAATAATAGTATAGATCCCGCGCTAATGCGCGGTATTTTAGATAAAGATATTAGAGAATTTAACAATTATACTAGTGGTATAACTCCGTTTGAAATTTACTCATAAAATTTACTATTAGTAATGTTTGTTATTAAGAGATTGACGGTTTTACTGAAATTATTTTGTTAACTTTATTTAAAAAAAAAAACATTGTTGTTATATCATTATATCCAATAAAGGCGTAATATAAACGTGAATTAATGACATATGTAATAAAATCAGATAAGATATATGTTGTAATAAATATACTTATGTACTCTGTATATGTTATATAAAAAAAATTAAAAATTTTAACCAAAATTTAAAATGTTCACATAATAATTAGCAGAGATAGATATTAATATTAAGTCATAATAATTCGTAAGTTTTTACGTTTTAGAATTAAAAATATCTATGAATATTATTAACTTGTTGTACATAAGTTTGTATCAAAAGACGGAATAATAGAATTATTTAGAAAGTCTTTGCTAAAATAGTGTTTTATGGCCATCATGTTTAGTTTACCAAATAATAATAGTAAAATATTTTTCACATCATACGTTTAATAGTGTAATTTAATTAATCAGAATATCTAATTAATATATGTCTATGCAAATTGAAAAAATATTATATTCTTTTTAAATGGAATAGAGTTATTTATTTTTGGGAAAAAAATTTAGTAAGTTCTTATACTTTTAGTATATAAGGGGATGACATGGCTTGCTTAGAACTCTCCAAAAACTGAATGATCTGTTATTATACTATAGATTTGCCTTTTTATATTATTTATAGATTAGCTCCATAATCCCTGAATTGAGTCTGTTTCAATGTATAGCCTTTCTACGGAAAAAAAAAAAACATAAATTCCAAGAAGAAATGGAACTTCAAGATGGCTACTTGACAGCATAATTGAGCTCCCTATATTCATTATCGGCTGAAACATCTCGCAATTAAAGATAGAGAAAACTTAATCAAACCGATGCATACAATACACGGAGTATAAATTAAAAAGTAAGAGTCAAACATCATTTATTTCCATTCTAGCATTATTTTCCTAAAGGAAGAGAGTGTTCGGCACTCCCTTCCACCCATTTTGGTATTCTCTTTAAAAAAATCATTTTTATTCTAAACAGAACAATGACATTGATAATTGAATTTTGAAATCTGCGTTACGTTTATGACTATGTACTCCGAAATTCAGATGATTTCGGTCCCTTGAGATGTGTGTGACGGACCATGTGGTGTTAGCAAAACTTTCTGCTTAAAAGTTATAAACTACTCAAAAGTCAATGTAAATCCTTAATCAATTGCCTCCTATTAAACACGTCATTAGCGTTATACTCACTTCGTAAAGGCTATATACTATGTTTAACTTTTTGCTTTTGGGGGCGGAGTTTACACATTTGAAGGATTTAAAGATTAGGGATATATGTCATGACGGAGGGGAATGATGAGAGGAAAAAATAAGACAAATCTTCGATGAAGAAGACGCTAGGAAAATCCTCGCTATAGAAAGGATGAGGTGAATTGAACACATACTGAAAGTGGAGTGTATACTGTGAAAAGTGGATATGGAGTGGTGTTCAATAATTTTATGGACACAAAAGGGTCAACTAAGGATAAAGAGAGATTAAGCAATAGAGGATAGTCGTTTTGTAAGTCCCGATTATGGCATCTTCCTGGACCTCGAAAGTGGAGGATTTTAATGTGGAAGATTCTTTCCAAAGCTTTATCTGTAGGAAGGGAACTCCTCAGAAGTAAATTGATGAATGAACATTCATGTTGTCTGTGTGACGGACACGACACTACTCTGGAAACATTAGAACACCTTTTCAGGGATTGTGAAACAGTTAAAAGATTATGGGCGGGATCGAACCTGGGGCTCACCCCACTCGATGAATATGGATATAGGATTGTGGATTATAAATTGGATTACTTATCTTGAGAAGTTAGTGGGTGTGGAAATGAGAGTGGTTCAGTTTTTAGTCGTTTTATGGAATATATGGACTATGCGTAATAATATTATGTTTAGAGGAGAAAAATTTCACCCATAAGATTTTTACAAGGTTTGGTCTCAAATGGTTCATTACATTTTCGTTCTCCCTTTTGTTTTTATCTTCCCCTTTTTATTCGCATTTTGAGGCGTGCGTTCACCCATGGACGGTTCGAAAGGATGATTCATGTCAGCCGACCCCAAATCATTTTGGGATTAAGGCTCTGATGTTGTTGTTGTTGTTGTTGTTGTTGTTGTTGGTCTCAAATGGTGGGTTTGGTCTCAAATGGTGGGGAAGTGGCAAACACTCTTAAATTTAAAGATAAGGAGATGATTGACAAAGTTGAATCGCTTATGGATACGACAATGACTGATCTTAGGAGAATCCGTGATGGTTACCCTTACCTTCTCATAGGTGGGACTAGGACATGTGAGGTCACACGATTAAAGTGGATGCGAGTTGGCAAAGATCTGTGATGCGGGAATTGGTTGGGTGGCTTATAATGGAGGAGATGAATCCTTCTTTAAAGGGAGTTTTAAAGTAAGGTCTACTGAAATTGCTCCAGATATATAATTGATGTCGATACATGCGTCTTAAGTTTGTTAACAGCGTAAAGGGATTGCTTTTAAATGCATATTACGATGGCTAATTCTCCACTTAAGAAGCGGAAACAGTGTACTAGGAATAAGGCCTCAACTAGGTTTGGTGTCCGGTTTCGCCCGAGCTACGTTTATTTACTGTTAAATTTTATTTTCAATGAAAAAATCTATGTTGGAATTGTCTAACTCACACATTTACTATTAGTAATATATTTTTCTTTGACATATCTTCTAATTAAGATGAAATGTAAAATTTATTTTCAAATTATGAGACACTTTCACTACCCCGCTATTAATATTATTACTTTCACGACATTCTTTGTTAATATCATTACGTTCACTACTCCCGTGGTTACTATTGTTTCTTTTACTAATTCCTCTATTTTTTTTTTGTTAAATTCATTATTTCCGTTAATTTTATCCGGCCTATATTTAAATCAATAAAATATTTCCTTGAGTCGATTGATTATTTAATTGTTCATACTTTTTCTCATTGTTATCACTATTACTTTCACTACATTCGTTGTTACATTCACTACTCTCACTATCATTATTATAACTGTCACTACTCCCACATTAATACCCGGTAATTTTATTAATCTCGTTGCTCCTACTATTATTTTTACTACATTTAACTTAATTTATAATTTTATGATGATACTAATTAATTTCATAAGTAGGACATGTTAATTTTAAGGAAAATCACTATATTATTGTGTTTTTTAAATTTAATTATTTAATTTAAGAGTAAATTATCGATTACATCCACGCTTAATACACATTTTTACATTTACTCCCACGTCAAAATTTTTTAATTTACACCCAAATTAATAGCTCAGGTTAGAATTTGCACCCCAAGGCATTTTCAGGTGAAAAAGTTTATGAAATGACAAAATTGCCCCCGCATATATTACTCTCAATAAACCTTTGACTCTTCATTTTACTTTCCCTATTTCACTTTTACCCTAATTTCATCCAAAATTTTCCACTTTTAAATTCCCCCAAATTTTCGCAATAATTCCAATTAAATCTTAATTATTGATAGATTGTACATCTATCTATTGCTAATCCGCATTTTATCACACCTCTAAAGTGAACATTCAAATAAAAGCAAATGAACAAAATTGAGTATCGCTCAAATGAATTGCTCTCATAAAACAAAATCATTTAAGAAATTCAAATTGTTAGTGGAAATAGGTTTATGAAATGTATATATGCCTTTTATATATATATATATATATATATATATATATATATATATATATATATATATATATATATATATATATATATATATATATATATATATATATATATATATATATATATATAATAGATTGAAAAGAAAAGAGGATAGCAAACAAAAGAAAGTAAAACGAATACCAAGTGTAGAAAGAAAGCAGTGTCATATATAAAACAAAGTAAATCAAAGCAGATTGAAGTCTTGAATCTCAGCAATGGAAGTCAACTTGGTTATACGCTCCAATTTGTTTGGTATGTTCCAAATTGTTACACGAATCTACAAAGACGCTTTGAAGTGATGGGGTGTAAATTGGGATGTCCGAAATGAAAGTCAACTTGGTCATATAAGCTTAATAAAGGAATGAAGGAGGGCAAAGTCGTCGAAAAATAAATATTTTACCCAAAATATTTGAAATTTGACGGAAATTTAGCCTGAATTCGATATTGGGTGCAAATTTTAACCTGAGCTATTAATTTGGGAGTAATTTAATAAAAAAATTTGATGTGGAAGTAAATGTAAAAATGTGTATTAAGAGTGGGTGTAATTGATAATTTACTCTTAATTTAATGTAGTTTCCATAAACATTCTTCATCAATGCATCTTTATATTATACTTTTAACCAAAACTATATAATATTTACATTGAGATCCCTTTATCAAGTCCATCACACGGTACTATCGATTTAAAACTATATAGTATATTTAATTTGTATAAATTTCTTTAATTACATTAAGTCCCTTGATTTCTGGAATTAATATATAAATATAAATATTGATTGATAGCACAGCAAATGGTCAAACTAAAAAGTTCCCTCCATAACAAACCTGGGTTACCGAACTGGCTCGAGTACCCTACGAATCACGATAGTTAAGAGTGAATTCTATCCGCTTACTAAAAATACATGTAACACACACTTTATAAGGGCGAATCGTGAATCTAACCATGTAACAAACATTACTTTTATAACCATCAACAACAAAATTGTCCTATTATTAAGACAAGTGACACATGATTAATCCAACTCTATAACTTCAAACATTTAACACTGACCAACTATCGAACCGTAACAAGAATGCAGCTCCAAGAATCATGAACCTTTGAATGATGCCTCATATTTGTCCAGTGAATTCAGTAAAGCCAATCTTGCATTAAACACTGCTGGAAATCGCTAAAGTGAGGCATGGTTTGACCATGATAGATGAAAGTCAAGCCCCACTGGAGCTCACAAGATTTGTATTGTCCAATCATCTGATATCCGAACATTAGGTTTACGAATTGTCAAAACCGGTGCT
Organism: Silene latifolia; assembly: GCF_048544455.1. Classification (NCBI taxonomy): domain Eukaryota; kingdom Viridiplantae; phylum Streptophyta; class Magnoliopsida; order Caryophyllales; family Caryophyllaceae; genus Silene; species Silene latifolia. Next base: position 21,718,143 of record NC_133528.1, read on the forward strand.
GTCTGAGGGTGGTGAACCAGGAGAGGGCCCATTTCAATTACTGCTTCATTGTTAGTAGGTTCAATGCGAGCGCTTTTGGGTCGAGATGACAGGCCAAGAATTATAATTCTTTCGATCACACAATCGGATGAAAAGAGCCTTTCATTATTGCCCAAGGGAGCCACGTTCAAGGAAGTAAGCTTGCCATTGGAGAAGATGAATCGGCGATGAATGTAGGCATCACGCTGAAATTCGAAGGTCTTGCCATCATCTACGTATAGCTCACCTTCGGCTTTTTGGGAACTGTTTAAAGCTATCACCTGAAACCAACCAAGGGAAATATACACATCACAACACTCAAATAGATAAATTGGCTGCCAAATTCTTTCATTGGAAGACTTATAGAAAGAGTTAGTCCTATTGACCCAAAACTGACATATCATCAAATCTTCTGGTAACAAATGTCGACAAGCTTAGCAAGTAAAGTCATTTAGTAGAAGGAACTAGAAACTAAGCACCCCCACACTCCACCCAAAAAAAAAGGAAAGAAAAATATACATACCAGGGTGTATGGATCATTCACCATCTGGGTGGAACTTCGGCGGAAGCGATCTTTCCTGGGTATGATGGTACCAGCCCTTTGGAAAGCAGGAACACTTTCATCGGAGACATCCAATTTATGAGTGATCCCTCCCTTGTATGTGCTTCCACTCCTCATATCATACCAGGACTGTTCTCCGGGGAGATATACTGATACATGCTTAATTTTCTGGATAAAGCATATACATGTTCCACTATTATGATTTTCACGAGAAAAACAGGCACATGGAATTGACGTTAATTGGAGAATATGTAAGATCTCTAAAATCTGGAATTTTGGTAACAAACCTCAGAGTACACTCCTTGCACTAATATACCGTTTCCAACCATGAAGGCCTCGTCATTATTGAAAGCAGCTTCATCATTTGGAAACTCCATCCACAAAGGACGCATCACTGGAACACCACTTGTATTTGCCTCTCTAAATAACGTGTAGAAATAAGGAAGTAGCATGTACCGATTGTGAATGGCGTCTCTCATGAGTTCCGTGTTGCGTTCCCTGTGATTGAAAGAGAATTTATGAGTCAAGCATGTAAATCAGTTTCGAGAGTGTCTATCATTAGCCCTTTCTTCTCTTTAGTACACTTCTTTTCAAGAGGGACTTGTGACTTGTGACTTATGAGAGGTGTTAAGGGAGGTAAGAAATATATCCATGCACAATGTATTGACTCAAACATGTACCATAAATACTAAGATAAAATGCACAAGAATCAGAGTTACAATTCTTCATATAATCTCCCGTACACGTGTCGGCTTTTGACACTCATAAAGTGTTAATCAGTTAATGTACTTCAGCTCCATATACATATAAATGAACCCCTAGACATGAAACTAAAATAACTGGGCAGGTTTAACAGTAGAATAATTACCCAAACAACCATGGTTCTCTTCTTTTTGTGTCATGATGGGCATGCCCACGGAAGAAGGGATAGTAGGCACCCAATTGATACCAACGCAAAAAGATGGCTCGGGTTCGGGGTTACCGAAGAATCCACCAACATCGCACCTATACAAAAAGACAACCGTGAGCGAGCAAACACTTACAAAATCTATTTTTTTTTTGTTTTTTTTTTTTTTTTTGCGGTGAAATGAACAAATATACCTGAAAAGGTAATTCCAGTGAGTCCCATGGTCAAGACCATGGGTCGAAACCCTTAGTTGCTCCCATTTCTGCGGTATTATCACCGGTCCAAATAGCTCCATATCTTTGACTTCAAAGAAAGAACGCCCTTGATAAGACGAAGGGTCTATCCTTCCCTTCACCTCGCTTTACAAGTCCATCAGATGTGCCCATGTGAAAATAATAACCATAAGCATTATGAAGTTCCCTGTGTTCAACACCTCCAACATGCAATGCATCTCTAGGCATTGTGACCTGGTGAAAGCAAGATACGAATAAGATCAGACCATGATAAAATAAAATACACCGACATCTTTGTATATCCCGCTTTCTTTCGCATCAAAGGTATATCAAGATAAAGGCAAATTTGTTCTTGAAAAGAAGTCAAATGATGACAATGCTAGTACCATACACTCTGAAACACCACACAAAATTTCGTTAAATTGGAACAATACCAACTGAGTCCTTTGGTAATTTGATAAAAACAATACAAAGTAAGTTATTTTCTAAAAATGAACTTAGAAGCCCAACTGAAATACAAAACAACTACCCTTCCCAGGCCAAGAGTCATATGGCTTAACGATGATCTTTGCTAAACATTGAGACTTGAGAGAGTGAGACACAGTTCCACATAGAGTAATAAGGAGCAAAGCATTAGCACAAAGTCTTATGTAAGATCGTCTTGCAAGACCTCTTTAACACTTGTAAATTACCAGTAACCCTTACCGCCAATGACCTTTGGGATAGTGAGACTTTTTCTATTGTTAGTGACCATTTTATCATTGAGAGTGATAGTTTTAGTTAGGGACCCTTTTTGTAGCATATAAGAAGAGGAAAAAAAACAAGCAACGAAGTTTGAACAAAGGATAAGATGGGAAGGATAATGACACAATGCCATCAACACCAATGACCATAAGAATCCGAGTTCCGGATCCATTCGAGAAGGAAAAGTTAGAAAAAAACAATTGTAATAATCATGAATTTATAAGCTCAATATCACAGATATGACCTTGAATAACAGTATCCATGCATAAGACGTAAATAGTATTCAGTGAATATACCATATATAAACATAAGTGCTAAGTCAGTAGAAATAGAGAAGAGACAACAAGTGACAGAAGAATACCTCCGGTCCATTAAATACAGAAGGTTCATTCATATCGTTCCATATGTATAGTGAGGGTGTGGACCCAACATAATTCTTGTAGGAGAATTTTTCAGCCCACCATTCCCTGACTTCCCGGCTCAACATATCCAGGTACGAGGAGGAGCCAGGCCAACACCATCCATCATAATCCTTCTTACTCCCATCCTTAACATAATGCCCATGTCAGTAGCTTCTTTATGAATGTAGTACGATTCATCTCGCTTAATATGAGGATCAACAATGGTAACCATACGTCTCCCCTTGGCAGCCAACTTGGTCTGCATCTCTTCCGGATGAGGAAAAAGCATACTATCCCAAGTAAAATACCTATTTCCATCCGTATGCTCAATATCAAGCCACAAAACATCATACGGAATATCATGCTCATCAAACTTCGAGTCCACATGATAAACATCCTCCTCATCCCTATAATTTCACCTACACTGATGAGAACCAGTAGCAAACAACTGTGGCATAGCAGGAAACCCAGTCACACTCATATACTGCTTAACAACATCCTTAGGCTCTGGCCCAACAAAGTATTATTGAGAGAAGTTATAGAGAGTGTGTAATTATGTTTTAGTTGATATGATAACAAAAAAAAATGTTTATAAAGGTTGTAATATTTACTAATCCGTGGCTTTCTTTGTTATTGGTCACTCATATGATGAACAACCACGAATGTGGAATATCATCTAATATTTTATTGACAACTAAACGGCCACGATTAACTCTTAAGTACCATCACTTTTTATGTTGTTTTAACTCCAAATTGTCCTTTTCCCGCAGAAACAATATTTTCAGCCGTTTATTATAAAAGAATTCGTACAATCCTATTGATCGTACGTTGCAACGATTAGTCGATAGCAATGTACGATCGATAGCATCTTAAACCATATGTCGCATGAAATCTTAATCTTAAATCTTGCGTTCCGGTCATATATAAACTCATATTCATCAAACGTTTCTAAAATTAGTCCTACGTTGTTGATCTGAACAATTAACTAATTATAACAATATACGATTGATAACATCTTAAACTTAGGTCTTAAATTTATGTCTTACGTCCCGAGACATGGGTATCTAAACCCGTATTGATCGTACATTGCTATGATACGTCAATAGCAACGTACGATCGATAGCATCTTAAACCATAAGACATAGGTATCTAAACCCGTATTTATCGTACATTGCTATGATTAGTCAACAGCAACGTATGATCGATAGCATCTTAAACCATAATACATAGGTATCTAAACTCGTATTGATCGTACATTGCTATTATTAGTCACTAGCAACGTACGATCGATCACATATTAAACCATAACACATAGGTATCTAAGCCCGTATTGATCGTACATTGCAATGATTAGTCAATTGCAACGTACGATCGATAACATCTTAAAACATAAGTGGTATGACATTTTAATCTTAAGTCTTGCGTTCCGATCATATATAAACTCATATTGATCAAAGGTTGCTAAAATTAGTACTACAATGTTGATCGGAACAATTAACTAATTATAACAACATACGATTGATAACATCTTAAAGCATAACTAGAATAACATCTTAACCTTAGATCTTAAATTTACGTACACATACGATCGTACATATTGCTAAATTCCTAAAACCCAAATTAACCCTATAAACCCAAACTCCTAAAAACCCTAGAAACCCTAAACCCCAAATAAACCCTAGAAACCTTAAACCCCCTAAAAAGCCTTAAAACCCTAAAAATATATTTTAACCAATCCATGATGGACTAAACTTTGGATGAACATACGATCAACGCAACGATCTATGTAGAACATTTGTATTTGAAAAATATAAATTTCTATTTTAATATTTACACTTAATAAACAAAATAAATTAATTAACTGTAACTATTCATTTCTTAACTGTTGTTTTTTATTTCTTAACAAACTAAAACTTATATTTTACTGTCAATTTAACTGTAGTTTATCATATTTACTATATTAATATGTTACTATATTAATTTAACTATATATTTATATTATGTTTTCACTAATATAATTTATATTTTAATATTTTAAATTAATAAAACTAACATTTTACCATCTAATTTGACTTATATAATTTGTGTATGGATAAAAATATATTTCGGCAGTAATATTCTACGAAGTTACATAAATTATTTACTTTTAATTATTTAAAAACATGTAAATAAATTAAGATATATTTTCTTTACTATTCTTTTTAATAATATAATTGGTCATTAATAGTTTTTATCTACTAGCCTTTTCGAATAGTGTAAAATAAATTAAGGTGCATAGGGAAGTCAAACGTTCATAATTCAATTTTATGGAGAATAGTAAGAGTTATCCTATTTTTTTTAATTCCATTTTATCGAGTATGATAAGAGTCACCCTTTTTGGTTTTTATTTTTTTATTTTAATTTATAAGGACAATTAAAAAAAGGTAATATGAGAAGAAAATTACTTTTATTAATATTAAAAAGGACGATACAAAGGAAAAAAAACAACAAACGAAATTTTAAAACTAAACCTAATGACTACAACCAACACAAGAATCAAATCTAAGTTTCTTAGAATTGAGCCTTCTTGGATGAGTTCTCCCGAACCTCTTCTTGGACATCTTTGGAGGGGGGATGTCGGGGGTTTTTGTGCATGGCGATTTCCCCGTAACTTTTCCGGAGTTCTTCGGCTTAGGAGGGGTTGCTATAACCTCAATCACCTCCACTACTTCGTCCTCCTCTTGCTCCTCCACCCTAACAATGGTGGAATCAATATTAGGGGTAGCTAACATCTCTATCCCATCGTCAATTTTCTTCCAATACATTTTGTCGAGTTCAAATTTACCCCAATTAAGCATATTAAATTCCTCGTCAAATAAATCAACATGGAAAGTATTTCCATGGTTACCGGGACTAGCTCTCGTTAAAGCATTTTGGACGTTGGTAGGACCAACTTCCTTGATTATTTCTCTCATGAACAACCTCGTGTTCACAATGTCTCTTGCATGGACTTTCCTCTCTTCCGACATTTTTGTTATTTCACTTTAGGATAGTTAAAAGATTAATTTAGTAGGGAAGATGTATTTTGGATGAATTAAAATTTAGAGGGAATGACTATATTTATAATACAATATTTCCCTCCAAAAAAAATAATCAACGCATGGTTTTCCGCCAAATGCAAGTTAGGTGGGGAAAACCCTAACGACCTTTCATCTTCTTAACTACAACATAAAAATAACAAGTTCCCCCGAAATATTTATTTAGAGTGTAGATTATAAGCATACAATTGGTATAGCATAGTTGGTAAGAGACATATTTTTCTTACCAGACGTCTAAGGTTCGAACCTTGTTGCAGTACTTTTTTATTAACAAGTTTTTCGTATGTACTTTTTGTAAAAAAAAAAGAGTATTTAAATAAAAATAGTTGTACCATAAATAATTATGTCCAAGAAAATTTTAAGAAAATTTTTTATTAATATTTTTTAAGAATTTTTTACATAATAATTATGTCCAATAAAATTTTTTTAATAAAATTTTTTAAAAAAAAATTTATTAACATTTTTTTTATTTAACTCGCTAATTTCATACTTAATATTATGAAATTATACAAAAAAAAAATATAATGTAAATAAAGTGCCTTATAAAATGCAAAAACAATTTATCAATAAATAAATAAATAAAACCTTGAATAAGAAAAAAAAAGTTATTACCATAAATAATTATGTCAAAGAGATACAGAACGCAAATATATTCAATAATAAATTAAAAAGAAAAATAAATCTAAAAAATAATCAGCGAAAATAATTATACAAAAAATATTACAAAGATAAATAATTAGTAAAAATGTATACAAGCTGAGATACAAAAATACGAAATATACAATATAAAAAATGTATACAATTAATATCGTACAAGCTCATGTACAAATATACCGTATTCATTAATGTATCCGCCTAAGTAAAAATATACGGTAAACAATTTGTATACATAAATATTGAAATACTGGTGTGAGGTTAAAACTCGTCGTCAAAAGTTACCTACCCAAAACAATATTTATAACTTCACAAACTACTCTTAGCAAAGAGGCAAGTAAAGGTCGGATCCCAAGGGACGGATATTGATGTAGGATTATCAATTGCAAATGGTTGTGTCTTAGGGTGTCACAATTTGGATTGAGATAAGAGATCAACTAAACTAATCAACAAGGTAAAAGTAAAGTAATGAAAACAAGCAAGATGATTCAAATGATATGTAAACAATTGATTAAAGGCACTAGGGTGTCATGGGTTCATAGGGGATTCATGGGAGCTGATCATACAAACATGTTCTCTACTAGATGCAAGCACTTATTGTTGTGATGGGATCGAGTTGGTGTATAAGCTTAGAATCCCTAAGAAGGTTTGGGTCCCAGAGCCGAATCGATTAGATTGTACAACACCTACAAGTCGACTTAGTCCTTCCTATCCAACTATATGCATGGTCTAATGAGACTCGAGTTGGTGTATAAGCTTACAAGTCTCATTTAAAAGATAAGTGATGGGGAAAAAATGCAAGGATTCATAGGCTTGCATTTCATCAAATATAACATGTGCATAAGTTGAAATCACAACAAGCAAGCAAATTAATTATGAAACATATTAGATTAAGCATGAATCAATCCCCATGTTGGTTTCCCCTAATTCCCCATTAACCATAGTTAAGGAAACTACTCACTCATTATCAAGTTTAACATGCTAGCAAGGTTGCCAATCACACTAGCAAAGCAAAACATGATAAATAAATGAAAGTGATTAACAATAATTAAACAAGGTTAAAAGAGAATTATACCTATGAAGATGATTCCAAATAATAAAGCAAAGAATAATAGAAGTACTTGATGATTGATGGAAGGTTGTCAATCCTCCAACTAAACCCAAATAATCTTCTAAATACCCAAAATAACTGAAGAACAATAGAGAAATTAAGGAAAGATTAATATTGAGGTTTGTATTAAGACTAGATTAAAAGTTGATTACAAGATTTAAGAGAGTATTTGAATTGATTACAACTTGATGATAATCTAGGTAGTACAAAGGGTTATTTATACTAAAGATTAGGTACAAGGATTAGGGTTACTAAGGGCTTAAATGACTATTAAGTCCCTAATAAAAGTTGAGGAAATGCTCATCTCGAAGGAAATGAGCATATCCGTCGTGCTAGTCTTGCCACGATCCGTGCGTCTTGAGATGTGGCACGGGCTCACTGACCTATGATCCGAGCGGATCGCCTGGAAGACGCTCGGATCACACTGTTGGGGGACGCTCGTTGATGCGTGTCTTTTATATGATGTTTTACATCCTGTTTTACACGCATTTCAGAGCTCATTTTAGTAGTTTATGCTACTATTCTCCCTATTTCCGTCCACTCTCGTGTTTTTGTACATTATTGCAGAAATGTGAAGAATCCAGCGGAAATCAAGCTAAATCCGTCCCCGAGTATCTTGCATTGCATTTAACGTGAAGTATTCACTTAAGGAACGAGCTTGGTACGCATTTCGAGGCCCAAAAGACAAATCCACGAGAATATAGAAGTCAAGTATCAGCTATAGTGGTCGATCGACCACTACCCTTAGTCGATCGACCAACCCACGATTTCCAGAGACTATTGTTCAGTGAAGAGCAGTCGATCGACTGAGCACCTTAGTCGATCGACCAAACCGCTAATCAGACGTGAATTAAAAGATCGAGGAAAAGCAAGCCCATGGTATTTAGGTTTTGATAATAAGTGTTATGTATATTTTCTATATAACGTAACCTAGAACATCAAGTTTTGTATTCAGTTTTTTGGTTCAAGTTTTGGGATATCAAATAATTAGGGTTGAGAATATTATTTCGTATCGAATCTTCATTCGTGCTTTCAATCTTTCCATTACAATTCCTCTGCAATTTCGGTATTCCCTTATTCTTATTTCATTTCATCTTTATTTCGTCCATAGTATAGGAATTTCTAGTTAGTTTCCCGAAACCGATTTATCGCTTTATTGTTAATCGTTTGTTTAGATAATTTAAGCATGAATTCTAATGTTTTAATCGTTAATATTATTGTTGTTTCAATCATAGTCATGAGTAGCTAAATAGCCCGTGCTAGGATGTAGGGGAACTGTAGAATTAGGCGGCATTAGAAATTAGTAGACTGAAATCGCGTGTCAGTCGATCGACTGCTATACCTGGTCGATCGACTGACCACGTGAGGTGTTACCTTCGTTTTAATTGTTTTAAATTCTATATTCGACGAATCGAGTGCACACGACTAGTTGAATGTCTAGGATATGACTGACCCATTAGATCGAGAGATAGGGACAGTTGATTGACCACCAATTAAAATGACTAAACTATGCTGAGATCGAAAGATAGGTAAAGTTTAGATTATTAGTCACTTCTCAGGATGAGAGTCAGTATTAGTGATATTAGGGACTTATAGCGAGATCGAAAGATGCTATCTGTTAAGAGTGGACCGAGAGGACCTCTTGTTTTCCCGCCTCATGTGTTTGATTTAGACCTACTTAGTATGCTGCCGCCGAAACTATAGTGAACCGACCATCCTAGTACCTCTTTTATATCTATTTTCATCCGTTTATTTAGTTTACTTTGTTTTATTTCCTTTAGCTATAGACCAAATCAATTCAAACCCCCACATTTTTGTTACCTTAGACCGAAATTAAACAACTAGAAATTACGTCTGCCTCTCTGTGGTTCGACCCGACTGCCGCTAGCTATAGTTGTAGTTGGAGATTATAAATTTATTTTTGACACCTCACGACGGGTATCAAATTTTGGCGTCGTTGCCGGGGAGGCAATTGTTCTAATTTTTAGTTGTTTTATTTTAGTATTTCTTAGTTTAAGGGACATCTGTTCCTTAAACTTTTCTTATATTCTTTTTGTAGTTTCCTCTTATGCGCAGGTCACAGGGTGGTGAACTACTACCGATCAATCCTGAGATTGAGAAGACCCTGCGAGAGTTGAGACGATCATCTAGGATATTGCCGACAGAGGAAGAGCTGAGTACTCTGTCTAGTTACTACGAGAACGAACTGTTTGAGGAGGATCCACATTCATCTCCTGTTTCCACTTCTTCATCTGAGACCGTCACATCTCCAGATTTTCTAGAGATGGCCGAAGAAGCTACTATAGCCAGTCACTCGGAGCCGACAGCTGCGAATCTCTACAAAGGAGTTGCATTACCAGGAGAGGACAGGAAATTCGAACCAAAGCCCTCTTACATCAACTTGGTTGAGAGGAACCAATTCGGGGGAGCTGCAAATGAAGATGCAGCCAAGCATATGGAGACCTTTATTGATTATTTCTGTTCCATACCCCCACCGATTGGTGTGACTCCGGACCAAGTAAAGGAGACCATGTTTATATTCTCCCTTCGTGATGCTGCAATGGAGTGGTATAGAGATTTGGACCGAGCTGCTAATGGGATCACGGACTGGAATTCGCTGGCTTTGGCATTTTACAAGAAATACTTTTCTGCCTCAAAGACGAATGCTATTAGAGCTCAGATCACGAGCTTTAAACAGGGGCCTGATGAGAACTTTCATGAAGCATGGGTCCGTTTCAAGAAGCTGGTTCGAACCATTCCGCACCATGGGTTCGAAAAGTGGAGCCTTTGCAATTAGTTCTATAATGGGCTCTATGACGATCAAAGGGCTATCCTGGATGCAGCTGCTAGTGGCAGATTCCAGGAGAATTTGGGAGAGACTAAGGGGTGGAAGATCATTGATGATTTGGCCACCCATAAAGCTGAGTATGGGAATTCCAGGGGGAATCAAAGGAGGAGTGCTGAGTCTCCTTCTGTAGCTGCATTAGAGGCTCTCACGGCGAGGTTTGATAAGTACGAGTTGGGAGGAGCTTCAAAAGGAGGGATCTATCAGGTGAATGATGTTTCAGACGGTCCCTTCGTCTACAGGAGATGTGGAGGAGAAGGGCATGTTTCAGAAAACTGCAGTGCTCCCTTTGAGTCTTGTGCTGCCTTTCAACATTATAGACAGACAAACACTTACTATGAGCCGAATGTCCATCCAAACTTGAGTTGGAGGAGCCAAAATGTCCTAAATCCAACTCCACCTCCGCAGCAGCAGCAGCAGCAGAATTATGTGCCTCCACATAAGCAACAACAATTCCAAAAGCCTCCGTACGTTCCTCAGCAGCAGCAGCAATTCCAAAATTCCGATCTTACCGAATTGAAGAACTTGTTGCTGAAAGAGTCTCAAGCTAGAGAGGCCGGTATGAAGATGCTAGAGAGCCAAATTGCTCAATTGGCTAGCAAGAGTACAACTCGAGCTCCCGGACATTTACCAACTCAGACGGACCAAAAAGAGACCCTTAATGCTATCACTTTGAGGAGTGGGTCCACCCTTGAGGGGCCTGTTATGGTTGAGGATGTCCCTGAAAAAAATGAGGCGGAAACAAGTAATAACAAAGTTGTAACGAATAATAGCAAGAAAAAGGCGTCTACCAGGTATATCAGTCGATCGACTGATATACCCAGTCGATCGACCAGTCCGCAAGTTACAGGACCTTCTGGTACTGTTGAAGCCAGTCGATCGACTGACCAACCTGGTCGATCGACTGGAACCGCTGCTGAAAGTGATTCTTTTCGTCCTCCAATGCCCAATAACTTGAGGGATCATTTGTTTCGGGGTACGACAACTCCGACAATATTGAGGGAAGACCCGAGTGCTGATGGGTCAGTCCCGGTTCCGAAGTTCGACCCAATGTCGGTTAATGGCTCACATTTGAGACGGTCTGAAGAGGGTTCAAGCTTCAATAAGGAGAAGGTGGTGGATTTTCAGCCTAAATCCACCGACGCCGGCATGCCAGCCCCATATCCAGAAAGATTAGTGCCGACGAAGGAACAGGTATCTTTTAATAAATTTGAAAAAGTTATTCGTAGCTTGAATGTACAATTTCCTTTTCTCGAGTTAGTAAACCAAGTGCCCGCTTATACTAAATTCATGAAACAACTTTTGTCCAAGAAGCGGTCACTTGAAACTGTGCATACTGTCGCACTTACTAAAGAGTCGTGTTCTTATCTAACCCACACTGCACCCCATAAGCTAGAAGACCCAGGTAGCTTCTCCGTTCCTTGTAGCATTGGTACCTTTTCTATTGAGAAGGCATTATGTGACTTAGGAGCCAGTATAAGTGTAATGCCCTTGAGTCTTGCTAGGAAACTGAAACTGACTAGGTTTGCAGTGACCGACATAACAGTACAGATGGCTGACCGATCTTCGGTCTAGCCTATAGGAGTCTTAGAAGACATTCCCGTGCAAATAGGAAAGTTCTTCTTCCCTGTTGACTTCGTTGTACTTGATATGCCTGAGGATGCCCACATTCCTATCATATTGGGTAGACCATTTCTGCACACTGCTGGTGCAGTAATAGATGTTGGTTCGGGAACCTTGACCTTCAAAGTAGGGAAGCATTCCATCGTTTTTGCCCAACCTGCTAAGAAGAAAGACCCCATGTGGCCTGTAACTTGTAATACGGTTTCTGAAAAGAAATCCTACTTTGTGCTTTCTGACATACCTATCTCTATTCATATTCCTGTTGTAACCCCTCCGCCCCATATTGGGAGCAAATTGGAGGAATATTCGTCCATTTCTGATATTGCAGGAGCTGGTTTGGGGAAGGCAGAGCTGCAAGTTGCTCCAGCTGTGAAGGAGCCAATCATTTCACGAGCCGGTCTTGGATGCCTTAGCTATAGCACTGATGAGGAGGTTGATGATGAGCCAGTCAAAGTAAGGGAGTCCGATTTGGACTTTGATGAGCCAGAGGAGGTCATTGACTGGGAGGATATAGAAGCTGTTGATCCGTTGAGTTCGGCGGATGTTGAAGTTGGGAAGAGTGCGGCTGAGAAGATGAGCAATGTGGAGGATACCTCATGTAGCCAGAAGCCGACGAAGTGGGCCATTCCATGGCCGTTCTTGATCAACTATTAGTTGATCAAATGCTTTATCAAACATTCATTTTATTGCTTTTAAGACCTTTTATCGTTTTTGTGTGCGCAAGACTTCGCATTTAATTATTTTGCCATTACTTTGGGTTTTGCGCAATTTTGGGCGCGTATTATTGTGCACTTGCAGGTTTTAGACCTCATTAGCTCAAGATATTGAGCAAAAACGAAGAAATCGGTTCTGACGAGTATTTTCGATCGATCGACCGGTATGTATGGTCGTCGATCGGCCGCATTCTGATTCCAGGAGCTTCTGTTCCTGTTCACTCTGGTCGATCGACTGGGCTATGTGGTCGATTGACCACCCTGCACTGCTGTACCTGTTCACGACCTCTCCCCTGCTGTGTTTGGCCGTTTGCGGAATTGAGGGAGTTTTCTACTCCACTTTATCTTCCGTCATATTATTTATTTCTTCTATTTTTCTCAATTTTGCACATAATACCGCTTCATTATTGTTTTCTCGGTTTTATGCGTGGTATTTGTTTGTCTTTTCAGGTACTTATTGGTAGCACTGCTGGCTACTGAAACCTCCTAGCTCACGCCGGTTTGGGGAGGTTTCCTTTTGCTGCAAATTCCCGATTTCCACTTCATGTTTTGTTTGTTTAATTTTACGCAAATTCCCGTTTCTCTTTTCTTTCATTACATGATTTTGCACAATGGGGACATTGTGCGATTTGGTTTGGGGAAGGGTTTTGCGTCGCATACATATGTTTTATTGCATTTCTGTTTCACGTTTACAATTTTGTTTTGCATTTGTTTATTTCATTTTCCTATATATATACCAAAAATGAAAAAAAAATGAAAAATTTCAAAAAAATTGCATGTTTATTTTAGCATATAGGTTGAGTCGGAACGGTAGTATTTCCATGATGACATTGCATTTGCATTTGTTTTTGCCTAAACCTTGCTAAATGACATGTTATTAGTAGAATCAATTGCATAGTCTACGAGTTTTCGTTAATTTCTCGCTGAAATTTAAACTTGACTTAGAATTTTGGCAACCTACATCATATTTCTGAGATTTAGAGCCTATAACTGGTGACATCTATGACCGGTTTATTTAGGAATGTGAGTAGTACTCCTTATGAGGCATGTCATATCAATATGCATAAATATGAACTTAATTTGCTTAATACCTGTATGCATTCGGTTTGTGGTTTGTTGACACATGTCGTAGAGGTTTTCCTTTATTCATTTTTGCCCATAAGCTCCACACTGCCAAAATAGCCTTTTTTGTCCCATTACTACATCCTACATATAGCCTGCCCTTGTCAAGCTAGTAGTTTAGTTTTCGGGATTGTTACTACATTTTTGGTGTCATATGCTCATGTTTGAGATGTTGTTGGGAAAATGAAAGGAAGGAAAGAAATAAATAGAAAAGAAAAAGAAAAAAAAAGATGAAAAAATGATTCGAAAAAAGAGAAAAAAAGAGAGTTCTGTACTGTAGAAGGCAGTCGATCGACTGACTTCATTGGTCGATCGACTGCAGCCCGAGAAGAAAAGAGGAAAAAGGAAGAAATCAATTCGCATGATTCAAGTCCTTATTAATTGGCGATTTTTGCTCCCATGTTGCGTTTATATCCTATGGGGAGTTGATTGATTTTTATGGAGATTTGTGAGATTTGTGCTTGATAATTAGCATCCGTTTTAATTTTGAGCAAGAAGTGGATGTTATCATATGGCTTTGTTAGGTACTAGCTTGATCACCTGTACCTCCTCATTTCCATAAAATGTTTTGCCTCTTCTTACCCATTACCTCACAAATCCATATTACCTCGGCATGTGTCATGGTCATCTGTTCGGTTGGAATGCATATGTACGGTTGTAGAGATTACTTTCATATTAGACTGCAGGCATGTCCTTATAGGTCGTAGTTAGGTGAGAGTCACTACAAAATGAATTCTTTATATCTTGCATATATTCACCTGTGCTTATGAGTGATTTGAGCGACCCGCGAGAGTCCAATTTGATAAGTCTCTATAGTTGACGGTTCAGCAATTTCTAACGACTCCATAACTCGTTTGCATGATTCATTTGCTAATTGATTGTTGGTTATTGCATTAAATTGGTTTAGGCTTTACGTGTTGCATTTCGCTCTGAGATTGAACTCGTTCCTTTAGACCGAGTCTAGTTCTTGCTTGGGGACAAGCAAGGGTTTGGTTTGGGAAAGTTTGAGGCGTGTCTTTTATATGATGTTTTACATCCTGTTTTACACGCATTTCAGAGCTCATTTTAGTAGTTTATGCTACTATTCTCCCTATTTCCGTCCACTCTCGTGTTTTTGTACATTATTGCAGAAATGTGAAGAATCCAGCGGAAATCAAGCTAAATCCGTCCCCGAGTATCTTGCATTGCATTTAACGTGAAGTATTCACTTAAGGAACGAGCTTGGTGCGCATTTCGAGGCCCAAAAGACAAATCCACGAGAATATAGAAGTCAAGTATCAGCTATAGCGGTCGATCGACCACTACCCTTAGTCGATCGACCAACCCACGATTTTCAGAGACTACTGTTCAGTGAAGAGCAGTCGATCGACTGAGCACCTTAGTCGATCGACCAAACCGCTAATCAGACGTGAATTAAAAGATCGAGGAAAAGCAAGCCCATGGTATTTAGGTTTTGATAATAAGTGTTACGTATATTTTCTATATAACGTAACCTAGAACATCAAGTTTTGTATTCAGTTTTTTAGTTCAAGTTTTGGGATATCAAATAATTAGGGTTGAGAATATTATTTCGTATCGAATCTTCATTCGTGCTTTCAATCTTTCCGTTACAATTCCTCTGCAATTTCAGTATTCCCTTATTCTTATTTCAGTTCATCTTTATTTCGTCCATAGTATAGGAATTGCTAGTTAGTTTCCCGAAACCGATTTATCGCTTTATTGTTAATCGTTTGTTTAGATAATTTAAGCATGAATTCGAATGTTTTAATCGTTAATATTATTGTTGTTTCAATCATAGTCATGAGTAGCTAAATAGCCCGTGCTAGGATGTAGGGGAACTGTAGAATTAGGCGGCATTAGAATATAGTAGACTGAAATCGCGTGTCAGTCGATCGACTGCTATACCTGGTCGATCGACTGACCACGTGAGGTGTTACCTTCGTTTTAATTGTTTTAAATTCTATATTCGACGAATCGAGTGCACACGACTAGTTGAATGTCTAGGATATGACTGACCCATTAGATCGAGAGATAGGGACAGTTGATTGACCACCAATTAAAATGACTAAACTATCCTGATATCGAAAGATAGGTAAAGTTTAGATTATTAGTCACTTCTCAGAACGAGAGTCAGTATTAGTGATATTAGGGACTTATAGCGAGATCGAAAGATGCTATCTGTTAAGAGTGGACCGAGAGGACCTCTTGTTTTCCCGCCTCATGTGTTTGATTTAGACCTACTTAGTATGCTGCCGCCGAAACTATAGTGAACCGACCATCCTAGTACTTCTTTTATATCTATTTTCATCCGTTTATTTAGTTTACTTTGTTTTATTCCCTTTAGCTATAGACCAAATCAATTCAAACCCCCACATTTTTGTTACCTTAGACCGAAATTAAACAACTAGAAATTACGTCTGCCTCTCTGTGGTTCGACCCGACTGCCGCTAGCTATAGTTGTAGTTGGAGATTATAAATTTATTTTTGACACCTCACGACGGGTATCACTCGTCTTGGCCGAGAGACGCTTGGATGTTGGTGGTGGGAGACGCTTGGATCGTGTCTAACCCGCTCGGATTCCTTGGTGTAGATACCTCATTTCTGCACCTCTCGCAAACCACCCGGTGATGATTGGGCCGCATGTTTGGTACGCGGAACGATTTGTGACAGTTCATAAGTTTATCGTCAAGTGATCGCTCAAATACTTGTGTCCACCTCTTAATTGTCATCTACGCGCCGATACAGTCGTTTTGGCAGTAATTAGAGTACATTTGGAGTCCGAGCCTAAAACCGTCTTCATTTTCTGATTATCGTTAAAATGCCGAGTCAGAATGTTCTGGAATGTTCCGGATATTTCTATTCCATAATTTCCAATCTTTTAATCTTTAGTAAAGAATTTCCCGTAATATTCACACAAAATATTAAGGAAAACAAGATTAATCCATTATTCCATAAACTAAACACGGAAATCTTTCTTCCGCAGGAGGAAACCACTTGGGAAAGGACGCAGCAAGTGCTGCGCCTCTTCCAAGAGACGCAGTGCCTGCTGCGCCTCTTCCCAAGTCCTTTTCTGTGTATTTTTCGTATATTTTCATATCTTTTCGAGATTCACTTCCAAAGTTTCTCCGAAAAACCCTACTTCCTCCGTGTGATTAGTATAAATAGAGACCTTCGGTCTCACATATTTCTCACGCGAGTGTCCGCCCTTGTAACACCCCCATATTCAGAGGAGCCTTAACTAGGCCTTCCTTAGCACATAAGGGCGTTACCATCTCGGTTGCCCGAGGAAAGCAGTTACCAAACGTCAATAAAAGAACTATTAAGTTACTTTACAAGTGATTCAAACCAAAACACAATATAAAGGTACAACTCAAAGACTACTCGCTACGACCATCATATCTCGTGAAGACTCATCCCCGCCCGGACTCCAGCTATCCACGACATCAACACCTGCTAAGACCGACTGCTCACCATAAGGGATCACGGCAGACACATAACAAACAAACAACACACAAGGTCAGTACTGAGACAAGACGAGACAACCACAAACGACAACACAAACAATGACACCAGTCCCAACTGCAACCTCAACAATCCAACCAAACTCATCCATCGATCGTCCATCCCTTTGGACAGATCCGCCGATGGGGACCGCAGCCGTTCCCACCTAAGCCCCGCTCATCGTACGAGCGATAACCCTGCTCATTAATGTGCACATCCCCTTCCGTGGCGGGTTCCACGAAGGGCGAAACTAGGGGCGTGAAGTCACTCCCGCAAGTGACCCCACTCAGCCGAGAACGCATCTCGAGAACCATCACAACGATCACAACCACAACCACAACACAATACAATTACTATGTCAAGCAACCACAATACTATCACAACGACCGACACACTAGACGATCTACAGCAACTGAGTAGGCGAACCTACCTTTACGCATCCGCAACCAATCCATGCCGACAAACACAGCATCCAGCGCACAAGCAAAGCCTATTACCATCATGCAAATATCTATTACTACAAGCAAAACCCTAACTATGGAAACAAAGGCACGGATGATGATTATGACATACCTATTAGGGAGAGACAAGGCAAGAGACCGCTACCCGACTCAAGGGACGCCCTCCTAAGGCATAAGAATCTTCAAGAGACATCCATGGAGGTTTTGAGGTGAAAGGGGAGGGAAAGAGGCGGCTGAAGGATAGGAGGAAAGTGGCGAAAGTGATTTGCGGATTTAACAAAACGCGATATAAAACCCCCGCTGAAAACCAGGCACTCGATCGAGTACCCAACATACTCGATCGAGTAACCCCCTACTCGATCGAGTGCCCTAGCTACTCGATCGAGTAGCCTCTACTCTATCGAGTACCACTCTTAAAATGCACCCCAAGATGGTTTGGCATACTTCCCTAAGGTTACTCCCGCCCCCAAGGACAGTCAACGCTGGTCAAAGGGATCCCTAAAAGGGCGGGTATTACAGTCTTCCCCCCTTAAAAAGAACTTCGTCCCCGAAGTTCAACTCACCTCTCCCGCTCGCGACATGGAAACAACACGACCTTACTAAACTTCCCGGCCAAACCATTGCCTCCTGAAAATACCATCCCCCCCCCCCATGTCATCATCATCACCGACCACATATAAATCTATCGACTCTTGTCACTATCATGCAAGTTTTATCACAGTCAACCGTTATTTTATATACACATAAAACATCCGACGCGCAGTGCGAATCGCCGCTCACGAACTTCCAACATACACTAATTACTGTCCAACCATCCACCTAGAACATATCTCATATCAACTTTCATGTGGTACAACTAATGCCACCCTGTTACTTGGCAACATGATTCAGATACAATCACACTCGCTTTAAAGAACTATAGAAAATAAGTCGTTATACTTCAACAACAATTTTTTTTTTTTTTTTTTTTTTTTTTTTTTTTTACACATGACACCAACCCCTTTATAAACAACTACCAACAATATTATAAACTAGCAAAACACTATTCGAAAACAATTATAAACAAGCAAAACACTATTCGAAAACAATCTTTTTATTACGTGACATTACTCTTCCCCTCTAAAAAGGAACTTCGTCCCCGAAGTTCACCACCCAAATATCAACGCGTAATACCTAATACATGTATCTTAATGTTAAAGGAGACCATATTACTTGTTGTGGACATTACTCGCTAATTACTTACTTGTTAAGTTAGAAACCATACGCAAGTTACCGAAATAACTCGTTACTATTGTCGACACATGTTAAAATGGTATGCGCAAACCTAGGTGAAGTTACAATGCTGACAAATAGAATGAAGGAGGCGTATGCGATATTAAAGTAACAAGAAAATGACTACCGCTTCACTAATCGTAACAAGAAATTATTAACGCCTTACTAATTGTGACCAATACGCTTATAAACTTTAAGCACGACTTCCAACATATGAATGTAACAGTTCAAAGGTGTTACTACGCACTAATAACCACATTAAACATTAAACTTGCCGTTATAAAACGATTGAACATTTTCAATTTTCAAAAACCCCCTGTAACAGTGACACTCGATCGAGTAAGTATCGCTACTCGATCGAGTAGCATGCTACTCGATCGAGTGTGTTGGTTGCTCGATCGAGTAGCCCCCTACTCGATCGAGTGCCCTAGCTACTCGATCGAGTAGCCTCTACTCTATCGAGTACCACTCTTAAAACGCACCCCAAGATGGTTTGGCATACTTCCCTAAGGTTACTCCCGCCCCCAAGGACAGTCAACGCTGGTCAAAGGGATCCCTAAAAGGGCGGGTATTACAACCCTTCTCTTCTCCCTTTGCATTCTAGACCACGTTCTTACTTTTTGGCGTCTACGTGCTTGAACTTTCGACCACGTAAGCTCGGATCTTTCTGAGTACCAGCCTCGTTTTGCATGACCGACCAATTTGACCAACTCCACATCAATCAACTTTAATCAACTTTTTTCGTTTTCCTCGTAGAGGGCACTTTCGTCGTACATTCGAGTCGAGCATCACTAAATGTTAACTTAGTTCATCTCGTTTCGTCAAACATGTAAGTCTGAGGGTGTAAATCCTTCTTTTGTTTATTGTTCTTTACTTTTTGTAATCATATTGTAAGGTTTATGTCGAAAGGATTGTTAAAACCGATTTATAAAACCATGCTTTAAATCCCTTTTTACTAATTATCAGAAGACAACCGTCGAGAAAGGACGGAGCAACTGCTGCGCCTCTTCGTGAGGCTGCCGCAGTTCCTGCTTCCTTTCTTCTTCCTTCGTCTTTTGTCAATTCGTCTCTTTTATTTTGTTTGTTCTCTGATTCTTTAACATAACAATTTTAACATAGTAATTTGACATATTAATCATCGTCGTTAATATTTAATTTGTCATTAAGTCCCGACTTAAATCTCTTGTAACTAATATTTGCGGGTTTTCGTCATTATAATCAATTTGGGTTTTAGAGATTCGATTCATTAATATTGAGTCTCTGGAATTCGTCTTTGATATATTCCCATCTGTTATTTATCGTCACCATCGTTATTAATTTGTTTAACCTAATTAGTTTGTTTAATTCATTAATTAGCCCTTTTAATCATGTAATTAACTCATTTTAATTAGTTTCATCCATGTTTTATCGTTTTTATCACCTCAATCACATGTAAATAATCTGTTAATCACTTTCATCCGAGTCAAATAATATAATCAAGCATTAAAATCACCAATGAATGTTAACGGCTTGCAATTCCGGCTTCACAGCCAGAACTGAGCCAAGGAACAGACGCAGCGACTGCTGCGCCTCTTCCAAAGGACGCAGCTCTGCTGCGCCTGTTCCTGGTTGATTTCTGTCTCTGAACTCCCGTTTTGCCTTGACCTAATTATGTATTAACTAACTATTATTCGTATTATCACCCTGATTCCTGTTCGTTAATTTATTTATTTATTCTTTTCCAAATTATCCGTTTTAAAAGTATTTTCGACATAAATTTTTTAATCCCATTGTAATTATTGTAATTTTCATTATTGTATTTATTATATTTCTTGTATCATATTGTTGGTATGCCTTCACACATAATAAATCTAAATCCCTACATCGACTTAATTGTATGTTAAATTACGTGTTTCGCCGACTTAATTAATTCTCACATGTTAGGATTAAAACATTGAATGTTGCATTGCATGCATATAAATCGACAATATATAGAGTATAGACGATTTTCCCTAATCATTAGTAGAGGCCGCTATCGAGGCGGGCGGGATTAGGTGTTCGATCAAAAGAGCTTCCTAATACGTACCCTCACCCCTTACTGCAGATCTCTGTGAACATCCGTGTTCATTGGCATCCACGAGAGTCATTCTAGACATAGAATGCTAAGGGTAACGAGTGCTTAGTGTTCATGTCATTACTTTGTGTCTTGACATGGCACGAGGTATTCGAACGGTTTCCAATTTTCCACAATAAATTGGTGGCGACTCCACAAATGCAAACGCTTGTCCCAAGCGCCCCCCGTGGCCCGCGTCCACAGTTTGGCGACTCCGCTGGGGATAATACACTTACGTGTAGCCAAAAGGGTGAAACTTGAACAAGGTTAGGGAATAGTTTGTACAAGACAATTGTCGGTTTTTCATAACTCGGTCTTCCTAGATCGTTTCATTCGGCCTTCCTAGGCCCAACCCAACCCATTCAACCAATCGTTCCGTCTAAACGGTCCTCATTCTTATTTGGGCCCAAGGATGGATAGCGATTGACGTCATCCATACCATGGTACTTACTCTTGTTTGTATCAAGGACTTTCACTACTTGAGGGAATGGACTAGGAATCGGCCTTACTTTTGTTTGGTACGAGCCTCTTCACAGACTTCGGGTTTGATTGTTCGGTATGGCAACCCACCCTTTAAACCAAAACCCTTTTAAATTCACTCAGCATCCCGTTATAATGCCTGTATAATTGCTTATACTATATGTGATCACCATTTCTAAAGAAAACCATGACGATTTTTGTAAAAATCAAAATCCTCTTCAAAATGTAAAAATTTCCAAAAAAGCCCGATATTAGCGCAAAACAAGTCGAAACTCTGTCCAATTCTCGAGTCAAATTTCGGGCCAAGGCCCATTTCAAAAATCCCACTTCGAGTCCACTCCTACAACTACACTACAGTTGACTAGGACCAACATTTTCAAATTCTGTCCTTTCTTCAAAGCTCACTTGATACAAGTGGCACACTCCCACTTCAGAAGTCAAAACATTTTCTTAGTAAGTGTGCTAGAATGGTCGATCGTGTTTTGATTGGTCGTCAATCTCTTATCCAGTTTCCAAGATGCCTGAAACAAGCGACTTGAGCAACGACCAACCCCAGAATGGTAATGATCAAATCCTAGCCGCGCTAGCTCGTCTCCAAGTCACTCAAGACCAAGTGTATGATCGCCTCGACACAATCTAAGGCCGAATATATATCGTATAAACGAGGTTGCCTCCTCGAGAAAGTGAAGTATCTAATGACTTTGTGAACAACTTTGGGGAAGAAAACCCTCTCGTAGGTATGACTGCAGCTGAGAAACGACTTCAATATGTAGAGGAACAATTGATGTATCTCAAAGGGGATGACATTTATAGGGAAAATAATCGCAAATATGAAGCCGTGAGCTCCAAGTTGCCAACTAACTTCAACATGACGGATATCCCTAAATTCAAGGGGCACGAAAACCCTTTGAACCATATCTGTGCCTTCAAGGATTACATGTCTATCAAAGGCATTAAACCCGAGATGTTCTTAAGGATCTTTCCTTCATCTCTTGATACCATCCCAAGACAATGGTTCTATTCTTTAGAGCATAATAAAATCGCTACCTAGGACGATGCCGCAATTGAATTTGCCAAACAATACGCGGATAATGCTGAAATCCAAGTCAACATGCGCACCTTAGAGGTTCTTACCCAAAATGACAAAGAAGATTTCACCGACTTCCTAAGTAGGTGGAGGAAGACTACTACCCAACTTGTTGAACGTCCAGATGAAGCTACCCTCGTGGAAAAATTTGTGGACAATCTAAAGCCCATCTATGCAAGTCATTTGAGGTACCAAATCATTAAGACCTTCAAAGACTTGACCGAACTAGGAACAAGGATCGAAGATGAAATCCGTAAAGGACTCTTGTCCAAAGCGGTAGGTCGAGGATATCAAGGCTCAACAAGTCGTTCTTACGGCTTTACTAGCAAGACTGATGAAGTTAACCTTCTCGAGCCGTCTAAGAAGAGTACCCCACCGATGAAGTTCACAAATCTTGGGGACACATATTCCAACGCTCTAAAAAGGTTGATGAAACAAGGCAAGTTTCAACCCATAGGACCTACACCCGAACCAGAAAAGAAATCCAAGTTCTGGGACGAGAATGCCTACTGCGAGTATCATAGAGGTAAGGGACATGACACAGAAAAATGCTACAAACTGAAAAATGTGCTTCAAGACATGATTGAAGACGGTCGCCTACCAATACCGCCGGGAGGTAAGCCTAACAACACTTAGAATCCTCTTGGAATTCTAGTGATTACAAGTGAAGAATCTAACACAGATTGTTCACACCTCATTTCTCCACTCGAAGATGAAATTCATGCAATAGAAAATGAAGGGAACTACTCCACCATTTCCCCAACCATCACCAATTTCATCACATGGGCAAGAAGTGTGAATAGGCAAGTTATGGAACTAGAGAGTGTAGTGGAAACCCTACGTGATCCCAATGCAACACCTAAAGAACGTGCGCCACTAACTTTCTCTCAAAATGCCACCATGGAAGAAGTAGTAGCCATGGTTGATGAGCTAATCGACCAAATTATCCAATTGGAGGCTGAAATCATGAGAATGAGGGAGCTTGCTAACAACAATGGAGTATGGGCCGATGACGATGAAGATGAGTATCTCATTGAACACCACCTAGTCAAAGAAATAGTCCAAAATGGTGAAGATCAAGATGTGGACCACCTTACTCGTTCGAGGCGTCCATATCAAAGCACTTCTCAAAATGGTCCAACCAACATCGTCACGCCAAACGATAATAAATATGACTCTACTGACCATTTGCTAAAGAAATTACAGAAGACAAAGGCTGATCTTTCAGTCTGGCAACTAGTAGCGAGCTCATTCCCACATCGCCAAGCTTTACTGCAAGCCTTGGCCAAACTAAATGTGGCACATAACTCCACGCCTGACGATGTAGTCAACTTGGTCTTCCAAGAATCACCGAAGCTAAGTAATCCAATGACTTTGGTAGATGATGGCTCTGCAGTCAACGTCATACCCTTGAAAACGGCATACAAATTGGGCATGAAAGAGTCAGATTGGACCCCTACCAATCAAGGTGTTCGCGCATATGATGGTACACGACGAAAGGTAGTAGGACTTGTTAACCTAACCATAGCCACAGGGCCGATTGAGCGAAAGGTTAACTTCCAAATAGTGGACATCGAGGCATCCTTTAACATACTTCTGGGACGACCTTGGATTCACGCTTCCAAAGCGGTAACATCCACCCTCCACCAGAAAATCAAAATCCCACTAAACGGTAAAGTGGTGACGATCACTTCGTCACCCATCAAAGCAATAATCGAAAAGAGATCAAGTAATCAAGTCCTTACGGATCCAGTATATGAACTTGGGGGCTTCCATAGCATAAATGTAATAGAAAGTGAGTTGGCACCCTTATACTTCAATCCCTACTCCAACTTGGTGGTCAACCACATACTCAAATCCCAGGGATACTTCCCGGGAATTCCTTTGAATCCTATCCGAAGAAACACCTTTGCACCCTACAAAGAAGACAACTCGAAAAGAATACCACTTGGATTAGGATAAAAACCCACTAAAGAGGAGGTTCTCGGGATGCTCGCTCAAGTTCAAAGCCGTAAGAATGTAGGAATCCAAATGCGACCCTATCTCCCTACCCTAAATGGATACTTCGTTAGGGAAGGAAGTCAGGAACTCTTTCACGGATTTCCCGAACCTTGGCACTATCTCGAAAGGAAGCTAGCCGGAATCGAGATCTTTCACGATTGCTACTTCATTCCTCCATAAACGGTTCCTACCGTCAAGACTCGTCAAGCACCTTGATTAGACGAACAAGCTATTAGTCTACTATTTGGAGAAGATCGATTTATCAGAGCCGCGCAGGACGAGATCATTACCATGATACTTCAAGACGATCGCTTCAACCCTACCGCGTTAATCACATAAACCAACACCAACCAGCAGAAAGGATGGAGAAAATCAATCAAGTGGACAAACAATCATGGAAGACTCTTCAAGCTCACCACTGGAGAAGGAGTGATGTTCAAAGGAGAACCAGAAGACGATGAATTCGATTCAGAGTCGGAGTCGGAGTCAGAGTCAGAATCTAGAGAAGTTCCTAGAGAGTCTACTCCTGTCGTCATCCCCATTCCCTTTGTGTCTCCTAGCCTAGCATCGAGTAATAACAGTAGTTTGGGAAATGTCCCAATAACTATCCCTTTACCGCCACTGACTACAGATCAGATGGCTTCTTTGTTTCAACTTTTCTCAAACTTTAATATGAATAAATCAGGTTCTGCTTACTCTTTGTGTTATCTTGAATGCATTACATTTACGATGATCGAGGATGACCCAGATCCAGACTCGATCGAGATACCTCCCTACATAGCCAAAGAAATACTACAAGAGGGGGAAGGGGGACCAGTAATAGAGAACACTGAACTCATCAATGTAGGAACCGAACTAGAACCCCAAGAACTTAGGATAGGGACGACCTTGAGCTCTACCGAAAGGGACAATTTCATAGATCTCCTACACGAATTCAAGGACGTTTTCGCTTGGTCTTACAAAGACATGCCATGGATCGATAGAGACATTGCAGAGCATAGAATCCCAATCAAGCCAGGTTTCAAACCCGTAAAACAGAAGCTTCGTCGAATGAGGACAGAATGGGCTCTTAAGATCAAAGAAGAAGTCGATAAGCAATTCAAAGTCGGGTTCATCAAAGTTTCTGAGTACTCAGACTGGCTAGCTAACATAGTACCCGTACCCAAAAAGGATGGGAGAATCCGTATTTGTATTGATTTTAGAGACTTAAACAAAGCAAGTCCTAAAGATGACTTTCCTCTACCACATATCGACATATTGGTGGATAATACGGCAGATCACGCGCTATTGTCCTTCATGGATGGATACGCAGGATATAACCAAATCAAGATGGCCATAGAGGATATGCATAAGACCGCCTTCGTCACTCAGTGGGGAACCTATTGCTACACGGTTATGCTGTTTGGATTAATCAACGCCGGAGCTACATATCAACGCACCGCAACTACGCTCTTACATGACATGATGCATAAAGAAGTTGAGGTATACGTAGACGACATGATTGTCAAGTCCAAGGACAGAGAGGGGCACATTGCGAACCTTCGAAAATTCTTCTCAAGACAACGAAAGTACAACATGAGGCTCAATCCTCAGAAATGCGCATTCGGAGTAACATCTGGTAAACTCCTAGGATACGTTGTTAGCCAACGAGGAATAGAAATAGACCCTTCCAAGATCAAGGCTCTAATCGAAATGCCGCAACCTCAAACAGAGAAAGAAGTCAGAGGATTCCTAGGCAAGGTGCAATATATAAGTCGATTCATATCGAAACTCACCATGATCTGTGAACCTATCTTCAAAAAGCTCAAGAAAACAAATCACATGATGATTGTCAAAAGGCATTTGACCGAATCAAGGAGATACTAGCCAAGCCACTAGTGCTCATGCCACCTCAACGAGATCAACCTCTTGGTTTATATCTCTCGGTAACCGAAACAGCCATGGGCGCCATGCTAGCCCAAACCGTAGGAAAAGAAGAAAGAGCAATCTACTACCTTAGTAAGAAGTTCTTGGAGTACGAGTGCAAATACACACCACTCGAAAAGACATGCCTCGCTCTTGTGTGGGAAACGAAGAAGCTACTCCATTACATGCTTAGCTACTCCGTTAAAATATACTCCAAAATGGATCCTGTCAAATACCTCTTCGAGAAACCCGTTCTCAATGGACGCCTAGCAAGATGGACTTTGATGCTCTCAGAGTTCGACCTCAAATATGTACCTTTGAAAGTTATAAAAGGACGCGCCGTTGCCGAATTCTTCGCAGAAAATCCCATCAATGATGCGCAAACGATAGACACTTGGTCATTTCCAGACGAGGATATACTCCAAACCGATGTAGACTTCTGGGACCTTTATTTTGATGGAGCATCAAACTTAAGAGGATTTGGAATAAGAGTGTTGCTCATTTCTCCTGAAGGGGAGCATACACCGATCTCTGTCAAACTCGACTTTGAGGTGACAAATAATGCTGTAGAATACGAAGCTTGTCTCAATGGATTACAAGCAGCAGTAAGTTTAGGCATCAAGAATCTTCGAGTACATGGGGATTCGTCTTTGATCATCAACCAAGTTACGGGATCTTGGAAAATCCGAAGCGAAAGCTTAGCACCCTATCAAGCCAGAATAGACCAAGTTGCCCAATTCTTCGATCAAGTGACCTATCTACACCTACCTCGAGAAGAAAATCAATTTGCAGATGCTCTTTCAAAACTTGCATCTTTGATTAATATGTCGGATAGCATGGTAGAAATGCCTTTATGCATCGAACGACGATCAGAGCCAGCTTATGTGCACCAAATCACCGATGAAGAAGAAACCACAGAGGAACCTTGGTTCCAAGCGATCCTAAACTTCAAGCTCAACGGTACCTATCCACCGGATATGGACAAGAGGGGACAACGCGCTATACGCCTACTAGCTTCCCAATACGTTCTCATGCAAGGAGAGTTATACAAAAGAACACCTCTTGGTGTAATCCTACGTTGCCTTGATCATTCACAGGCACGGAAAGTGATGGAAGAAGTCCATGATGGAGAATGTGGTCCTCACATGAGTGGACCGATGATGGCAAAGAAAATCACACGTTTGGGTTATTATTGGACCACAATGGAATCTGATTGCATCAAATATGTAAGACATTGCCACAATTGCCAAATCTTAGGGAATGTGCAACATGTCTCTCCTTCACTGCTCTACACAATGACATCTCTATGGCCATTTTCTGCTTGGGGAATTGATATCATCGGAAAGATCACTCCAGCCGGAACCGGAGGTCACTGTTTCATCCTAGTGGCAATTGATTATTTTACCAAATGGGTAGAAGCGGCGTCCTACACTAGTCTCACAGCCAAAAACGTAGCAAAGTTCATACAAACCAATATCATCTGTCGATATGGTTGCCCACATGAGATCATTAGTGACAATGGATCACATTTCCAAGCTGAGACTGAGCAATTGCTAGCCAAGTACAAAATCAAGCATCATCACTCCTCGCCATATAGACCACAAACTAATGGCGCGGTAGAAGCGGCAAACAAGAACGTTGTCACAATCCTTAAGAAAATGATTGACAACTATCGAGATTGGCCAAGCAAGATACCTTTTGCTTTATGGGGATATCGTACATCTGTTAGGACGCCCACTGGGGCCACCCCTTTCTATTTGACCTACGGCATGGAAGCCGTACAACCAGTCGAGCTAGAAATACCATCCTTGCGCATTTTACTCGAAAGTCAAATCCCAGAAGACGATTGGAAGAGGGACAGATATGAAGAACTCATCCTCCTAGATGAACGTAGACTACGTGCATTACATAATGTGCAAACATATCACGCACGTATCAAACGAGCCTTCAACAAAAGGGTTAGGCCAAGGAACATCAAAGAAGGAGACTTGGTACTCAAATCAGTTAGAGCTCTTTTACCTGTCGATCCACGAGGAAAATTCAAGCCTAATTGGGCCGGGCCATTTCTAGTCAACTCCATACTTCCAGGGGGTGCGGTTAGGATCACTGACCTAGATGGAAATGAATTTTCCAACTCGACAAACCTCGACCAACTGAAACGTTACTATGCCTAGAATAGGAACAAAAACGCGCCTCGCGTAACCTCACGTGTCGCTCCTGTGACATGAAATAAACGGCCTCTGGCCAAGCTGAAATAAACTGATGTCACCTTGCTCTTGCATTTTGACAGCTTGTCATCCTCGTATCATAAAAAAAAAACTAAATTGCATTTTAGGAGTAAGTACAAGCTCATGCTCATTTTCTAAGTTCATTACAAGCTCTTGCTTAGAACAATTATTCTTTTACATTTACTTGAACTACGCGCAAGGGTTTGATTTCATTTTTAAATGAATACGTAGGCAATCCTTCATAGGAAACAACCCATTAATTTATTTTGAATGTAAATAGAAGGACATTTGCAATTGCATTTGAAATTCGACAAGGATAATAAAAAGAAAATCACGACGGTTTCATAACCAATTAACCTCTTTTATGTCATTTACAATAATAATAATAATAGTACGCTACATAATAATAATGCTAAATAATAATAATAGGCTAGGATTCTAAAAACCCCACCTTCTTATTACAATAATAATAATAATAAATAATAATAAAGACTTGGGCTACTCCTCCATTTTCCCTTTGCCCTTGTCATTTTTGTCATATTTCTTGTCTCGACCTCGAGCCGGACGCTCTTGCGCCACTTCAGACCTAATCACCAACGGTCTCTCTCGTGGTCTAGCTTTGCCATTCTTGTCAATCACCTTTTCAACGGCAGGAGAAGTCTTCGGTTTCTTCGAAGGATGAACGACTCGAAACCCGGGTTCTTCCTCTCCCTCAGTCAGATGCTTCTCTTTCTCCTTTTCCACATCACGAACCTTGTAGTCAACAGGCTCGCGCTTCCTCAATCTCTCGCGCTCCTCCGAAGTAGTAGCTTTTCTCCACCGCAGATAGGAATCTGACACCAATAGAGCACTAACAGAAGAGTTCAAGAACCATACATTTCTTTGAGCCCATTTGATGGGCCATTCTCTTCGACTCTCAGTAGTAAGCGCCACGGCAGTCTGCGGAATCGTGTCAAGCTTCGGAATCATTTGTTTTAATCCAACCTTCCTCATCAACCTCTCCGGGAAGATGCATATCATAAACTCCAAGCCAGGAATGCGAGCAGATCGGGTAGGATCCAAGGAAGATACTCCAGTGACAGATTTGAGATGCCACCATGGTACGATCCATCTAATCAAAGGGCCGTCATCACTCTTCAGTTTGTTTTCCCAATAATTGCAGACTCGAGTGAAATCCACCATGTAGAGCCTAGTCCTCATTGCAATTGAGCGAGCATGATAAGCAGGAACATTAACTGGGGGCTCGATCAATCGAAGGCGTTCCATAAGCCAAACCTACCAAAAGCAGGTATTAAAAAAAACAAAAAAAAAACAAAAAACAAAAAAAAAACAAAAAAAAAAAGAGAAAAAGAGAGAAGAAGAATTTTATTCTCTACCTGCAAAATAATGGGACTTCCCAAATAAGGTAGGTCACGGTTGGCTTTCCTGTTGTCTAAACCCAATAGGATCTCTCCTAAACATAGGCAAGTTGGGCTCCTGCGCAGCTCCATTTGCTCAATCAGGCTCAGATAACGGGGATCACCTCTTAAATCCTCATCAACATGCCCTTGAAGGACATATACATGTAGTAGGCAAAACCCGAATGCCCTTCGCCTAGCAACATAAGAGATGGTGGGATCTGCCCTGTTAATGAATCGATCAATAAAATCCAGCATTCGCACTCCTTTCGAGGTAACGAGACGGTCAACCTCAAGTCTGGTCAACCCAAGCAAATCTCTGAACTTATTCTTATACCCTTGGGAAGTAGAAGGAATAGCACGCAAATGTTCAGGGTCCCAACCACCAATCGCAGTAATTTCTTCGGGAAATGGGCAAATATCACCTCCAGGGAAAGCAAATACGTGATAATTCGGGTCCCAGTAATCAAGACAAGCATCTAGGAATGGTTTGACTACCTTGATCAGCTTCAAACTCAATAGCGATCCAAAATTATAAGCACCCATGTCGTACTTCTCCACACTAGAAAACTCATTTGTCCACTCTTTTAGACGAATTTCGAGAGTATTCATGATATATGCTTATTTTGAGAGCTTTATGTAATAAGATTGAAGAAAGAAGGAAGATTTATGTGAATAAAACCTCCCTCGACGTCTCTATTTATACTAAAAGTTGTTTCCTAAAATCTGTCAGGACGGATGGACTTGGGAACAGGCGCAGCACCTGCTGCGCCTCTTCGAAGGGACGCAGCTCCTGCTGCGCCTTTTCCTCAGCCTTCTTTCTGTGATTTTCCGCGTTGGATCTTTCCTAAATTCCTCAACGAATAATTTCCTATTCATACGGGTTATTATTTTGGTAAATACGTCAAATTACTATATTTCGTGTTTCCAAATTCCACGGGCACGCATTTCGAGGCGATATCGACATTTTCGTCATTTTAGCACACTTATACATTTCCAATTTAATTTATTAATTTTCAAATAATTTAATTTATTCATTTTTTAAACTTATAAAATTTCTTTTTTAATTCTCTTTTTAGGGAATCATTTCACTCCCGTTCCATATTACATTTCAAACTTATAGGTTTCTATTTTCTTCTTTTTTTAGGGGGTAGCCCTCCTTACCATCCGGTCAATTTTTTGCAATTTTTTTTTTTGCATTTTCGAGTCGTTGTTTTGCGCCAATTTAGGCCATGTGTACAAATGTATGTTTTATGTGAATTTCTATGTAAATTTCGGCAGCATGACGGCGTAAACCGTCATCTACCAAACCTGTTCAAAGCTAACCTGCAGTTACAAGCAACACAACTCGGCAGCAAAGGCACTCAGGCCATCATATATACAACCAAAAGGGATATATACACCAAACTGGGGGCTCGAGCCCCAAAACAAAATCCGAATATCCAAAATATGGGTCCAAAAATGTACAAAAGTACAAAAATACAGCCGACAAAAAAAAAACAAACAAGAAAGCTACTGCTCGTCGCCGCCTAACTCCGCAACTCTCGCCTCGAGAGCAGCAACCTCGGCGTCATGAACCTCGAGCACCCTCAGCAAGCGAGATATCTTCTCCCGAGACTGGGCTTGTTCTCGCTCCAGGTCGCTCTCCCCCTGCAAACGCAATAATTGGCTCATGTCAATCATTTCAAGCGATAAAGGAAAGTTAGAAAATTCAAAAATGAAGTAAAAGGAAGGTTCATACCTGACGCCCTCGACCACCGACAAGTGCATCGGCGGCAGTAGCTCACAGCCGGTTGGCTACCCTCCACAAAGCCACGAACCGGGATGGCGCGACCTACATTTCGAATGACAGATTCTCAATAATTGGATAAACTCGAGCAAACGTGTTCTTACACGAAAATGATACAAGTTAGGAGACTCATCCTCCGAATCAGATGCTGCCACTCGTCTAAGCCAGCATCCGTCACCGCCACGTCAAAGTCACGCCGTGCGGAGATCGTCGTCCTCCCGGTCGCGTCAGTGTACTCAAGAGTCGCGGGGTACTCTGGTGGCTCGATGCCCGCCGCCTCGACCTCCTGCAAAGTCAAAGAATTTCTATTTAAACCGATGATCATTCATCGTATTTTCAAGATAATCAAAAGAAGAATGAATACTCACCACGACTGGCCAGTACGCCAACCTCCCGTAGAGGAACGCAGAGTAGCCCTCACCCGGAAGAAGGAGGGCGTCACCACCAACACCCGCCAAGTCAGCCTCCCTCTCAGCCTCGGAAGGCTCCCTGAACATCGTCCTAGGAGGATCGATGGGAACCGTCAAGACATCCCGAGAGCACTGACGAGCCAAGCGCTCGCCCAAGTACCACACAGGACCCATCGACGTCCTCAGCAGCAACCGGCTCGAGCTCCTAGGTCGAAGGACCTCAGCCACGAAGGGAGGAGCGCCGGCGTAGTCCACCCAAGGCCTGAGCACCCACTGGGAAAAGCAAACAAGAAGTCATTCTTATGATCAGTTCTAAAAAATAATGAAGAAACAAATAAAGGTGAAGTACTCACGCCGTCCAACTGAAGAGCGTTCACCTCCCGTCGACAGACGTCGTGAAAGGAACGCCGGCTCCTCGTGCGGCACATCACCCAATCCCTCACAACGGGATAGGCCTTCTCCACCGGCTCCGTCCTCTTGGGCGCGAGGCTCGGGAAGTAGGAGTACACCGACGCCTGTGAAGCGAGATAGTCAATAACGATCTTTCGTGACTCGATAAGAAAAGGAAATGATCTTTTTTTTATGAAACAAAGTGAAGGTTCATACCTCCAACAGCAGTCCAGGGCCGATAGCAGCAGGAGAAGTCCCCTTCTCCATCAACTCCGGACGAACCATGGCCCTCATAAAGCGGATGAGGACCGCAAAACCAGCAGTGACCCAGTCCCAACGGCCTAGGGAGCTCAGGTCAGAAAGGAAGGGAAGAAGCTTCGTCGACAGCCTCTCCCCCTTGTCTCCGAGGTAGATCGAAGACAAGAATCACCAGAGCCACAAACGGACTCTCTGCTCTGCAGTGCAGGGAGGAGGAGCCGTCTCCCTCCCATCGATCACCACCGACGTCGGGGTCTTCCCCGCGAAGTAGTCTCGAACGTAAGAACTAGGCACCAAATCAGGTACCGCAGCAGCCTTCGGCGCCAAGTTCCAGCCGATCAACCTCCTAGCCTCGGCCGAGTCAACCCTCATGGCAGTCTCTGGCCACTCCACCACCTCAGTCCCACACGGCAGACCAGAAATCATGCCGTAATCCTCCAATGTGACCCCCACCTCACCAAAAGGCATGTGAAAGGTGGAGGTCGTGTCCCATAACCGGTCCAAGAAAGCTCGGACCAGGCTAAGGTTAGCCCGAAGATTCCTCTTCGCGATATCCCTCCAAGCCTGCACCAAGGCACCGAACGCTCCCCGCTCGATCATGGCCCGCTCCTCCGCCGACAGCCTCTCGTAGCACCCCATCGCCGTCGTGTAGCCCGAGAACGATCTGATGTTCCCGACCTCCTGTTTTGATTTGAAACAAAAGCTATCTTTAGTTTGAACGAAGCAGAAAAGGAATGACAAATGGAGATGAAAGAAGATGAGTGGAGAGTGATGAATTCAAGTTACCAAGCTCTTCACCGTCATGTAGGACATGTGACCCTCCGCAGCCCAAAGCAGGTGCCTACTGTCCCAGGTCTCAGCCCACGCAGGTGCTCCCCTCAGCTGGCGACCACCCCGTCCAACGATGGCCCGACACGGGGCCTCCTCCTCCTCAGGAACCTCCTCCTCGAGGACCTCGTCCTCAGCAACCTCAGCAGCCGTCACCGCAGCGGTGAAAGCCTTCTCTAATGCCTCCTCAAGCATCCGAGAAGGGTCAAGAGTGGTGTCCACGTCCATGGGATCCCTGCCAGACGTAGAAGCCTCGTCACCCGCAAAAATTAAAGTGAATTTAGGCCGCGTCAAATGACGGCAAGCCTTAGTTAGGGGATTTTCGAGTTTTCAAAGCTCCGAAACCGCTTTTTTCTCGCCATCTTTGGCAATTTTCCCACAAACCCGACCGCTCATGTGGTAATTTGGGTCGAGTCAAGCCTAAGTTGAAGCCTAGTCATGGGTTCGAGTCGAAATTTCGACAGCATTTTGTTATAACGGCGATTATGCCCTAGGAAGTGTCCTGAAAAAGCCGTCACAAATCAAAATACCGAGATGGTAGAAAGTTTACCCATAATGCAAGGATTCCAAATATCAAGTTTCGTCACAAATGGGCAATCCTAAGGCTATTTTTGAAGCGATTTACAGTTTAGCTGTGAGACCGTCACAATTTCACTCAAATGCTCAAAACTCAACGAAAATTCGAAGCAAATACATGGTTATGATCCTTATACTACCAATTAGCCGTTTACAAGGTCAATTTTGCAAGGCAAAATCGCTTGGGGGAAAAGCCCCAAATTTTCGACATTTTTGGGTTGGAAACCCTAATTTTGTCGGTCCAATTTGATCAATTATGGAAGATTAATGCAAAAATAATACACATACCTCGATTAGTCATGGCAAATGCAAGCTTTTGGATCAAATTTTGACGAAAATGGTTGGAATTTGAGAGAGAATTTGATAATTTATATTTCGAAAATTATGAAATAAACCCCCCTGTTTCGTCGGATTTTACGCAGGAATGACACGCCCAGGAATAGACGCAGCAAGTACTGCGCCTCTTCCAAGAGACGGAGCTTTTGCTGCGCCTCTTCCTCAGCTTCCCTTCATACGAATTTTCAAAAGTTCGTTATGAGTTCGTTATTTGTGGGCCCATCTTTGGTGCGCCTTTTCCTTGACGCCATATCACGTATTTGGTCCATTTGACATCTACTCTTCGCCCGGATCCGCATTTTCGAGCCAACTACAACTGCAAACTATCATCACATTTATTTTTATCCAAGACCTTGCTTGTCACAACGAGCGAGTATTCCCTGACAGGTGTTTCGACACGCCTTTATTATATTTCCCCCAGCGAGAGTTCACGACAGACAATCGTTCTTCTCGAGACATGGAGATCAGTTCCCGATTATGTTCCCCCAGCGAGTTCATGACAGACAATCGTCCCTCTCGAGACATGGAGATCAACATCGACCCCAAGCTCTTCCGAAGTTTATTTGAAGCCGACCCAAGCAGATTTTTCCCAGCAGTTCCTGACTACGTCCTGCTGTCTTCTCCCAATATCGCGTTTTGTTTCCCCTGGAGTTTCAACAAGCCTCAGGTATGGTCTCTTCTTATGGCTGGCGAGCCTCCTCACGTAGTCTAATGGACTTTAAACGACCCTCCCCGATAGTCGACAGATTCTAAAATGTTCCCGACGACAGGTCCTTGGCTCAGACCCCTTGAGCCGCCTCGCGTCGCCATAGTCGTCAGGTTGTAATCTTCGATTGACCTGATGGCTATACTTTGACTTTCGCCTTGTCCAAGCCTCAGTCAAAGCGGGGGCTCTGTAGATACCTCATTTCTGCACCTCCCGCAAACCACCCGGTGATGATTGGGCCGCATGTTTGGTACGCGGAACGATTTGTGACACTTCGTAAGTTTATCGTCAAGTGATCGCTCAAATACTTGTGTCTACCTCTTAATTGTCATCTACGCGCCGATACGGTCGTTTTGGCAGTAATTAGAGTACATTTGGAGTCCGGGCCTAAAACCGTCTTCATTTTCTGATAATCGTTAAAATGCCGAGTCAGAATGTTCTGGAATGTTCCGGATATTTCTATTCCATATTTTCCAATCTTTTAATCTTTGGTAAAGAATTTCTCGTAATATTCACACAAAATATTAAGGAAAACAAGATTAATCCGTTATTCCATAAACTAAACACGGAAATCTTTCTTCCGCAGGAGGAAACCACTTGGGAAAGGACGCAGCAAGTGCTATGCCTCTTCCAAGAGACGCAGTGTCTGCTGCGCCTCTTCCCAAGTCCTTTTCTGCGTATTTTTCGTATCTTTTCATATCTTTTCGAGATTCACTTCCAAAGTTTCTCCGAAAAACCCTACTTCCTCCGTGTGATTAGTATAAATAGAGACCTTCGGTCTCACATATTTCTGTTGGAAATCTATATCTCAT
This sequence comes from Silene latifolia, assembly GCF_048544455.1. Lineage (NCBI taxonomy): Eukaryota > Viridiplantae > Streptophyta > Magnoliopsida > Caryophyllales > Caryophyllaceae > Silene > Silene latifolia. Next base: position 21,754,682 of record NC_133528.1, read on the forward strand.
TTTTAACTTATTCATATATGTTTCAAATTAATTTAGTCATAAAATTAATTACAAATCTTATGCATGCAAACTAAAACAAAAGAGATAAGAAAATCAATTTCTCACCAAATAAATTTCGGTCAAATGGGCACCAACAAGATCTCCTTCTTGTTAGTTCTTGAGCTTTCCAATATTGGATGAACATACATGACCTCAAAATAGAAGCCCTCCAATTAGTAGCACCCAAGACTATCCCTTAAACCCACAAACTAATATGTACTAGATATTTATGTTGTGGTTTACCTTAAAATTGATTACTAATACTCATATATTACATTGATAATTTTAGTAATCTTTTGAACAAATTTGGATCAAAAACCTCATCTTTTTTATGAAGATTAAAGAGAGAGAAGAGAGGAAAAATACATGAACTTTTTTGCATGTAATATATTAGAATGAATGATGAGTGAAATTAATCCCCTTGCCCATTTCATTTTCACGGTTGGATTAAAGAAAAATAGGGCATCTATTTTCACTTTTTATCTTCACAAGAAATAGATGTGTAAGAGTAGGTGTAAGGCTAGTTGTAGGTAGGCATCATCATGCCATTTTATTAAATAAAATAAAACAACCAAAACCCACTAACTCTTTCCATATTTCGGTCCATATATGCATAAAATGGACTACCATTTTATTTTGTCAATTTGTCATTTGTCACACAATATGTCACATGTAGTATGATACATGTTACTAATTAATTAAATGCATATTTATCACATAAATATCATTTTATAAATTAATTAAATTACATTCAACAAATTGACTAGTGATACTTGATCACATAAATAAAATGGGTCATATAATTATAATTCACAATATCTTGTAATTATAATCAACCATTCATTCTTATCTTTATTGTTTCTCAAACAATAAACAATTTTAGTAATAAAGCATTTTATTTACTAAAATAAATCTTATTTAATCCCATTACAATAAGATATCAATATTCTCTCTCACAAATTGAATTTGTTCAATTTTAAGGAATTAAGTAATCTGTATCGGTATACAATTAATTAACCTTTTCAATTAAGGGAATCGTCCTTTAGGTGTGACCTCAAGGGATCAACTGATCACCACCGTCGCACGACAGTAATGTCAAACTCTAGTCAGCCAATCATTACCGATATGTGTGGACCAGTTGACTATATATATTATGTATCATCCTTTCCGTATTCTTTTAATGAGATTTAATAATGATATTTAAATCATGTGATCGCACTATTGTTGAGGACACATTTCCCAACAATCTCCCACTTGTCCTCGACAAGTGTGCGTCACCAATTCTCTTGTCCTATTACTATCTCCCACTCAATGCAAGGTGTCTTTCGGGTCGTACTTGCAAGTGATCATATCGAGAGTGGTTTCCTCGATCTGGAGAATAACTGATTGACCGGATTTATCTATCATAGATACCTTCCGAGCGTGGCCACGCATTTCCAGTTCATTACTCCTCGAGTGGCCCTGGGATATTGTTTTAACCCTGACAAGGGGTGGACAATTCTTATCGCACTTATTCCTTTCGACTAGCCACAGCCATCATAACCCAAAATATGCCCATTTGACCCCATTTACGAAGGTCGTAGTAACACAAATCAAAGTTAATCTGAAACTGTGCCATCTTAGGCGAACAGTCTTTAGTCAAAAGAATCGACTCATTAGAATACTATAGCAGCTCTCGCCACGACCAGGCTATATAAATTTTCCAGAACTCTATAAGCGGTCACTGCCCGACAAAGTGTTCCTAACAGTCTGCCTATGTGATCGACTAGTCATCTCACATGACTCTATGGCACTTGAACTTGCCATCAATCGCATCACACTCTAGTCACTTCGAGACGTCACCTCATACAAGCGACTATGGGCAAATACTATGTTAATCCGGGTTCACTTTAACGGGGTTCAATGTTGTCTCTACAACCCGTTTGGATGTAACAAAGTATAACAAAAGAGTTTTAAAGTAAAACTCGAACGACAAATGCGATTATCACATATGAATAGTCAATGCCTGATTACTATTTCATGTTCTATAATCTAATTTGATCTTGTATGTAGTTGTTCATTTCAATTCAATTGAAATGACATGACTCATCATGTTAAGCCTATGAGAAGGCTTTGGTTAGTAGGTTTTATCAACTTCTTGTACCTTACTCAACCTTACTACATACTCGTTTTCCTTTGTAATGTATACATTTGCATCACAAAACTTTCTGAGTACGTGTCGAGATCCAATGAAGACATAGGCTCTCCAGCCTAAAAATAGCTCCCACTGTTTCCACAGTGTGCGGGACTCATCCTCTTGCACATCTCATGATAGCAAGTGTACTCAATTTCCGTTATAAATATCTCTCATTGTTCTTTATTACCTAGAGCGATTCTAGAAAATCTATTTCTTAAATAACATAGCCACAATGGTATCTTAACCATCCTAATGTGTTTTGATTATGGTTTTGTCGGAAACCATGCGCAATCTCAATTGTCAATTGTCACTTGTGTAACACTCTTACACAAAATTGCATCATAAACACTTTGCTTTACTGCCTTAATGCTTCTGCAAGCACTTAAGGGTAATCTTTATGGCTTACTTGGTAAAGATTACTTAAATTCGATTTTGAAAACAATTCATCATACTCAAATTATATGAAGTGTTGTACATCATTACTTATTTAATTGATCTGGCAGCGGAAGCAAATGGAATCAATCAAATATGTTCAACTCGATTGAACTAGTCATGAATCATAAGATTCCTTATTTGACATTAATATCACGTGGATTTATCTTCATAAATCCGTATATTAAAGATGTACTATATTACTCCAAAAGTCTTAAATCATTCTCGATGATCAATATGTCATTCACATATAAGACTAATTAAAATTTCCGTAACTCCCACTAAAGTTCATGTATAAACACAATTTCTCGACTTATCGAGAAATGTTTTATCACATGATCAAAAATGTTGATTCCAACTCATTGATGTCCTACTTAGGACCCTCTCTTAAGTTTCACATTATCTTAGGATTGCAAGAATCTTCAAAACTCAAGACATGTATTGAATACATTCCTTCTAATTGAAGAAGTGGGTTTTAGATTCACTCGCTATGTATTTCATAATAATGAAACACAATCCCTAAGAAGATCCAAATAGACTTAAGCATTTCAACTGGTGCAAAACCCTTTGCAACCAATCAAACTTTGAAATCTGTCTTTATTAGTGCAAAACCCTTTGTCACTAATCAAGCCTTTTATTTCGGATTTTCATGGCTCTAAGCCTTGTATTGAGTTGTGACTTAAACACTCTTATGTAAGTCATATGTTGATTACTTTCCAGAAGTAATTAACTTGAATCAAACAATTTCTTTGTAAGTTTGTAAGTATTTTCTTAAAAGTAGCATGAATTCATCATTTTTAACAAGTGATGAATTTAACCTCCTAGGTTTTGAAGAAACAACGTCTTACACAAAACGTCTCATGTAGCCAAGAAACATCAGTTTCTTGCGACATAACATTCTCTGTGGCATTCTTTGTGGCTCTTGAATAATTTCTCCCACTCTGTCTTCTAAAAATAAACTTGTATTTTAGAAAGACAGCTTCACGAGCCACAAACCCGTCGTACTCGTGATAATTGAAAGGGAAAAATGAGCATTTGTTTCTTTGTGAAAACTTACAACCAAGGTACCCTACCAAATCATATCTCATATGATCCGTTTTAGATTTAGTGGAAAAATAATTTAGACAAAATGATAAAATCCCCAAAAAATGATCAAGTAACTCAAAGTAACTTGATTGAAGTCCAAACCATATCGAATAGCGTTTGAATTCTTATCCAATCACACATTATCCCATAATGCGTGCTAAGAGAGATTAACTTGTGATACTATATCACATTTCCTTTGGCTTATAATCCCATCACGACTAAATCGTGATTCCTTGAACTCTTTAAACTTCTTCAAAGATTTCTCTATTTACCTTATTAAGTGAACATGTTAGCGTCAACTTAAATCATTGGTAAAAGAAAATGATTAACCTATTTTGGATCAATGATTTACAACCTCGATCTCCTTTTTAACCAAAAGGTACGAGACATCTTGCTTTGAATACAAGATACGCATATACCATAAGATCTAATGGTTTCAAGAGTACTCGATAACTCTTTGCGTTTATCATTCCAAAATCTAAGGTTTAATCTTGGGTTACCAATTTGAATCTTACATCATCTACATGATATATCATTCTAGTTTGGTTTAGAATATAATCACCTTGATAATGGGCTAGCCATACATCAATACGTGGTGTATAGGGTCACAAAAGTGAAACCTCTTTTGTATCTTTAACAAGTTTATATTCTTATTTAGAGTTTATGTACTTAATAGTCATAATTAAGTACAACTCCAAACCCGAAAACTAGATTTAGTACACAATGACTCTATCTCTCGACTTCATTGTTGCTAGTCGTCATATTCTAATCATCCTATGTATCAAACATAATGATGAAAACCACCACCGGTTTCTAATATTGACGAAGTAGTACTAGCAAAATTTATGTTTAATCAAATAAACATTTAAAGAAGAAGGTCCCATTAGATGTCCCACAACTAACTTGTTGATTCTTCAATAGTTTGGGGTAGTTTTTTTTCTAGTGTCCAACATTTAAGACAGTGGAAACTTTATCGGTCGGAATTGATAGGTTTAGTATCGCTATTCTCAATAACTTTACTTTTAACATTACCTTGTATCAATTCCATTATAATCTTTACTTCTTGAACCTCGTCCTCATCTTAACGGTTTAAGAGAATGCTCCCACTTATTTCAATGAGTCTTTGCTTTGAGAAGCAAAATTGAATTCATGAAGATCACTCTTCATTTGTTCGTTTTAGTCTTAAAACTATCATTGAAGTGGTTGCGTTATTTTGGTCAATTACGAATTCTTGACAAAACTAATTACCAAAACAATTTATCGCTTCAATGTACTTAATTCATTTAAGTACATGAAAAAACAATCCATTGTAAGCAGATGTGTTAATCAAGAATCAAAAACCTGTTTGATAATGAATAACTTTTATCTATACTCTTTACAAGAGATCCTTCCAATGGATAATGTGAGGTTTTAGAAGAAAATTCATATTTGTCTTTAGTTACGATGTTTTAATGGAGATTTGAATCAAAAATCAAAATGATATCGTAAATGAATTGTGGTAAAGAAATAGAACAATATGATAACGGAATAATGAAAACAAAACATTCATCGTTATAATAATACTTGTAAACAAGTATAGCATTTACATAGTGACCTCTACCCAACTATGATAAAAGATTCCAAGATCCAAATTCATATTAACTTGGGCACGGGGTAGCCGATGAAACCCTTATCAATATAACTCGGTGGATTAACTCTTTAATCGATTCTACTTTTAGAACTCTCGGTCGATAAAATTACTCTAATATTTATCTATAGCCCAAAACACATTCGACAAGGGCACGGGGTAGCCGATGAAACCCTTATCAAAAAACTTTTGTTGAGTTCAATCCAAATTTCGAATAAATGTGTCCATGATCCAAACCCATATTAACTTGGGCACGGGGTAGCCGATGAAACCCTCATCAACATGAATTCGATGGATAGACATTTATCACCCACTTCCCCTACGTAACAAGGTTTGTACCCCGGGGTAGCCGAGTGCACTCCCTCGCGAAATAGGTTTTCATGGTTTCTACTATTTGGTAAGGCTATGTCTCAATTGATTGTTTTAGCGAGAGGTCATGTCAATTTATTATCTATCACGTTTTAAGTGAACTAAAGCGGTGAACTACGATAATTGTAATTGACACGGTCGAAAAACTCGATAAAATGACAATGCATGTTTTAGTTATGGCGATTTAGCGATGCATGCAACATATAGATAAAATGCAAAGCATAAAATAAAATCCTAGTATGGCCTTCCTAATATAGAAAATCTAATTAACTATTACATATTCGGAAACCAACTCCATTGGTCCCTTGAACTTCGGTTGTGGCACGCATCTCGAGGTAACACCGTCTTTATGTATCGCCATCTTGAAGAAATCCGTCTTTGGGAACACCGAAAAGAATAAAATTACATAATAAATTACATAATTTCCTATTATACATTTGTAACTAAAATAAAATAAATCTATTAAATTACAAAACGGTGATACGAGATCACAATAAATTACAACCGAATCGATATTCCCATACATTTCGGGTAATACCAATAAAAAACTAAGGCCATACTAAGTAAAATTACATAATTCAAAAATTACATAAAATAAAATTATGACAATCATAAATAAAATGCAGCATTATAATATGTATGAACATGCCCAATTTTATGTTAAATCGCCTTTAAGGAGCCAATATCGTATATTACACGGTTTTTATGGATTTGTGTGATTCAACGTTTTATAATCACAAAAATTACATAAATTCATATTTATGCACAAGTTAATTACCCTAACCTTTTAGGACTCAAAATTAGTCTTCACTAATTACTTGACTATAATTAACTCATATTTCTTAAAATTGTTCATTAATGGACTTAAAATTACAATAAAATGCTATAAACTTCAAATAAATCACAAAAATTTCAAATAAATTTGAAATTTGAAATTTAAACTAATGAACATTCTGGAAAAAAAAACCATGACACTCATAATGTTCTAAAACTTAGGTTAAAAATTTCGAGATTTATCGGGAAAAACAATGTTGCGGTTTATCGAATTTATCAATAAAAATCATAAAAACATAAGAAAAATTATATTCATCAACTTTTCAATTTTAGATCTGAAAAAGATAATAAAATGCAACATGTAACGTTTTTCCTTAGTCATGAAGTATGTTTTAGCAATTATTCACTAATTAAGTCACTATTTATGCTATTTTTCATCAAAAATCCATAAATCATGCATAAAGACTTCATTATAGCCAATTATTTTACACACATCTTGTAAACTTGCATGTGACAACATACTAAATTTCTATGACCAGATTCGAAATTTATCTCATATTAACCTATTTTTCATTTAAATTCGATTTTTATCATGAAAAATCCATTTTTCGAGCATAAGAACTCCAAAAATTATGAAAATTTCCAGATCAACTAAAAATAATATATGTGAAAACATATCCAAAAACCACTGGAAAATTCGAAGTTTAGCTAATGTTCGTCCAAAAATGACATTTTTATCATAAAAATCACATTTTAATGCCAATATTATATAAAATGAACAATAAAAATCCATAAATTAACCAAAATATCCTAAATACATTTTAGGATCAGAAAATTTAACATGCATAAATTATTTTCGTGATATATCATAATAACACAAATGTACAAGTTTTATATGTTAATCGTATAACTCGGAAAAACTATAACCGATTTGCATGCAAACAACCTTGTGCTCATGATACCGCTTGTTGGAAATCTATATCTCATTTTTAACATATTCATATATGTTTCAAATTAATTTAGTCATAAAATTAATTACAAATCTTATGCATGCAAACTAAAACAAAAGAGATAAGAAAATCAATTTCTCACCAAATAAATTTCGGTCAAATGGGCACCAACAAGATCTCCTTCTTGTTAGTTCTTGAGCTTTCCAATATTGGATGAACATACATGACCTCAAAATAGAAGCCCTCCAATTAGTAGCACCCAAGACTATCCCTTAAACCCACAAACTAATATGTACTAGATATTTATGTTGTGGTTTACCTTAAAATTGATTACTAATACTCATATATTACATTGATAATTTTAGTAATCTTTTGAACAAATTTGGATCAAAAACTTCATCTTTTTGATGAAGATTAAAGAGAGAGAAGAGAGGAAAAATACATGAACTTTTTTGCATGTAATATATTAGAATGAATGATGAGTGAAATTAATCCCCTTGCCCATTTCATTTTCACGGTTGGATTAAAGAAAAATAGGGCATCTATTTTCACTTTTTGTCTTCACAAGAAATAGATGTGTAAGAGTAGGTGTAAGGCTAGTTGTAGGTACGCATCATCATGCTATTTTATTAAATAAAATAAAACAACCAAAACCCACTAACTCTTTCCATATTTCGGTCCATATATGCATAAAATGGACTACCATTTTATTTTGTCAATTTGTCATTTGTCACACAATATGTCACATGTAGTATGATACATGTTACTAATTAATTAAATGCATATTTATCACATAAATATCATTTTATAAATTAATTAAAATACATTCAACAAATTGACTAGTGATACTTGATCACATAAATAAAATGGGTCATATAATTATAATTCACAATATCTTGTAATTATAATCAACCATTCATTCTTATCTTTATTGTTTCTCGAACAATAAACAATTTTAGTAATAAAGCATTTTATTTACTAAAATAAATCTTATTTAATCCCATTACAATAAGATATCAATATTCTCTCTCACAAATTGAATTTGTTCAATTTTAAGGAATTAATTAATCTGTATCGGTATACAATTAATTAACCTTTTCAATTAAGGGAATCGTCCTTTAGGTGTGACCTCAAGGGATCAACTGATCACCACCGTCGCACGACAGTAATGTCAAACTCTAGCCTGCCAATCATTACCGATATGTGTGGACCAGTTGACTATATATATTATGTATCATCCATTCCGTATTCTTGTAATGAGATTTAATAATGATATTTAAATCATGTGATCGCACTATTGTTGAGGACACATTTCCCAACAATTTCTCACGCGAGTGTCCGCCCTTCTCTTCTCCCTTTGCATTCTAGACCACATTCTTACTTTTTGGCGTCTACGTGCTTGAACTTTCGACCACGTAAGCTCGGACCTTTTTGAGTACCAGCCTCGTTTTGCATGACCGACCAATTTGACCAACTCCACATCAATCAACTTTAATCAACTTTATTCGTTTTCCTCCTAGAGGGCATTTTCGTCGTACATTCGAGTCGAGCATCACTAAACGTTAACTTAGTTCATCTCGTTTCGTCAAACATGTAAGTCTGAGGGTGTAAATCCTTCTTTTGTTTATTGTTCTTTACTTTTTGTAATCATATTGTAAGTTTTATGTCGAAAGTATTCTTAAAACCGATTTATAAAACCATGCTTTAAATCCCTTTTTACGAATTATCAGAAGACAACCGTCGAGAAAGGACGCAGCAACTGCTGCGCCTCTTCGTGAGGCTGCCGCAGTTCCTGCTTCCTTTCTTCTTCCTTCGTCTTTTGTCAATTCGTCTCTTTTATTTTGTTTGTTCTCTGATTCTTTAACATAACAATTTTAACATAGTAATTTGACATATTAGTCATCGTCGTTAATATTTAATTTGTCATTAAGTCCCGACTTAAATCCCTTGTAACTAATATTTACGGGTTTTCGTCATTAAAATCAATTTGGGTTTTAGAGATTCGATTCATTAATATTGAGTCTCTGGAATTCGTCTTTGATATATTCCCATCTGTTATTTATCGTCACCATCGTTAGTAATTTGTTTAACCTAATTAGTTTGTTTAATTCATTAATTAACCCTTTTAATCATGTAATTAACTCGTTTTAATTAGCAAAGTCTTAAGAAGAAAAAGTATCTACAAGGGCCTTATATACACTTGTCAAGTTTCCCAAATAGATGCTTTCACAAAAGTTTTATAGAATGCAACTAACATATATACATCCTAATGCAAATGCTTCTATCAACTAGTATGCCAAATAATCTAAATGCAATTCCTAAGATCACATTGATTTGTACCGCATCAATCAAAATAAAGCCACATAGTCATTAACATAGAGAGAAAAAAGGAGATTGGAAAGATCATACCATGCGGTCTTCAATATCCTCATGTCTCGGATATGGCGTAGTCGATCAAATGTGATAAAAGGACAAACAAGCACAATATATACAATATATATACAAGACTACATTATGAAGGAAATGAACATGTTTTTGTATTTTTCAAAAAAAATTCAATTTTTATGATTTTTGATTTATAAGTCATGTTAAAATTTCTCATCCCCACACTTGTATGGGCATTGTCCTCAATGGCCAATACGATAGGAAATTATGCAAGCTATATGAGAATGCATGATTTTATACTACTATTCAAGCTATGTGACATATATATATATATATATATATATATATATATATATATATATATATATATATATATATATATATATATATATATATATATATATATATATATATATATATATATATATATATATATATATATATACAAGTGATGCAAACTACATTATACTATACTATATGATGCATGAATTTGTTTGTTGGACAGCACAATTTGAATTGACTCCCAATGTGTATGCCTAAACTTCGCTAAACCAAATGGGACACTATTTCTAATGTCAAAGTGGGGGGAGTTCATGCACAAAAATGCAATGCATGAATCTAGTTTGTCATTTTGGATTTTCACAAGGTGGGAACAATAAAAGAAACCTCAATGAGACCGAGGTGGGAGTCCTTTGAGTGTTGCTAGGACTCAAACAATTGATTAAGATAAAAATATTTAAAAACAAGAGAAATGAGCAAAGCTAAATGAGGTGTAGGAGACTCACAATGGATTGTGGCATCGTCCAAAAAGCTTGCTAATCCTCAATCGTCGCTCATGGCGACATCTTCATCACTTCCATCGTCATCATCATCAACTTCCTCATTATCATCATCATCTACCTCCATGGACCCGGAGGCTTCACCATCATCACTTGAACTTTAAACCTCTTCTTCCTCACTTTTCTCTTCTTCTTCATTTTCTTCATGTTCTTCATCTTCTTCTTCACTCTTAACAACAATCTCCTTCCCTTTGGTAACCTCATCACCCATGCTAGCATCTCTAGGAGCATTAGGAAAGAACACTTCCATATCCGCCCAACTAGGCAAAGGACATGATGGATCAAGGAGTCCTTGTCTAGCCAAGTGTAAGAGGGGCGGATATTAAGCCCGGTAGGCATTGACCCGGTCCTCATAAGCTTCCCTATGCATATGTTGCATCAATTTGGTCAAGTAATCGTTACCTACCTTAACATCTTTGGGTCGGAATTCTTGGTAGGTAAACGGGTAAGGTGTAGTCACAATAGAGGAGGATGAGGAGGGCTCGGCAATAGTTTTCCTATGTTGTTGCATAATCAACTCGGCTTCATCGGAGAGTGGAAGAAGATAGTTTGGGCTTCGGACATTGAGGCGGCAAATCTTGTTGGGCAAAATAAAGGACTTGGCATCTTTGGTGAGCCACTCAAATTTGTTATCAAGGTTATCATTCTTGATCCAATGAAATTTGTTGATCATGGTGGCTAAATCAATAAGGTTGCCTCCCTTAACCGGCTTGTAAGTGTCATCCTTGTTGAAATCCGGGTTAAAGTGTTTGGCTAACCATATTACCAATCCTCCATTCACTATAAAGGCCTCCCCATCTTTACCATGGTCAATTGAAAGCCACCGTTCAAGTAAAAGTTGAAGTGCATTGTATTCATTGATGAACTTCTTGTCGATGTTCATGGTTGACTCAAGGTAGATGAAGTTGAGTTCGGTGAAATGATTAGTGCCCTTCCTTGCAATTAGAGTATTTCCCACAACCTTATGCCATACCATTATACCCGGATGGTGGACATAAAGGGCATGACACTCATGGAAGGATTCAAACTTTCTTCCGGTGATTGCTTTTCATAGAGGGGCGGGGTCATATTTTGAGGGTTTCTCCACATAAGGAGAATGGTCCTTAAGACCAAACACCTCGCCAAACTCATCCAAATACATATTTCTATCCACATTTTTAAGGCGGAATATGACATCCCTTTGAGCCTCTACCTTAATGGTTTTCAAAGAGCTTAAAAATTCCAAGGTAGGGGAGGGGTAAGTCAATTCTTGCATATCAAAAAGTGTAAGCAACCCCATAGACTCGAAGAAGTTCTTGGTCCTCTCAAGAACACCCAATTTGGCTAAAGCATCTTGACATATAAACTTGGTGGACAAAATTGTTTTCTTAGCAAGAGACACAAAAGCTTTTCTATGAGAATCGGTTGCGAAAGTTACTTCCGGATATTCTTGTAGTTGCTCAATAACCGGAATAGTAGGAGCTTTTACCATAGGAGTAGGAGCTTCTTGAATTTCCACTCTTTCTTGTTGTACCACCAAAGCCTTTGAGGCTTGAAGAGCTTTTTGCCTCTTTGAAAGATTTTGTTTTGTGGGTGCCTTGTTTCCACCTTTAGTCCTTGCCATTGTTCTTCTCCTTTCAAGATTGTATCAACAAACCAAAGTTTTGCTTGAATTCTTCTAGTATCCTCAAGCTTCAATGAATCCCAAATCGATTTAGGATTTTCGAAATTTGCCTTTAACCCTAGAAAATCGATTCAATTTTTGAGGATTTTGATGTTTGAATGGTCTTTTGTTGATAAAGGAGTAATTTGATTGTGTTTTGAGGAAGTTTGGATTTGATTTGGGTGAATTTGGTTGAGGAAATTGTGTTTTATGGATGAGGGGATTGAGGGTTTTGAGGGTTTTGGTTGTGTGTTTGTGTTTTGAAAGAATGAAATGAAATGGGGAAGAGGGTTTAAAATCTCGTGTTATAGCTTCTCAGCAGTAGGAGACGAGCGGATTAGGCATTAGACGCTCGTATTTTAGGTCAGTCAGCATTGGAATATGAAACCCGTGTTGAGACGAGCGGATTCTGGAGGAGACGAGCGGATTCTTGCTTGAGACGAGCGGATTGCTCTGGGGACGCTCGGATTGTAAGAGAGTATGAAATCCCAATTTTGGAGGTAGTCAGGACGCGAGGATTTTTAATGAGACGAGCGTCTTCTGGTCTGAGACGAGCGTCTTCTAGATGGGACGCTCGGATCCATAGTCAGTACGGAATTTTCCTTTCCAGCTCTCTCAAGACGAGCGTCTTACTGCCAGGACGCTCGGATCAGATCCAAGACGAGCGGATTCTCATGGGGACGCTTGGATCACTTCTGCACCTCACGGGTTCAGTTCCACCCGTGGGGATCTTCATATCCCATGTCATTTCTTTTTCATTCCTTTGTTCTTCATGGTGGGTGCACTACGAAGGCTTGGATAGCCTAGGCAATTGCTATCCCCACACTAAGTCAAACACTCCACATCAAGAAATGTTAAAATACCTCCCTCACTTTCTATCTTAATGAAAATCTTGATCAAAATGTAAATCCAAAATTGACAAAAAAATGCAATGCAAAAAGGTAAAATGCAAGTTAAGGGTTAGAGTATTTACAAATGGTGGTTTAGGGAGGACTCCACCAAACTCTCATTCATGGATGAGATGTCAAGGGGGCATAGCCAAGGTGTTGTTGATGTTGCTCAACACCTTGTAGAAGTAGTCGAAGGCTTGTTCATTTTCATTAAAAAGATCTTCAATAGAGCTTTTCATATGTTGTTCTTCATGGTGGTGACTTGAGTCAAGATTGTCACCAAAGCCTTGGTCTAGGGTCATAGCATTACCAATATAAGGATTGACTAATCCTTCAATTTCATCATCTCATAGACCACATACTTCATCTACTTGCTCCCCAATATTGTCATGAGTTGACAATGGCAACTCCTCTTTCTTGTTATCATGGCCAGTGAGGCCTTCTTCATCACTTGTCATGATTGAGATTTTCAAGCTCTCATTGTTGTTGAAATTTCCTTGCTCTCCGGATAGAGCATCTTGAGGTTTATCTACTTTCTTCTTCCATATGGGTGGTGATTCTTTACTCATAGCTTGGTCTTTGCATTGAGATGCCAACTTCTTCTTGTCACTTTCTCTGCTATAATGATCGATCTTGAAACATGGCTCATATGGTCGGGGAGCTCTCATTGTTTTGTCAAGGTTAAAAGTGATTGTCTCATCCCCTACTTCAAGTGTAAGTTCTCCATGTTTCACATCAATCACCGCTCTCGCGGTGTGTAAGAAAGGTCTTCCTAAGATGATAGGAATGTTGGAATCCTCCTCCATGTCTACAATGACATAGTCTACCGGGATGAATAATTTCTCAATTCTCACGGGTACATCTTCCCATATCCCTAAATGTATCTTTGTTGATCGATCCGCCATTTGAAGAGTAATTTTAATGCACTTGAGCTCTCCCATTCCTAGCCTCTTGCATACCGAGTATGGCATGACACTTACACTTGCTCCAAGGTCACATAAAGCTTTGTTGATTGTAGTGTCGGCAATGGTGCATGGAATAGAGAAGCTTCCCGGATCTTTGAGTTTTGGAGGTGAACTTCCTTGAAGAATGGCACTACTCACTTTAGTGATAGCAATAGTCTCAAGTTTTCGGATGGATTTCTTCTTGGTAAGAATATCTTTCATGTATTTTGCATAGGTCGGAACATGATGGGTCAATTCCGTGAATGGTATTGAGACTTCTAGGTTCTTCACAATCTACATGAACTTTCCAAGTTGTTCATCAAACTTAGGCTTAGCTTCACGACTTGGGAATGGAAGTCTAATCACAATAGGTTCTTTTTCTTTAGCCTTCTCTTCATTCTTCTTCTTTGAAGCCTCTGGAATGGTGGGTTCTTCTTCCTTAGAGTTCTCCACAACTCTTTGCTTGTCACTAGCATCCACAATATCTTCCTCAATTTGCTTCTTTGGCCCTTCATACCTTGTATCATTCCTCAAATGAATGGCACTCACCGACTCATGTCTTGGGGGATTACCTTCAGGAGGTAATTGCCCCTTTTGTCTTTGAGAGCTAGAAGATGCTAATTGAGTCATTTGGGTTTCCAACATTTTGGTGTGGGCTAGTATGTTGTTGATGGTGATGTCTTTTGCTTGGCTATCTTTTTGCATTTGGGTGAAAAATTCTTGTTGATTCTTTTGCATTTGAAGGACCGCTTTTAGAACATCAAAGCTTTGGTCATTGGATTGATTGTATGGAGGTTGATTTTGATAACCTTGGCTTTGGTTGTAAAAGGGTCTTTGAGATTGATTTCTCATTGGAGGTGGGGTGTATGTTGGTTGAGGGTTTTGGACATTTTGGCTTTTGTATGAAAGATTTGGATGGAATTTGGTATTCTCATTGTAATAGTTGGAATAAGGGGTGCCACTCTTGTATACTTGGAAAGCATTCACTTTTTCACTTGTTCCCCTACATTCACTTTGGTCATGTCCCAAAGTTCCACAACTCTCACATACTCCACTTGGAATTGAGGATGATGCTACCATAGCATTAACATGTTGTTTGGGTGATTTGGAGGCCTCTTCAAGTTTAGCCATAGCCTTCTCAAACTTCAAATTGATGGTGTCAATGTGAGCACATAGTTGAGTACCCAATTGTGTGATAGAATCTACCTCATGCCTTCCTCCTCTAGTGGCCTTTCGAGGCCTACTATATTGGGAATTATGAACCGTCATCTCTTCAATTTTGGCCCATGATTGTCATCAAATTCAGTAAACATACCATTGGATCCCATATTGAGAATGTTTTGAGAGTCTTCATACAAACCATTCCAAAATTGTTGCACAAGGAACCACTCGCTAAGTCCATGGTGTGGACAAGAACGACAAGTGTCCTTAAATCTCTTCCATGCTTCATACAATGATTCCTCATCCCTTTGTTTGAACCCGGTGATTTAGGCTCTCAACATGTTAGTCTTCTCCGGAGGATAGAATTTCTTGTAGAAATCAAGTGCTAACTTATTCCATGAATCAATACCAGGGGTATCCTTGTCTAGGCTTTTCAACCATTGTTTCGCGGTACCAATCAAATAAAAAGGAAATAATACTCATCGGATTTGGTCTTGAGTAACTCCGGTTTGAGAAATTGCATCATAATAGTCACAAAAAGTCTCCATATGAGAATGAGGGTCTTCACTAGGCATCCGCTCAAATTGACTTCTCTCAATTAGTTGTATGAATGCGGATTTGGCAATGAAATTACCGGTTAGATGTTGTGGTGTAGGAGTACCATTTGGTAGGTTCTCCTCGGTTGGTACGGAATGTGATGAGAATTTAGGCATTGTGGGTTGATTTTGTGGTGGGTTTTGTATTGCGTTGTCCTCTCCTTCTCTTGAAAAAGGGTTGGTAAACTCAATGTTATTTGGTTGAATATCCACAATCTCTCCAATACCTACAACTCTTGAAGTACCTCTAGCAACTCTTCTATTGTTGGTTAAGGTCCTTTCAATTTCAAGATCAATGGGTAACAAGTTACCTTATGATCTTCTAGACATGCAAAATATCAAAAAACTTGAAAACAATTAGAACAACACTTGAGGAGATTGACTTCCCCAAGGTGAAGAAATACAACTAAAAACAATTAATGAAAATCAAATCAAGTTAACACCGTCCTCGGCAATGGCGCCATTTTTTGGTGTGAGGTTAAAACTCGTCGTCAAAAGTTACCTACCCAAAACAATATTTATAACTTCACAAACTACTCTTAGCAAAGAGGCAAGTAAAGGTCGGATCCCAAGGGACGGGTATTGATGTAGGATTATCAATTGCAAATGGTTGTGTCTTAGGGTGTCACAATTTGGGTTGAGATAAGAGATCAACTAAACTAATCAACAAGGTAAAAGTAAAGTAATGAAAACATGCAAGATGATTAAAATGATATGTAAACAATTGATTAAAGGCACTAGGGTCATGGGTTCATAGGGGATTCATGGGAGTTGATCATACAAACATGTTCTCTACTAGATGCAAGCA
Organism: Silene latifolia; assembly: GCF_048544455.1. NCBI lineage: Eukaryota > Viridiplantae > Streptophyta > Magnoliopsida > Caryophyllales > Caryophyllaceae > Silene > Silene latifolia. The sequence goes on from NC_133528.1 coordinate 21,771,400, forward strand.
CTTATTGTTGTGATGGGATCGAGTTGGTGTATAAGCTTACAATCCCTAAGAAGGTTTGGGTCCCGGAGCCGAATCGATTAGATTGTACAACACCTACAAGTCGACTTAGTCCTTCCTATCCAACTATATGCATGGTCTAATGAGACTCGAGTTGGTGTATAAGCTTACAAGTCTCATTTAAAAGATAAGTGATGGGAAAAAAAAATGCAAGGATTCATAGGCTCGCATTTCATCAAACATAACATGTGCATAAGTTAAAATCACAACAAGCAAGCAAATTAATTATGAAAACATATTAGATTAAGCATGAATCAATACCCATGTTGGTTTCCCCTAATTCCCCATTAACCATAGTTAAGGAAACTACTCACTCATTATCAAGTTTAACATGCTAACAAGGTTGTCAATCACACTAGCAAAGCAAAACATGATAAATAAATGAAAGTGATTAACAATAATTAAACAAGGTTAAAAGAGAATTATACCTATGAAGATGATTCCAAATAATAAATCAAAGAATAATAGAAGTACTTGATGATTGATGGAAGGTTGTCAATCCTCCAAATAAACCCAAATAATCTTCTAATTACCCAAAATAAATGAAGAACAATAGAGAAATTAAGGAAAGATTAATATTGAGATTTGTATTAAGACTAGATTAAAAGTTGATTACAAGATTTAAGAGAGTATTTGAATTGAATACAACTTGATGATAATCTAGGTAGTATAAAAGGGGTATTTATACTAAAGATTAGGTACAAGGATTAGGGTTACTAAAGCCTTAAATGACTATTAAGTCCCTAAAAAAAGTTGAGGAAATGCTCCTCTCGAAGAAAATGAGCATATCCGTCATGTTACTCTTGCCACTATCCGTGCGTCTTGAGACGTGGCACGGGCTCACTGACCTATGATCCGAGCGGATCGCCTGGAAGATGCTCGGATCACACTGCTGGGGGACGCTCGTCTTGGCCGAGAGACGCTCGGATTTTGGTGGTGGGAGATGCCCGGATCATGTCTGATCTTCTCGGATTCCTTGGCAGACAGCTTCTCTTCTTTTTCCTCCTTCACAATCCGTAAGGATCATTTCGGGGATGCAAGGATCCTTTTATCATTTCCCATTTTACTTTATTATCTACATAGGCCTTCTAGTATTGTCTCCTCTTTGATACTTGGTCATTAGATGCCATCAATTAAGCTTCATTTTGCCTCATGAATGCAAGGTTAGCAATCATTTCCTACCAAGGATACATATCCTCAAAGAATACGCAAAACGAGAACTAAAGATAAGAAATGACCCAAATAAGTGCTATAAAGCATAGGAACGAGGTTAATTCGGGGACTAAATGTGCTCAATTATGAGTCACATCAAATACACAAAAATATAAATAATAAATAAGAGTTAATAAAAAATTAGGAGAGAAGTGTTTTTAATTAATAAAATATATGTGAATACCGAGAATATTAATTAGCGGGGTAATTAATTAAGAAATCAAGGGATTAATTAGATTAAATCAGATTCTTTGAGTTTGACATGTGGCGTGTCCTAATTGGTGGTGTATGAGCTCATACACCTAGTGTAACTCTACCCTTTTCGCTTTTTTCAAGGCATGTGGTAGTCTCAAAAGTTTTCAAAACGTTTATTATTATCTAGATAATTATTTATTTTAACTTAATGTGCCATATAAGGCATGTGGTACTCTCAAAAGTTTACTTCTTTTCGTTTTGCAGGATTCGTCGTTTCATCTTACCATTAATAATGTCATAATCATCCATAATGATCCATCGTATGTAATCACCCCTTCTCATGCAGTAACTTATCTTTGTATGTTGTGTACGCATTAATGCTTACTGATGCGTGCATTTTATATGCGTTATTTCTCTTATTTGGCACACATTTTCATGCTTTATTACGACCATTTTGCTATTATTTCCACCCTTTTCTCGCTACTGGGTGAGTTGTTTGACTTATGCAGATTCTAAGTCCGAATCCGCAATTATGAACCAAAACCCATTGATTAAGGAAGGAGATGAGTCTATATTTCAACCTCGTGTTGGAAGCTGTAGACGGATGACATATGATGTTGTGAGGAGAGAAGAGGGTGTCGATTGACATAGGAAGGAAGTCCATCGACGAACTTGCCATCGTCACAGGAGGTTGATATTTTGGAACTATTAGTGGCTGTCGATCGACTTAATGTTGGTGTCGATCGACAGGGTCCAAGTCTGTCGATCAATAGAGGTTGAGTGTCGATCGACAGGTGCTTCGTTGGCCGGATTTCGGTTCGAGCTTTGGGTTTATTAGTTACTTATACATTCTATTTATTTGGACTGAGTATAAAAGGTTTGTAAATTTATTTCATTAGGGATCTTCCTCTACTCCAAAAACTTATTTACATAACTTTTTCTCAACTTTGGATCTAGCAATAATTCTTGTAGTTCTTCTTCTCTATTACTCTTTTGAATCTCTGGTAACTTAATTTATTTTCCTTGTTCATCTTTAATTCTTCTTGTCTTTTTACTTCTTTCTCTCTTAATTGCTCGTGTTTTATGTTCAATTGTTCCTATCATCCTTCTATTACAAATTCTCTTATTATTGCTATCTTTATTGCTATTATTGTTAATTACATCATGAGTAGCTAATTATTTTGCTAGGATTTAGGGAATCCATGGATGATCAGGGGTTATTAAACGGGTTATTGGATCGGTCTATTTTGCTAGTCCTTATTGTTAATTGTAGCATTTAATTTGCGATTAGTGGCCATAATTGATTATATTGATTTGGTAAACTCTGACCTAAGATCGAGAGCCGCGTGAGGGTTAGACCTGTTACAAATATTAGAGTGCCCTAATAAGTTGCAAGACACCATTAGAAGCATTCTAGGGCGATTAGCGATTCGAGAGGACCTTATCACTACTCTTTAGACCGAAACTTTTAACCCGTAATGATCTATGGTGAACCGACAATCCTAGTCCCCTCTCATTATCTTTTATACTCTTTATACTCTTTGCTTCTCTTCTTTTTTACTTTTAGTTTAGTTGATGCGTGTCCTAAATATGATGTTTTACACCCTATTTCACACGCATTTCAGAGCTCAATTATGTAGTTTATGCTACTATTTTCCCTATTTCCGTCTACTTTCGTGTTTTTGTGTAATATTGCAGAAATGTGAAGAATCCAGCGGAAATCGAGCCGAATCCGTACCTAAGTACTTAGCATTGCATTTGACATGGAGTAAAGACTCGGGAAGCGAACTTGGTGCGCATTTCAAGGCCTGAAAGATATATTTGCGAGAGTTTCAGAAGTGGATTACCAGCTACAGTGGTCTATAGACTGACCTACGTGGTCTATAGACTGTCAGAATGCTGAACAGAAGTCTACAGTAAAGAGGAGCAGTCGATCGACTGGTGCCTTTGGTCGATCGACCAGAGCACGATTATCAGAAGCTCCTGTACAGCGCACCTTGGTCGATCGAATGGTTCCAGTGGTCGATCGACCACCCCACGAGCTGACGCGCGAATTAAAAGACGAGAAAGCCCAAAGTAATTAGGTTTTAGGAATAAAAGTTACGTAAGACTATCTATATAACGTAACCCTATGTTTCAGAATAGACATGGAGTATTCATCATTCAGTTCCTTCTAGTATTTATTAGTTTTCAATAAAATACATTAGCTATTCGTAGTTTAGAATTCTCAATAAAATTCGTACCTTACTTTCGGATTCATCGCTTGTTCCTTTATCTTCGGTAATTCCAGTCCTCTAATTTCAGTATTGTTTTACTTGTTTCGTTAGTATTAGTTCTTGCTAGATAGAATCCAAAGCCCTAGTTATAGTTTTATGCGAATTTATTTATTCAGTTATTTCAATTATGCAATCCATCATGCTTATTATCAAATTAGTTCCTGTTATTTGTGTAAATATGTCTAGCTAAACACCCCGTGCTAAGATGTAGGGGATATATAGCGTAGATGGCGTAGATTAGGTGACCCCGAATTAGGGCATGGTCGATCGACTGGCTTAACAGGTCGATCGACTATGCCGTGTGGTCGGTCGACTGAAGTAGTTGTTCGATCGACCAGACCCGTGTTTGATTAGCATCGTTTGATTCATTAAGTGCGATATTTAACAATGAGACCGAGAGGAGACTTGTTAAATGCTTAGTTTTGACCAACCCGTAGATCGAGAGATAGGGAAGGGCATTAATTAATGAATTAAGACAGCTAAATTGCTGAGATCGAGAGATAATGTAATTTAGGCTTTAGGAATCACTTTTCAAGGCGAGAGCTAGTATTAGTGAGACCTAGGGACTAGTAGCATAGGCCGAAAGGAGCTACTAGTTAACTTGGACCGAGAGGACATGTTTTTCCCATCCTACACGACTGTATTTCGGACTTACCTGGGATTATGTGCCATCGCAGCTATAGTTAACCGACCGTCTTAGCTTCTTTTTATCATTTGCTTACACTTATTTCTATTATTTGCTTATTTATTTTCGCATTTAGATTTAGTTATAACTCAAATCAAACCCCCCAGAAATTCATAGACTAAAATAAAACAACTTAACTCCCTACCTCCCTGCGGATCGACCCTTACTATCGCTTGCTAGTTGTAGTTTGGAATTATAAATATTATTTTTGATACTCACATCGACAGGTATCAAATTTTGGCGCCGTTGCCGGGGAGGCAGCGCTAGTTTTAGTTGTTTATTTATTTTAGTCTTTTTCTAAGTTTAAGGAATTTTTTGTTCCTTAAACTTTTCTCATCTTCTTGTTGTAGTTTATTCTTATGCGTACGTCTCAAAAAGGCGAATTATTTCCCCTTGACCTCGAGCTGGAGAGGACCCTGCGAGTTAAGACAAGGCTATTTCAAGAAGCACAGTCCGAGGAAGAGCCTAGTTCTCGGTCTACTTTTTACGAGAACGAGTTATTTGAAGAAAACCCACCACCATCTCCAGTTTTTTCCACAGATACCGTCACATCTCCAGAGATGGCCCAGGAAGCAAGTATAGCCAGTCACTCCGAGCCAACAGCTGAGAATCTCTATAAGGGATTCGCATTGCCAGCCGGGGCGGATAGAAAATTCGAAGCGAAACCATCCTATATTAACTTGGTTGAGAGAAACTAATTTGGCGGAGCTGCAAATGAAGATGCAGCTAAACATATGGAGATATTCACTGACTACTGTTGTTCCATACCCCCACCAGCAGGTGTGACCCAGGACCAGGTAAAGGAGACGATGTTCATCTTCTCGCTCCGTGATGCTGTTAGGGAGTGGTACCGAGATCTGGATCGAGCTGCTAATGGGATCACTGATTGGAATTCGCTGGCCCTAGCATTTTATAAAAGATATTTCTCTGCATCAAAGACCAATGCGATTAGAGCTCAGATCACGAGCTTTAAGCAAGGACCTAATGAAGATTTTCATGAGGCATGGGTCCGTTTCAGGAGGCTGGTGCGATCTATTCTGCACCATGGGTTCGAGCAATGGAGCCTATGCAATCAATTCTATAATGGGCTTTATAATAATCAGAGGGCTATCCTGGATGCTGCAGCTAATGGAAGATTCCAGGAGAATGTTGGAGAAACTAAGGGGTGGAAAATTATTGAAGATATGGCCACCCATAAAGCTGAGCATGGAAATTCTAGGGGAAATCAAAGGAGAGCCGTTGAATCTCCTTCTGTAGCCGCACTAGAAGCTCTTACTGCGCGTTTTGATAAGTATGAGCTAGGAGGAGGATCTCAAAAGGGAGGTATTTACCAAGTGAACGTTGTTTCAGACGGTCCTTTTTCATGCAAGAGGTGTGGAGGAGAAGGGCACGTTGCATATTTCTGTATCAGTCCCAATGAGATTTGTGCTGCTTTTCAACATTATAGGCAGACCAACACTTATTTTGAGCCGAATGTCCATCCAAATTTGAGGTGGAGTAGCCATAATGTACAAAATCCGACTCCACCTCCGCAGCAGCAGAACTATGTGCCCCCTCATAAGCAGCAGCAGCCATACCAAAAGCCTCCGTATGTTCCTCAGCAGCAGCATCAGTTCCAAGGTTCCGATATTACTGAGTTGAAAAACATGTTGCTAAAGGAGTCTCAAGCTAGAGAGGCTGGGATAAAAATGTTGGAGTCTCAGATCGCTCAATTGGCAAGCAAAAGTGCAACTAGAGCTCCGGGGCATTTACCGTCGCAGCCGGATCAGAAAGAGACCTTGAATGCAATCACATTAAGGAGCGGGTCTACCCTCGCTGGACCTGTTACTGTAGGGGATGAACCCGAGGGAGTTATGGTTGAAAAAGGTGGAAAAGCTGCTGGAAAAGGAAAGAAGAAAAAGAGCGAGAAAAAGACGAACAGCAGCGATCACGGTCGATCGACCTCCATACCCAGCCGATCGACCACCCCTAATTCCTCAGCGACACTTTCTGATCTTTCTGATCATTCTGGAAAAAAAGAAAGCGTTCGATCGACCGACCCCACTGGTCGATCGACTGAGGATGCTGCTGATGTCGAACCGTTTCGTCCTCCAATGCCAGATAACTTGAGGGATTTCTTGTTTCGGGGTGCTACGGCTCCGAAATTATTGAGGCAAGATCCAAATGCTGATGGGTTAGTTCCGGTTCCAAATTATGACCCTACGACGGTTAATGGTTCATTCCTGAGACGGTCTGAAGAAGGTTCGATCTACAACAAGGACAAAGTAGTGGATTTTCAGCCTAAGTCCACTGATGCCGGTATGAGAGATCTAGAAGAGAGGGCTAAGCTGATTCTCACAGCCCCTTATCCACAAAGACTAGTGCCAACCAAAGATGAGGTAACATTCGGTAAATTCAAAGATTTAGTGCGTAGTCTTAATGTGAAAATACCTTTCTTAGAGCTAGTTAATCAAGTACCTGCATATATGAAGTTTATGAGACAGTTGCTAGCTAAGAAAAGGTCTTTAAATGTTGTCGAATCTGTGCATTTAACTGAAGAGTCTAGTTCATACTTATCTCACACTGCTGCTCGTAAACTAGCTGATCCAAGTAGTTTCTCTCTCTCCTGTAACATTGGTACCTTCTCAATTGAGAAGGCATTATGTGATCTAAGAGCTAGCATTAGTGTTATGCCATTAAGTCTAGCTAAGAAGTTGGGTCTGACCAAGTTTGCAGTCACTAATATGACTGTACAGATGGCTGATCGTTCTGCAGTTCAGCCAGTAGGGGTTTTAGAGGATATTCCTGTGCAAATAGGGAAGTTCTTTTTCCCCGTTGACTTCATTGTCCTAGATATATCCGAGGATGCTCACATTCCTATTATTTTGGGTAGACCGTTTCTGCACACTACTGGTGCAGTAATTGATGTGGGGGAAAGAAATTTGACCTTTAAGGTGGGCAAACAGTCCATTGTTTTTGCCCAGTCCCCTAGGAAGAAAGACCCTATGTGGCCAGTTACTTGTAATGTGATTTCTGAAAAGAAATCTTATTTTGTGCTTTCTGATATGCCTACTTTAGTACCTGTACCTATTCCTGTTGTGACACCTCCGCCCCAGATTGGGAGCACCGTGGAGGACAATTCTTCTGTTTTGGATATTGCAGGAAATGGTTTGGGGAAGGAAGAGTCGTTCATTGCTCTAGCTGTGAAGGAGCCAATCGTTCAAAGAGGCGGTTTAGGATGTCTTAGCTATGGCACAGATGAGGAGCCAGATGAGGAGCCCAAGAAGGCGCCAGTTCGAGTTACAGTTTCAGACTTGGAGCTTGAGACTGAAGAGGATGTCCAAGTATGGGAAGATGCTTCTGATGTTGACCCGTCGGACGATGTGGTGAATTGGAGTGCTAAGAGGTTGAGCACCGCGGAGGGTACCTCATATAGTCAGAAGCCATGGTCGGAGATTTTCCGCATTTTTCGCGGATGAAAACTTTTTATTTCATAAGTTTTAGACATTTTATTGCTTTTGTTAGACTATTTATTGCTTTGGTTTGCGCGAGACTTCGCTTTAATAATTTTGCTTAGGATTTATTTAGGCTTTAGACTGTTACTTTTGGTTTAGCGCAATTTTGGGCGCGTTATTATGTGTATTTGCAGGTTTATAGACCATATTAGCTCAAATTATTCAGCTAATTAGAAGAAATCAGGAACTTACAGCAGGTATCTCAGTCGATCGACTGGCCTAGATGGTCGATCGACTGTGCCGCGACTCCAGGGGCTTCTGTTCCTGTCACCATGGTCAATCGACTGGCTGGATTGGTCGATCGACCGCCTCCGCTGCTGTACCTGTTCACGACCATCCCCCTGCTGTGTTTGTTCGATTTGCGGAGTTGAGGGAGTCTTTTCTCCACTTCATTCTCCGATTCATTTCTGTTTTCTTATTTTGCACATAATTTTGTGTTTCGTAAATTGCTTTCTCGGAATTACGCGCGGTATTTTTGTTTCTTCTCAGGTACCTAAGGTAGCACTGCTGGCTACTGAAACCTCCTAGCTCACGCTGGTTTAGGGAGGTTTCCTTCTGCGCTTAAAGTCTTGTGAGTTTCCTAGTTTAAACTTCATGTCTTATTTAGTTAATTTAACGCAAATTCCCGTTTCCCTTTTATTTCATTACATGATTTTGCACAATGAGGACATTGTGTGATTTGGTTTGGGGAAGGGTTTTGCATTGCATTCACATGTTTTATTGCATTTCTGTTTCACGTTTATAGCATTTCAGTTTGCATTTATTATTTCATTTCTCTTTTATATACAGAAAATTCAAAAAAATTGAAAAATTTCAAAAATTTCAAAAAATTTCATGTTTATTTTAGCATATAGGTTGAGTCGGAACGGTAGTATTTCAATGATGACATTGCATTTTCAGCTGTTTATGCCTAAGTTGTGCTAAATTGACATGTTATTAGTAGAATCATATGCATATCTACGAGTTTTCGTTAACTTATTTGCTGAATCCTTAGACTTGACTTAGATTTTTGGCAAACTACATCATATTCTGAGTTTTAGAGCCTATAACTGGTGACCTTCACGACCAGTTTATCTAAGATTGTGAGTAGTTACTCCTTGTAAGACATATTACATCAATTTGCATAAATATGAACTTAATCTGCTTAATACCTGTGTGCATTCGGTTTGTGGTTTGTTGACACATGTGGAAGAGGTCCCCTTTTCTCATTTTACCCATAAACCTCATATAGCCAGATTGCCTTTTTGTCCCATAAGCTACATACCATTATTTAGCCTACCCTATCCTAGCTAGTACTGGTAGTTGTGGGAATGTGTTTATTGCATTTTGGCTATATTGCTCATTATAAGAAGGATGGTGGGATGTTGGAAAGGAGGAAAGAAAGAAAGAAAAACAAAATTGAAAGAAAATAAAAAGAAGAAAAAAATGATTCGAAAAAAAAGAATCAGTCGGTCGACCATCCCACTTGGTCGATCGACTGCCTGCTGCAGTAGCGAAAGAGAGAAAAAATCACATGGTTGAAGTCTTTATTAGATGGTGATTTTATTCCCATGTTTTATTATTATCATTTGGGGAACTACAGTTATAATTGGAGATGGTGAGATTAGTGCTAATCATTAGCACCGTTTTGTATCGATTGTTTGATACGTGCATTTTATATAGTCTTTTTAGCCTATTTCATGCACGTATTTCCATGCTTTTATCGTAGTTTTATGCTACGAAATGCCCCGAATATGCTACTTTGGTTTGTTTTGTCTTATTTGCAGGAATGAACCAGAAAGTAGTGAAAGCAAGCCTTTTACCGTCCGTTTAGCATGCATTTGGAGGAAGAGTGAATTTGGAGCGGGAATGTAGCTATTTTGAGATGCGCAAAGGAGTAAGATAGCTAGGCGAGCAAAGGAAGAACTTCAAATTGTTAGTACCTACTTTGAAGAGCCATATCTCGAGTTCTACAACAGATATTCAGGTGATTCTAATTGGAGATGAAAGCTTGTCCTCTTAGCTTTCCAACGCCACCGGAATCGCCCTGTTTGGCCAAGTAACGAAGAAATGGCAGCCGTTTGAAGTTCAGCGCGCAAAGCAGGAAATCGTGCGCTGGAAAGTACTCGATCGAGTACAATTTTACTCGATCGAGTCCTTTTTCTACTCGATCGAGTAGTTGCCTTTTTTTATTTACTCGATCGAGTAGATTTTCTACTCGATCGAGTGGTTTAACTCGGTTTACTCGATCGAGTAGTTTAAAACCACTCGATCGAGTGGATTCGCTATGGGCTTGTGTTTTTTTAGCTTATTTCCGTCATTAGGTTAATTAATAATCCTATTTTGATATAAATAGGAGTTAGGACGTGAGTTTTGGGGGGCTTCTCCTCTCTAATTATTCCAATACACTTTGTTACTTTGCTCTTTGTTACTTTCTTTCGGATTTATTTCAGTAATTACTTCTTTCCCTTTCTTTTCCTCCTTAATTTATGTTTATGTTTATTATTTCTTCTCTATTTCTTGTTCTTGCTTAATTTAATTATGTCTAGCTAATTCCCTTAATATGTTAGGATTAGGAAAGCCGTGGTAGTAATATGTTAGGATCGACTTGATTAGATTAGTCTTGCGATAAGAATTGTATTAAGCAATATAATTGTCATTAGGTTGAACGAATGCATGTAGGAGACCGATTTATTTAGTTACCCCCGACCTGGATCGAAAGATTGGAAGGGAAGGCTTGCTTAATTACAATAGGTGATACCTAATTAGGGCGAAAGCTAAGTTAGGGAGACCCTAGGGCGATTAGAGACCGAAAGGGTATAATCGTAGGTTTAAGGACCGAAAGGTGACGACCTTGCTCTTCTTATCAATAATTTAATCGACTCAGTTGACCCGATAGTGTAGCTGCCACGGTAGACCGACTCCTAGCATATTTCCTTTCTCTTACTGTTAATTTCTCTCATTCCTTTTTCTCTTGCCGTAATCTCTAGTTTAGTTAATACAATCAATTCAACCCCCATTGTGACATTAGACAGATAGAATAGACAAGTAGATAGTAAACCGCCTCCCTGTGGAGATCGACCCTACTTACCGCTGACTTCTGTTAGTAGTACTTAGGTATTTATTTTTGGTACGAAACGACAGTATCAAATTTTGGCGCCGTTGCCGGGGAGGCAAATAATTATTTACTTGTTTAATTTTTGTCTGTTTTTAGCCTCAGGGGATTTTTCCCTTGAGGTCGTTCTAATCTTCCCTTTAGTGCTGTTTTGATAGGCCTTACAGGTACTACCTAGACAGTTCTAGGTGAAAGATCGTCAAAGGGAAGGCTGGAGTACCTTTGACCCATCACCGATGTCCCATTATATGGAACAGCCGGTGATTTGCTGCGGGAGATGTGGTCTTGCTTTGGGCATGATGCGATTTTTGTCGCGAGAGAATGACGAAGTTTACGCGTTCAAGCAGCGTAGACGAGCTAGTCAAGCAGCTGTAGTTGTGCCGCCACATCCACCCTATCAATGGCCACCGCAACAAGATCCTCCTGATATACAAGAAGAAGAGATTGCGGAGCTGAAATCTTTAGTGGAGACACTTGCATCTCAAATGCAAGATCATGATCGAGTGAGGCAAGATTATGATAGACGCACTTTTTCGCGACTTGATAAGCTCGAAACTGAAATTGCTCAGTTAGTAGCTGATATACAAGAAGAAGAGGTTGCGGAACTGAGGTCTTTAATGAAGACATTCGTATCAAATTTTGGCACATTCTTATCCATGAGGCAAGAGAGTGATAGACGTATGGATGCTCGAATCATTGAGCTGGAGTCTGAAATTGCTCAGTTTGCAGCTGAGTCGGATAATTGGCAACCAGAAGAGGTTTACCTTGCTGAGAGCGGTTTTTCCCCTGAGGAAACCGTGTTGCCCAATGCCGAGGATGACTTTTATGACTCGACGACGAGTTTCTATCACATTTCACCGCCTTACACGAGGATTTCGCCTCAGACGGGAGGAATCACTCGATCGAGTGACTAATATTAGTCGATCGAGTGGATTCCCAGAAGAAAGTGCTCGATCGAGTGAAATTTCTACTCGATCGAGTGAAACGCAGGAGGAAAGTGGTCGATCGAGTACAAATTTTGCTCGATCGACTGGGTTGGCCATTGGGAGCATTGATGCGTCATTTGAGTTTGTTTTAGACGACAATTTTGACGATAATAATGGATACGGTGAGTCTCCCCTATTCAAAGCCGAGCTGGATGCGCTTGAGGCTGAGATTTACGGGATGAAATCCATCGAGGAGATTGATGAAGAAGCGGCTGAGTCGGTAATTACTCCTAGCACGGAAGAGGTAATAAATTCTTTTATCTATGATTCCGTCATTGAGAGCGACCAACCTGAGGTAGTAAACGATAATTTTATTATTGTTTGTTTTAATAGTATTTTGCCTCATTTGATTCATACTTCTTCTTTTAAAGCTATACCTCCTCATATGTGGACGAATAAATTAGCGATTTCTCACCATCCTTGTCGTTTTAATTTTGTTAATCTGAAATGGAACCCCACTTTATCGTCAATTGCTCCCGCGCTCCTTTATTTCGTGGATAAATTTAGGAGCTCGCATAGGAAATTTGTTAGACTTAAACGGTTTTACAGTTTTATTTCCTATTTCTTGATTCCACAGTGGTGCTACTTACCTTTCTGTGTAGCACATGCGAAGATGTACGATCTCATGCTGCGCGCTTTGAGCTGTTTTGATTGCGACTAATTAGAGAGCCTCGAAGAAAAGAAGGTCGAGCTGGGACCTGACTGAAGCTAGCGCTACCCGGGAGGCAACCCGGCGATTTTATTTTTCTATTTCATTTCAGTTGTAATAAATGGTTTTTATACCATAGACGGTCTCAGTTAAGCTTGTTTTTGTTGGTTTGCGGGCTGTTTTTTATTGCGTTTTGCAGGAATTACACCGAGGATCACTCGATCGAGTAGTTTTTCTACTCGATCGAGCACTTTTGCTGAGAAATCCTCTCGATCGAGCAGTTTCTCTACTCGATCGACCACCTGCAAAAAGATAAACTACTCGATCGACTGCCTTTCTTCTCGATCGAGCAGTTTTTGGATGCCCTTTCACGTGTTTGACTTGGATTAGCTTCTTGAGACGGTTTTCCGGGCCTTTAGCAACCTCCCATGTTCATGGTCGGTTTGGGGAGGTCCCTTTTTCGCGCATCTTGTGAGTTTTTCCGCATTTATTCTCTTTCTCTTTCAGTTTGCGTTTCCTTTCCATGTTTTGGGTACAATGGGGGCATTGTACAGTTTGGTTTGGGGAGATTGGTTATGCATCCATATCTGTGTCTGCATATTGTTTTTATTGCATTTCTGTTATCATATTTAATTTACGTTTGCATTGTTGTTTATTTCCAATAAAATTCAAAAATATTCCATAAAAATTGAAAAAAATTGTTATAAATTCAAAAAAAATTCACGTTTATTTTAGCATGTAGGTTGAGTCGGAACGGTAGATTTCAGTGATGAAATTGCACTACTTTTGTCTTTCTGCTTAAGCCTTGCATTGAACCATTATCTTTTAGCTTTGTCTTATTGCATATCCACGAGTTAATGTTAAATTCAGCTGAACATATAGACTTGACCTGATAATTTTGGCAACCTACTTATATATTTCTAAGGATTAGAGCCTTATAAACTGGTGTCATTTGTGACCAGTTTCATGTAGGATTGTGAGTAGTGACTCCTTGCATAACATGTATCATTAATTTGCACGTATATGAAATTCAATTGCTTTTTGCCGTCATACATTCGGGTTAGTGGTTGGTGTCACACGCAGGGAGGTGCTTACAATTTCCCTTCCTTTCATTTTTACCCATTTAACTCCACATTAGCCAAATTTGCCTGTTGACCCTTAACTACATTCCAAATTTAGCCTGCCTTGTCAAGCTAGTTTAGTTTGTTTTGCGATATATTGTCTATTGTATCAAGTTTGGCTTATATCTATTGTTTTGGAGTTGGTATTTATGAAGAAAAAGAGGAAAATAGTAAAAAAAAACGTGAAAAAGAAAGAAAAAAAAAGTTGAAAAAAAAAGAAAAAAAAAGTTGAAAAAAAAAAGAAGAAACCGAAAAAGAATGAAAAATAAAAAAAATAAAAAAAAAGATGTTGGTTGGCTGACGGTTTCACTCCTATGTTCTATCTTATATCATTTGAGGAGTATTTCTGGTTCGGTTTGGTGAGATTTTATGCCAAATGAAGGGCATGTGCTTAATTCATAATTGAGTTGGAAATGGATGTTGATATATGGTTTTGTTTAGGTACTAGCTTGGCCGCCTATACCTCCACATTCCCATAAATGTTTTGCCTTTTCTTACCCATTACCTCACTTAGCCATATTTTGTAAGCCCTCGGCTGTGACAGGACCTTGTTTGGTTGGAATGTATGTACGGTAGCTAGAGTTGTCTATTATTTTAGTTGCATGCATGTTTATGTGGGTCGTAGTTTAGGTGAGCGACTAATTTTCTTTCTCTCTTACATATATATGTTCACCCTTTGCTTCATGAGAGAAGAGTTACCCGTGAGAGTCCATCATTAAAGGTCTTGCAAGGTCGACGGTTCAGCTATTTTATCAACATCCTATAACTCGTTTGCATTTGACTGCTTGCTATAAGTATTAGTTTGCTTGCATTAAATTGGTTTAAGTGGGCATTTGTAGCTAGCTCTGAGTTATCTTTTCCGTTCCATTAGTTTGCATTTAGTTTACTCGAGGACGAGTAAAGGTTTGGTTTGGGGAGATTTGATACGTGCATTTTATATAGTCTTTTTAGTCTATTTCATGCACGTATTTCCATGCTTTTATCGTAGTTTTATGCTACGAAATGCCCCGAATATGCTACTTTGGTTTTTTTTGTCTTATTTGCAGGAATGAACCAGAAAGTAGTGAAATCAAGCCTTTTACCGTCCGTTTAGCATGCATTTGGAGGAAGAGTGAATTTGGAGCGGGAATGTAGCTATTTTGAGATGCGCAAAGGAGTAAGATAGCTAGGCGAGCAAAGGAAGAACTTCAAATTGTTAGTACCTACTTTGAAGAGCCATATCTCGAGTTCTACAACAGATATTCAGGTGATTCTAATTGGAGATGAAAGCTTGTCCTCTTAGCTTTCCAACGCCACCGGAATCGCCCTGTTTGGCCAAGTAACGAAGAAATGGCAGCCGTTTGAAGTTCAGCGCGCAAAGCAGGAAATCGTGCGCTGGAAAGTACTCGATCGAGTACAATTTTACTCGATCGAGTCCTTTTTCTACTCGATCGAGTAGTTGCCTTTTTTGATTTACTCGATCGAGTAGATTTTCTACTCGATCGAGTGGTTTAAGCTCCAGTTTACTCGATCGAGTAGTTTAAAACCACTCGATCGAGTGGATTCACTATGGGCTTGTGTTTTTTTAGCTTATTTCCGTCATTAGGTTAATTAATAATCCTATTTTGATATAAATAGGAGTTAGGACGTGAGTTTTGGGGGGCTTCTCCTCTCTAATTATTCCAATACACTGTTACTTTGCTACTGTTACTTTCTTTCCGGATTTATTTCAGTAATTACTTCTTTCCCTTTCTTTTCCTCCTTAATTTATGTTTATGTTTATTATTTCTTCTCTATTTCTTGTTCTTGCTTAATTTAATTATGTCTAGCTAATTCCCTTAATATGTTAGGATTAGGGAAGCCGTGGTAGTAATATGTTAGGATCGACTTGATTAGATTAGTCTTGCGATAAGAATTGTATTAAGCAATATAATTGTCATTAGGTTGAACGAATGCATGTAGGAGACCGATTTATTTAGTTACCCCCGACCTGGATCGAAAGATTGGAAGGGAAGGCTTGCTTAATTACAATAGGTGATACCTAATTAGGGCGAAAGCTAAGTTAGGGAGACCCTAGGGCGATTAGAGACCGAAAGGGTATAATCGTAGGTTTAAGGACCGAAAGGTGACGACCTTGCTCTTCTTATCAATAATTTAATCGACTCAGTTGACCCGATAGTGTAGCTGCCACGGTAGACCGACTCCTAGCATATTTCCTTTCTCTTACTGTTAATTTCTCTCATTCCTTTTTCTCTTGCCTTAATCTCTAGTTTAGTTAATACAATCAATTCAACCCCCATTGTGACATTAGACAGATAGAATAGACAAGTAGATAGTAAACCGCCTCCCTGTGGAGATCGACCCTACTTACCGCTGACTTCTGTTAGTAGTACTTAGGTATTTATTTTTGGTACGAAACGACAGTATCATTGTTCTTGAGCAAGAAGTTGGATGTTGTTATAATTTGGATCCGTAGTTACTAGCTTGGCTTTAACTCCTCTATTCCAAATTTATCTTAGCCCCTTCTTACCCATTACCTTACATATCCATATTTACCTCGGCATGTGTCATGGTCATTTGTTTGGTTGGAATGCATATGTACGGTCGTAGAGATTATTTTCATATTAGATTGCAGGCATGTTCTTATAGGTCGTAGTTAGGCGAGTGTCATTACAAAATTACTTCTTCCTATCTTTTACATATACTCGCCCGTATTTATTGTGTGATTTGAGCGACCCGTGAGAGTCCATAATGATAAGTCTCTATAGTTGACGGTTCAGCAGTTTTTAACGACTACATAACTCGTTTGCATGATTCATATTGCTAATTGATTGTTAGTTATTGCATTAAACTAGTTTAGGTTCTATAGTTGCATTTCGCTCTGAGATTGAAATCGTTCCATTAGGTCCTAGGATCGAGTCTAGTTCTTGCTTGGGGACAAGCAAGGGTTTGGTTTGGGGAAGTTTGATGCGTGTCCTAAATATGATGTTTTACACCCTATTTCACACGCATTTCAGAGCTCAATTATGTAGTTTATGCTACTATTTTCCCTATTTCCGTCTACTTTCGTGTTTTTGTGTAATATTGCAGAAATGTGAAGAATCCAGCGGAAATCGAGCCAAATCCGTACCTAAGTACTTAGCATTGTAATTGACATGGAGTAAAGACTCGGGAAGCGAACTTGGTGCGCATTTCAATGCCTGAAAGATATATTTGCGAGAGTTTCAGAAGTGGATTACCAGCTACAGTGGTCTATAGACTGACCTACGTGGTCTATAGACTGTCAGAATGCTGAACAGAAGTCTGCAGTAAAGAGGAGCAGTCGATCGACTGGTGCCTTTGGTCGATCGACCAGAGCACGATTATCAGAAGCTCCTGTACAGCGCACCTTGGTCGATCGAATGGTTCCAGTGGTCGATCGACCACCCCACGAGCTGACGCGCGAATTAAAAGACGAGAAAGCCCAAAGTAATTAGGTTTTAGGAATAAAAGTTACGTAAGACTATCTATATAACGTAACCCTATGTTTCAGAATAGACATGGAGTATTCATCATTCAGTTCCTTCTCGTATTTATTAGTTTTCAATAAAATACATTAGCTATTCGTAGTTTAGAATTCTCAATAAAATTCGTACCTTACTTTCGGATTCATCGCTTGTTCCTTTATCTTCGGTAATTCCAGTCCTCTAATTTCAGTATTGTTTTACTTGTTTCGTTAGTATTAGTTCTTGCTAGATAGAATCCAAAGCCCTAGTTATAGTTTTATGCGAATTTATTTATTCAGTTATTTCAATTATGCAATCCATTATGCTTATTATCAAATTAGTTCCTGTTATTTGTGTAAATATGTCTAGCTAAACACCCCGTGCTAAGATGTAGGGGATATATAGCGTAGATGGCGTAGATTAGGTGACCCCGAATTAGGGCATGGTCGATCGACTGGCTAAACTGGTCGATCGACTATGCCGTGTGGTCGGTCGACTGAAGTAGTTGGTCGATCGACCAGACCCGTGTTTGATTAGCATTGTTTGATTCGTTAAGTGCGATATTTAACAATGAGACCGAGAGGAGACTTGTTAGATGCTTAGTTTTGACCAACCCGTAGATCGAGAGACAGGGAAGGGCATTAATTAATGAATTAAGACAGCTAAATTGCTGAGATCGAGAGATAATGTAATTTAGGCTTTAGGAATCACTTTTCAGGGCGAGAGCTAGTATTAGTGAGACCTAGGGACTAGTAGCATAGGCCGAAAGGAGCTACTAGTTAACTTGGACCGAGAGGACATGTTTTGCCCATCCTACACGACTGTATTTCGGACTTACCTAGGATTATGTGCCATCGCACCTATAGTGAATCGACCGTCTTAGCTCCTTTTTATCATTTGCTTACACTTATTTCTATTATTTGCTTATTTATTTTCGCATTTAGATTTAGTTATAACTCAAATCAAACCCCCCAGAAATTCATAGACTAAAATAAAACAACTTAACTCCCTACCTCCCTGCGGATCGACCCTTACTACCGCTTGCTAGTTGTAGTTTGGAATTATAAATATTATTTTTGATACTCACATCGACAGGTATCATTAGTTAAAACAAAATCAATCAACCCCATTTCTTGCCTAGACGGACTTTAGTTAGCAAGTAGAACACAAGTCTCCCTGTGGATACGATCCCGACTTCCCAAGCTATATTAGTTAGAGATCAGTTGGTTATTTTTGATAGGTTGCGACAGCCGTGTCAAATTTTGGCGCCGTTGCTGAGAACCCAGGTTACTTGAGACCGTTTCTTACTTTTCAGTGCTAGTTTAGTTTATGCCCAGGTCCCTCAGATCCGAGCTCGTACCATTCGATCCTGAAGACATTCTGTGCTAGACGAAACTTTTGGAAGAAAATCCATCAAGCTGAAGACTTGAGTACGCTTGAATCTATCTACGCTGATTATACTGCAGAAAAAACAATCTTTTGAAGAGCATACTGCTACTTTTACTGTTGCTAAGATCATGACTAAATTAGCAAGTCATTCTGAGCCTACGGCTGATTCCATTCCCAAGGGGTTTACACTCCCTTCTGCCATTGCTGGTACTTTTGAAATCCGCCCCTTACATCAATTTGGTGGAGCGGAATAATTTTAGGGGAGCTGCTAATGAAGATCCCGGGAAGCATATGGAAATTTTCATTGACTATTGCTGCTCTATTCCTCTAGCTGCTGGTGTTACGCAAGAGAAAGTGAAAGACGTTTTGTTTCCTTTTTCTTTACGAGATGTTGCTCGTAGTGGTACCGTGATCTAGACAAAGAAGTTGCTGGTGTAACTGACTGGAACGCACTTGCACTTGCTTTTTGTAAAAGGTACTACCCTCCTGCACGAACGAATGCCTTGAGGAGCCAGATTACTAGCTTTAAGCAAGCACCCACATAAGATCTATATGAAGCATGGTTCGCTTTAAAAAGCTAGTTCGCTCTATTCTCCACCACGTATTTCAACAATGGTTCCTTTGCAACCAATTCTATAATGGGTTGTACGATGATCATAGAGTTATACTAGATGTCGCTGCTAATGGCCGATTTCGGAACAATACCGATGATGATAAACTTGGAACACAATTGAGGTTCTGGCCACTCAAAGGGCCGAGTATGGGAATCCGAGGGGTAGTGTGCGCGGTAATGGTGGTGGGAATAATGTTGTTGCTGTACAATTAGAAGCTATGAATGCCGATTTGCTAGACTTGAGATGGGTCAAGCTTTAGGAGGACAACAAACAGTTAATGCTATGGTGCAACAAGCAGTTTGCTGTGGGAGATGTGGAATTGAAGGACACTCAGCTGCCGAATGTATGACGGAGAAGGAATAAGTGCTTGCATTTCAGCACTACAAGCAAGCTAATCCGTTTTCCAATTTCTATAATGAGAGAACTAAAGAGCATCCTAATTTCTCCTGGACGAGCCAGAATGTATTGAATTCTGCTCCACCTCCACAACAGAAGTCCTATGTCATTATGGTAAATAGAAATCAGCAACAAGGATTCCAAAAACCCCCATCATTCCCTCCGCCTCAGCAAGGTAGCAAATAGCTCAATTAGCATCCAAGCAAGCTACAAGGCAACCGGGTCAGTTGCCTTTCCAGCCAGATAAATCTCATGAGACGGTTAATGTTATACATCTTCAAAGCAATCTCACTTATGATGCACTACCAATGCCTAAAGATAGTGACAATTTCATTATTGAACAGATAGATGTTAATGTTGAAGCTGAGATAAACGACGAAGTGAAGGCTAGTTTGAGTAGTGGTGGTCGATCGAAGGGAATTGATAGTCAATCGACAGAAAAATCATGTCGATCGACAGACAAATAATTTCTATCGATTATTATCTATGATGAATCGACATAAGTTGCTCGTAAGTCAAATGACGTTGCTGATGAATCAGTTTCTACTGCTGATAAGTCGACTGGTGAAGTCATTAAATCGACTATTATAAATAAAGGGAAGGAGAAAGTTACTGAGACACCAATAGTTGTGAAGGTTACGTTTCCTAGCCGACAGCGGAATACCATGATTGAGCAGCAATTCAGCAAATTTTTTAAGGTTGTCAAGAATCTCCAGGTAACTGTTCCTTTCACTTAATTAATTACTCAGGTGCCTGCTTATGCTAAGTTTATGAGTGAAATTTTGACTCGTAAACGTATTTTTGATAAGGTGGAGACTATAGCTTTTACTGAGGAGTGTAGTGCACCCCTACAAAACAAGTCTCCACCCAAGTTAACTGATCCGGGTAGTTTCTCCGTCCCCTGCTCCATAGACACCCATATTATAGATAATGCTTTATGTGATTTGGATGCCAGTGTCAGTGTCTTACCTTTGTCTTTAGCTAAAAACATAGGTTTGACTGAGTTTAAATGTACCAATATGACTGTCCAAATGGCAGACCGTTCCTTGTCACGTCCTTTGAGGATCCTAAAAGATGTCCCTGTGCGGGTTGGGAAGTTCTTTATACCCGTTGATTTTATTGTTTTAGACTTTTCTGAGGATACCAGGCCCATACCCCTATTATCTTAGAGAGACCATTTTTGCACACTGTTAGTGCAATAATTGACGTCAGAGCGAGGACATTAACATTTAAGGTGGGGGTGAGAAATTGACATACACCCAGTCTAGTGTTCGTAGGGCACCTATGCAAATTGTACCTTGCCATGTTGTTTCCCCCGTAGAATCTGTTAAGGTAGTCGATATGACCCCAATTGGTCATGTTTTGTTGTTACTACCGTCGTGACACCTCCACCCCATATTGGGAGCAAGATGGAGGACCATTATGTTGTTTCACTTTCTCCAGGACATGACAGGCTCAGCTACCACAAGGATTCAGGAGGTGGATTTGGTGCATTGGGTGTAGTTTCTAAAGCTGGCAATGTTGATTATGGCGGTAGGATAGGAGATTCTATGCCGCAAGCGAAGAAGAAGAACCCGAAGGCTAAGTGTAGTGAGTTAGCCTGTGCGGCGGTATGCCCTTCTATTTCTGAAGAAAAGGTAAAGTGGTGGCCTATGGCCAAGATAAATAATGCTGAGAGTACTTCATTCAGTCAGCAGCCGTGTTGTGGGCTATTCAGCTGTTTTAGTAGATGAGGTAACAAAGGTCGAGCGGGACCATATAAACCAGCGCTGACCGGAAGGCAACCCGTATTGTAAGAGCTTTGTACAAGTGTGCTTTATTAGTTTTTAATTAGCATTTTATTGTATTTTTAATGGATATAATTTTTGGGAAGAGACGTTATTTTCATTTGAGTTTCACGCAGGTCTTTATGTGCGTGTTATTGTTTGATGCTGATGACCCGGATCTTACGGGTGTTGATTAGTGACATCTGGCCACGACCTCCATATGTTTGATCCTGGTTTAGGGAGTTCCGTTATGCGCTTATTGTGAGTCTCTTTTCCTAATTTTTATTCATTTGCATTCATCTTGTTTGTATATCCCTTTTCCCCTATATTTTGATGTCGCTTCTGTTTGCTGAACACAATCAAGGCATTGTTTGATTTGGTTTAGGGAGGGTATACATATGTCTGTGTTACATCCATATGCATATTTCTTGTACTTCTGCATGCATTTATTTCAAAAAACCAAAAAAAAAATTGAAAAATTTCTAAAAAAATACAAAAATATGTTTGCATTTAGGTAGAGTCATAAGTTGAGTCGGAGTGTTTATATGACAATGATGACATTGCTTTTATACTCTTGCTAACTCGCATAAGCCTTGCATTTTTGACACCTTTATTTTGAGAAAATCATTTGCATAGTCTACGAGTTTTTGATAGATTCTACCGAACGAATAGACTTAACCTATATGTTGGCAAACTACATATGCATTATAAGGTTCAGAGTTTATAAACTTGTGATATTTGTGATTGGTTTCATCTAGGATGTGAGTAGTACCCCTTACATAGCATGTAACATTAATTTGCATTAGCGTGAAATTTGTCTCTTATTGTCTGCATACACTCGGGTTTGTGCTGGTGACACATATGGAGAGACGACCCTTCCTTTATGATTTACCCCCATTAGCCTCACATTAGCCAAATTTGCCTGGTTTTGACCCGTTTATTCAACTACATTCCTATATGGCCTACCCTTGTCAAGCTAGTCTTATTGGTAAGTTCGGAAGTTTTATTATGGTCAATTTTATTGTTATTGTGATGGATATTGGAAGGAAGAATGAAAAAAAGTTATGAGAAATATGACGAAGAGAAAAAAGAAAAAGAAGTGAAAAAAATGGTATTGAAAAAGAAGAAAAAAGAAAAGAAAAAGAGATGAATTAAATTGAAAGATGGGAAAAAAAAGTGGAAATCTATTATTGATCCTATTTTTACCATTTCCAGATTATTTGAGGAGTTTGGTGGTTGTTATTGTTAGTGAGTTTATGTCGCACTTGGAACTGTGCTTAATTCTTCATGTTGGGTTTATAAGTGGATACTGTTATTTTTTGTTGTATTCGGTGCTAACTTTTCTTTTACCTCTACATATCCAAATTATTTTTGTCCCTTCTTACCCATTTACCTCACCTCACATTCATATGTAAGTCCTCGGCATTTGTTATGGACCTTGTTTGGTTGGAGTGTATGTGTACAGTAGCTAGAGATATCTATCATGTTAGATTGCATGCGTGCTTTTGTAGATTGTAGTTAGGTGAGTGTCTATATTCTTTCTATCTTACAAAATTTATACTCACCATGTGTGCTTTGAATGAGTAATGAGCGACCCGTGAGAGTCCGAAATAGATGGGTCTTGCAAGGTCGACGGTTCGGTAGTTTTTGGTCATTTAATTTAACTCGTTTGCATTTTGAATTTTTGTGCTCTCTCGCTTTGGAGTTAATTCCTTAGCATTGGTGTCCATCGTTGCATTAAATTGGTTTGGGCGAGTGTAACCCCCGGATATTTTAGGACCTGCAAAGTAATCTTGGTATGCGTGATAAGATTTTACGCTAGACGAGAGACCACTCGGGAGTGAATTATAACTATAAAGGGGACCGAGTATAACCTATACTAGACTTAGTGGAGTTGTTATGTCCGCCTATAGAAGGGTCGTCTTAAAACTGTCATAACTTGAGATCTAAACATGGTATTTATGTGATTCCAATTGGAGGTGATAGCTTGTTATATTACGATTCCAACGGTAGGTCACACGCCCAAAATGACCAAGAAACAAGTGAGATATGACTATTTTACGAAAACTGGTCGTTGCTGAGAATTGCGTTGCACTCGACCGAGTGAATGTCACTCGACGGTGTGGACTTGGCACTCGATCGAGTGAGTGACACTCGACCGACTGGGATCGGCACTCGATCGAGTGGCGCTGAATCAGAACACGGGATAAGGATTGTAATACCCGCCCCGATTAAGGACCCCTTAACCGACCGTTTGACCAAAGAAGACCCGTAGGAGGATAGGAGAAAGGATAAAGGACCTACGTATCTGTTTAGTCGACCTAGTAGGGAATACTCATCCGAGTAGTGGTAACACTCGACCGAGTATCAAATTACTCGACCGATTATCACCGCTCTTGACGTGTTATTATAAAAAGCAAGATTGTAAACCTTATTTCATTTTCGATGTTTCCCTATCTTTCTAACCCTAAGATATCTCTCTCTCCTACCTATCACCCACTTCTCTGTACTCTCTCATCTAGCCTAGACACTAACCCTGTTGGAATATGTGTCCTCCGACAATAATGCGATCACAACTGTAGATCATGATGATCACATGTTTAAATCTCATTTTAAGAATACATGTGGGATGTAATATTTTACAGTCAACTGGTCCACACATATCGGTAATGATTGGCTGACTAGAGTTTGACATTACTGTCGTGCGACGGTGGTGATCAGTTGATCCCCTTAGGTCATACCTAAAGGGTAACACTCTTAATTGAATATTTAATTGATCGTATGACGATACGAGTTAATTAAATTACTTAAAATTGACGGACGATTTTGGAAGTAATATTTACGTGTCTCATTGTAATTTGATTAAATAAGATACGGTCTAAGTGATCGAATTGTTCTATTACTTAGATGAAAATTATTGTTTACGGAAACAATTGGAACTGAATGAATAATTTATTATAAATACAAGACGTTGTGATTTATAATTGATAAACCGTTTTGGTACAAGTAATTATGAATTACTAAGTCGATTTTGTACATGACGTATTTTTATTAATACGTTGATTTTTAATATGTTAAAAATACATTACAAATACACATGACTAGTAACATGTGACAATTGACAAATGACAAATATAAAATGGACTTTCCATTTTATAAAAGTGCCGAAATGGAGGGAGTATTAGGTTAAATATTGTGTTGATTAACTTAAGTGGAAAGCATAATGATTATAACTAGCTAGTAGCCATGCATACCTAGTTTTTCTTGAGAAGAAAAACTTGCCCATGCATTGGCTCTCCTCCCCTCCTTCCCACCGGTTTTTCAAAGGACAATGTAGAGAGTTTTTCTCTCTAATTATAATTCACATGTTTACACATTATTCTCTAGTGTAAGAAATACAAAACTCTCTACTTCTTATGAAAAGCTAGAGAAATAAAAACTCCAAAATCATCCTCTCTTGGCCGAAATTACAAGAGACAAAAACAATAGTTTTGGGTCAATTTTAGTAAAGATTATAATTATTCTAGATCTAATAATAATAGTCTTTTAAGAGGTTATCTTGGGTATTCATCTTTGGGAGGGATTCTATCTTTGAATCTTTGTTCTTCCATTTGTAAGGAAAGCTCAAGAACAAGTGAGAAGGAGGACTCACTTGTGCCCTAAATCTGAAACCTCTATAGTAAGAAAACCGGTTTCTACTCTATTCTTATTAATTATGTTTGCATGCATAAGATCTAGATTTAATTTTATGACTAAATTAAATGTCACATATATGAATATGTTAATAATGAGATAAAGATTTTTAACAAGCGGTATCAAGAGCCTTAGGTTGTTTGCATGCAAATCGGTTATTGTTTTTCCGAGTTATAAGATTAACAAACAAAACTTATAAATTTGTGTTTATTATGACATATCACGAAATTTATTTGCATGTTAAAGTTTCTGGTCCTAAAATGTATTTAGGATATTTTGGTTTATTTATGGATTTTATTGTTCATTTTATATAATAATGGCATTAAAATGTGATTTTTATGATAAAAATGTCATTGTTGGACGAAAAATAGCTAAACTTCGATTTTTTCACTGATTTTTGGATATGTTTTTACATATATTATCTACTGATGACCTGTAAATTTTTATGATAAAATGAGTTGTTTTGCTCGAAATATGGATTTTTCAAGTTAAAATCGTATTTAAATGGGTAAATAGGTTAATATGAGTTATATTTCGAATCTGGTCATGGAAATTTAGTATGTTGTCACATGCAATTTTACAAGATGTGTGTAAACTATTTGGCTATAAAGAAGTCTTTATGCATGATTTATGATTTTTGATGAAAACTCACATAAATAGTGACTTTAATTAGTAAAAATGCTAAAACATACTTCATGACTAAGGAAAAATGTCACATGTTGCATTCTATCATATATTTCAGATCTAAAAGTGAAAAATTGATAAAAATAATTTTTCTCATATTTTTATGGTGATAATTGTTAAAATCGATAAACCGCAACATTGTTTTTCTCGATAAATTTTCGAAATTTTTAACCTAAGTTTTTGAAAATTATGAGTTTCATGGTATTTTTTCAGAATGTTCATAAGTTTAAATTTTCAAATTTTGAAATTATTTGAATTTTTATGATTTAATTTGAAGTTTATGGCACAATTTTTGTATTTTAGGTCCATTTATGAACGATATTAAGAAATCTAGGTTAAATGTTAGTGGAGACTAATTTTGAGTCCTAAGATGGTTAGGGTAATTAACTTGTACATAAATATGATTTTATGTAATTATTGTGATTTTTAAAAGGTTAAATCGCGCAAATCCGTAAAAACCGATTAATATACGATATTGGCTCCTTAAAAGGCGATTTAGCATAAAGTTGGGCATGTTCATACATATTGTAATGCTGCATTTTATTTATGATTGTCATATTTAAATTTTATGTAATTTTTGAATTATGTAATTTTACTTAGTATGGCCTTAGTTTTAATTGGTATTACCCGAAATGTATGGGAATATCGATTCGGTTGTACATTATTGTGATCTCGTATCACCATTTTGTAATTTAATAGATTTTTTTTATTTTAATTACAAATGTATAATAGGAAATTATGTAATTCATTTTATAGTTTTATTTATTACTTTGTAATTTCCCGGAGTTTACATGAAGACGGTGTTACCTCGAGATGCGTGCCAAGACCGAAGTTCAAGGGACCAAAGGAGTTGGTTTCCGAATCTGTAATAGTTTATTAGATTTACTAATTTTTAGGAAGGCCATACTAGGATTTTATTTATGCTTTGCATTTTATTTATATGTTGCATGCATCGCTAAATCGCCATAACTAAACATGCATTTTAAATCGAGTTTATCGACCGTGTCAATTATAATTATCGTAGTTCACCGCTTTAGTTCACTTAAAACGTGATAGATAATAAATTGACATGACCTCTCGCTAAAATAAACAATTGAGACCTAGCCTTACCAAAAAGTAGAAACCATGAAAACCTATTTCGTGAGGGAGTGCGCTCGGCCACACCGGGGTACAAACCTTGTTACGTAGGGGAAGTGGGTGATAAATGTCTATCCACCGAATTCATGTTGATGAGGGATGAATCGACAACACCGTGCCCAAGTTAATGTGGGTTTGGATCATGGACACATTTATTCGAAATTTGGATTGAGCTCAACGGAAGTATTTGTGACCGTAGTTGCATGTGTTCCGGGCTAAAGATAAATATTAATGTAATTTTATCGACCAAGAGTTCTAAAAGTAGAATCGATTAAAAAGTTAATCCACTGAGTTATATTGATAAGGGATGAATCGGCCACACCGTGCCCAAGTTAATATGAATTTGGGTCTTGGAATCATTTATCAAATTGGGTAGAGGTCACTTGATAAATGCTATAAAACTTGTTTAAATTAAAATTTACGAGTATTATTATTATTTTGAAAAACGAAAAATGTTTTATTCCTTCTATTTTCGTTTTGTAGACCACTTTTATTTCTCATAACAAATGGCCGCACCAAACACTAACGCCGCACCTCTCACTAATGTTTCATGGCTCCGATCCTTCATGGATCGTTGTAAACTTGAAAAGAATGGGTCAAATTTCTCCGATTGGGATGCCCAACTCAAATTAGCCGCCCAAGGTGACGACAAGCTTCGTTACCTCACCGAGGCGAGGCCTCTCCACCCGAACCTAATGCTAGGTCGAGTACCGCCACTACGGAAGCATATGAGGCTTACCACAAAGAGTCCGCCGCAATGAAAAATGTGTTGATTTTTGCTATGGAGGCGGATCTCCAAAGGAGAGCCTTTAAAATGGGCACCGCTAATAAAATTTATTCCAAACTTGTGACAATGTTTTCACAAACACCGAGGATCGTCCAATATGAGGCGGCCTCGGCATTCTTTGATCTCGATTTCAAGGAGGGCCAAAAGGTTAGCCCTCACGTGCTCAAATTGTTGGAGCTAGTCGAGACTTTGAAAATTCAAAAGGTTGAAATCCCCAAAGAGCTCATTGTAGATAGGATTCTACACTCCTTATCCAAAGTCAAATCGTATGTTCAATTCCGGGTGAATTTTAACATGCAAAACAAGGACGTGTCTCTTGAAGAATTGCACAAGTTACTTGTGCAAGCCGAAAGAGACATGGGGCTAAATGTTAACCCACCTAAGGACGTGCTTAATATAAGCACTAAGAGCAAAGGGAAGTTCAAAAGGAATGGGAAAAAGGGTAAGAGGCAAGCTCCCATGTCCACCAAGGCTAAGACTTTTGAAGCTAGCACTTCCAAGACCAAGAAGGGTCCTCTTGACAAATGTCATTATTGTAATGGTGTTGGACATTGGAAGAGGAATTGTTCCAAGTATCTTGGTGACATCAAACCTGGAAAGATCACTCCAGTAGGTAAATGACTATCCTTTCTTTTATGTTTCTAATTCAACTATGGTATTTTGATACAAAGTTGTGATAATGTATCCCCTTTTTATTGTAAATAGGGCCTCCTCCATGTGGGTTAATATCCGTATACTACCCTTAAATTGCAGGACTATAACGTAAAATTTACATGCAATTTATAGTCATAAAACGATAAAACAATGGAAACGATAAGTGTATAGAAATCAACCTCGGGTCCTTTTAATTGCGGCGTAAAGATCAGAAATCTAAGCAGATTCCCTCCTAATCGTTGCACCCAAGACTTGGTCCGAGATATGCCCTTGTGCTAGAACAGTGTTCTCCGATTGCCTTGCAATATAGGGAGAACTGATGTGGGTTTTGCTTGAGATGTGAGATCTCGGTTTCTACAGAGAAGAATGCTCTTTCGAAACCCTAATTTTCTCTCAAAATGATGATTAGGTTTAACAGAAGGAGGAGGTCTCCTTTTGTTCTCCTATTCGGCCGAGAACCGTGACCCACACAGGGAAGTGGGCTTCCACTTCCTCTTGGTTTTAACTCGAGGTCCGGTTCGTTAATTACTAAAATGTATATGACGGGTTTGTATTATAAACTGTTATCGGTTATCGGAAATTAAGGCATCAGCTAATAATACGGGTTAGCTGAATTATTAATACGTGTCCGACAAAACAGTATTGTATAATTATTTTAATATACATTTAATTAAATATAAATCACGTATATTTAATTTCACGAATTAACTGGTTAATTCGCCTTAGCCCATGATATTTAATCCGTATTAAATATAATATCTCAACATCACGTATTTGACTAATTACTTAGTCAAATAACTCGGACTAACTGGTTAGTCAATTTTGGCATCTACATGACAGTATTTTCATACCGTCACATCTCTCGAACGTATCCTATAGGTGTGACTTTTAGGGACCAGTTGATCACCGCCATCTGTATGACAATAACGTCAAACTTATCTAGCAAGCCAACCGTTATTGATAAACGTGGATCAACTGATAATAATACCAAAGTATGCCCTTTGATCCTTTTAGAGGTTTATAAGTCCTTGCACTAACTGTTAAGGACACCAACCCCAACAAGCTCCCACTTGTCCGTACAAGTGTATGTGCAATGACGTTATCCGCACTAACTGGAGGACACAAGCCCCAACAAACTCCCACTTGTCCGAACAAGTGTAGGTGCGATAACCGATTCTCATATTCATTTAAAATCTCTCCCACTCAATGTAAAACAATTTGCAGATCTGGATCCACAAAGGTCGTATTTTACAATCGATCCGTATCTAGAGTGGTTTCCCCGACTAGAGAGTAACTCAACCGATAAAACGAATCCGTATCCGAGCATGGCCATGCATTTCGATTCTGACTCCTCGAGTGGCCCCGAGAAATATCGAGTACCGATAAAGGCTGAATATTTCCTTCAACTCGACTCCTTCCGATCTAAGCACAGCATGAAATGACCCAGAAAAAATCTACTTGGCCCCCTGTTACGGATGACCGTGAGAAAGAAACCAAAGTCACCCAAAATCTGCCGTAGTCTCAAGAGACAGTCGATAGTCAAAGAATCGACTCTTAGGATCACCATGGAAGTCCTATCCACGACCGGGCAACGAATGTTATAAAACATTTAGGACTCCACGTCGATGTCACAAGTGTGTCCTACGAAATATCCGTATAAATCGCCTCTGTGATTGGTCAGTCAACTGCTTGACTTATGGCTAGTTGAACCCACCATCAACCAACGTCACAAAATAATTGCCAGAGTTATCAGCTCATGTGGGCAATCAAGGACTAAAAGAATATAATGTTTTTGCAGTTCACTTTGTGGTGTTCAAAATTTGTCGTACAAATCCACATGAAAAACAAAATATATATATATTATCAAAACGATGATGTTGTATAGAGTACAAAAGCGAATGAATCTGATCCATCAAAGAGTACTACAACTTAGGAACACGTTTTATTCCCATGGAATTGACGTGCCCTTCATGCTTATCTTGTCGTAATGCTTTAGTGAGAGGATCTGCTATGTTATTGTCAGTAGCAATCTTTTCTATCACTACTTCCTTTTGCTCCACGTAATCCCGGATTAGATGAGCTTTCCGTTGTACATGCCTAGATTTGTTGCTAGACTTCGGCTCCTTAGCCTGGAAGATGGCACCACTATTGTCGCAATAGATGGTGATCGGGTCATTCGAACTAGGCACTACAGATAGTCCATGTAAGAATTGACGCATCCATATCGCTTCCTTTGTTGCTTCAGACGCGGCATAGTACTCGGACTCAGTCGTAGAATCTGCATTGTAACGATTTGTTTCGAACTCTTCCGGTGATCTGCAGCGCCATTAAGAGTA
The DNA here is from genome assembly GCF_048544455.1 of Silene latifolia. Classification (NCBI taxonomy): domain Eukaryota; kingdom Viridiplantae; phylum Streptophyta; class Magnoliopsida; order Caryophyllales; family Caryophyllaceae; genus Silene; species Silene latifolia. The sequence continues at coordinate 21,802,089 of NC_133528.1, forward strand.
AAAACGAATCCAGACTGAGATTTCGAGTCATCTCGATCCGTTTGGAAGCTAGCATCTGCGTAACCGGTTGCGCATAGCGTTTGAGAGCCTCCATAAGTCAATGCCCAATCTTTAGTCCTCCGTAGGTACTTAAGAATGTTCTTGACAGCCAACCAATGTGGTTCACCTGGTTCTTTGTTGGAATCGACTTGTCATACTCAATGCATATGCCACGTCCGGACGTGTGCATATCATGGCATACATGATTGATCCTATAGCCGAAGCATAAGGAATCCGTGTCATGCGCTCTTTCTCTTCCGGTGTCTCTCGGTGCCCCGAGACTGGCTCGGATGTACCCCCGGAGACATAGGAAGGAACCCTTCTTGGAGTTAGTCATTTGAATCTCTCTAGGACTTTGTCTATGTAAGACTCGATCGAGAGATAGCATCCGTCGTGATCTATCTCGATAGATACGGATGCCTAGAATTCTTTGTGCCTCTCCCGGATCTTTCATCTGGAAATGGTTTTTCAACCATACTTTCACCGAAGTTAAGAGAGGTATGTCATTCCCAATCAGGAGTATGTCGTCAACATACAATATTAGGAAGACAATCTTGCTCCCACTCGACTTGATATATAGACATGGTTCCTCGACCGATCGAGTAAATCCATTGTCTTTTATCACTTGGTCGAAGCGATGATTCCAACTCCTTGATGCTTGCTTAAGTCCATAAATGGAACGCTTAAGCTTGCACACTTTCTTAGGATGTACTGGATCGATGAAACCTTCGGGTTGTACCATGTACAACTCTTCCTCCAAAAAACCGTTTAAGAAGGCGGTTTTCACATCCATTTGCCAAATTTCATAGTCATGAAAAGCGGCAATCGCTAAGATAATCCGAATGGAACGCAAAGATAACTACGGGTGCAAAAATCTCATCGTAGTGCAAACCTGGCACTTGGGTGAAACCTTTAGCAACTAGTCGTGCTTTGTAGATATCTTGTTGACCTTCCACAGAATGCTTTATCTTGTAAAGCCATTTGCATTGAAGGGGACGAACCTTAGCAGGTAAGTCAACAAGATCCCACACGTTGTTCTCATACATGGAGTCCATCTCGGATTGCATGGCTTCAAGCCATAGCTTTGAGTCAGAACTGGTCATGGCACCTTTATAGGTTGCGGGTTCACTACTCGTTAAGAGTAGAACGTCATCTATGTCATGTTCCTCGACCATACCGATGTATCTGTCCGGAGGAATAGAGACTCTTCCCGACCTCCTAGGTTCCTCAGAATATTCACGCAGCCGGGATTGAAGGAATTGGTTCCTCCAATGTTTGCTCGGTGTTTGGTTCTGGAATCTCCGACAGGTCGAAGGTTCTATCACTCTTTGCATTCTCGAGAAATTCCTTCTCTAAGAATGTCGCACTAGCCGCAACAAAAACGCGTTGTTCGGTTGGCGAATAGAAGTAATGACCACGTGTTCCTTTAGGATAACCTATAAAGTATGTCTTGACCGATCGCGGGCCGAGCTTATCTTCGTGTCTCCACTTGACATAAGCCTCGCAGCCCCAAACCCGTGTAAAGGACAAGTTAGGGACCGTTCCCTTCCATAGTTCATATGGAGTCTTGTCAACAGCTTTAGACGGACTTCGGTTAAGTATTAGAGCGGCTGACATAAGAGCATAACCCCACAATGAATCAGGTAAAACCGTGTGACTCATCATGGATCGAACCATATCAAGTAAAGTTCGATTTCTCCGTTCGGACACACCATTCAATTGAGGTGTCCCAGGTGGAGTTAACTGTAGGGCAATCCCACAGTCCTTTAGGTGTTGATCAAACTCGTGAGAAAGATACTCGCCACCACGATCTGAACGTAGTGTTTTAATCTTTCTACCCAATAGGTTCTGCACCCTATTCTGGTATTCTTTGAATTTCTCAAAGGATTCACTTTTGTGCTTCATTAAGTAAACATAGCCATATCTACTCAAATCGTCCGTGAAAGTGATGAAATACCTATAGCCTTCTCGTGCGGTGATTGACATAGGACCACATACATCCGTGTGTATGAGCCCTAATAGGGCCAGCGCGCATTCCAACACCTTTGAAGGAAATCCGAGTCATCTTACCGATGAGACATGATTCACACGTGCCAAATGATTGAAAATCAAAGGCCGAGATAGCTCCATGTTTGATGAGCTGTTTTACGCGTTTCTCATTGATGTGTCCCATACGGCAGTGCCATAGATACGTTTGATCTTTGTCACCAACCTTTAACTTTTTATTCATTACGTGTAATATTTCCGTGGTCTGATCTAAAACATAAATTCCGTTCATAGAGACCGCCTTGTCAGTAAATCATATCGTGTAATGAGAAAATGCAAGCATTGTTTTCTATTACAAATGAAAAACCAAGTTTATCAAGCTTAAACCTGAAATAATGTTTTTGGAAAGACTAGGTACATAATAGCAGTCATATAATGACAACTCAAATCCGCTTGGAAGCTGGATCACATATGTCCCCTTGGAGATGGCAGCTACTCTTGCTCCATTCCCAACACGCAGGTCCACCTCACCCTTTACGAGGGGTTCGATGTTTCGGAGCCCCTGCACATGATTACACAGATGAGAACCACAACCAGTATCAAGTACCCAAGTTCCGTAACTTGCGTGGTTAATCTCAATCATATGAATAAAAGTAGAAGAGAGAGAAGACATACCAACAGGTTTAACACGACCTGCCTTTAAGTCCTCATGATAAACAGGACATGTGCGTCTCCAATGCCCAGTCTTGTGGCAATGGTGGCATTCCATGTTTTCACTCTTGCTCTTTGTCATGCCACGATGAGTTACTCGCCTCACCAGGACCACTCTTACCCGAACTCGACTTCTTGAACTTCGCCTTACCTCATCGTTAGGTTTTTGGAGCTTTGCCCTTACCTTTCCCTTTGTTTGACACAACGAGAACATCCTGTTTCGAGCTCCCACCGCACTTCATGTCCTTCTCGGTCTGTACGAGGAGGGAGTGCAATTCATGGGGAGTTTTCTTCAAATCATTCATATAGTAATTCGCTCTGAATTGCGAATAACCATCGTGGAGTGAATGAAGAATACGGTCGATAACAATGTTCTCACCGATGTTACTGATTAAAGGTCTCCGGTTTCTCGACATTCTCAATCATGCCGAGAATGTGTGGGCTAACCGGTTGGCCCTTCTGGAGTCTCGCATCAAAGAAGCGAGTGGTATGCTCATAGGTCACGATTCTCGGTGCTTTCGAGAATTCCTTAGTGAGCGTGGTGAAAATCTTGTTTGCACCTTGGGCTATGAAGCGTTTGTGCAAATTGGATTCCATTGCAAAAATAAGTACGTTCTTTACCGCACCCGCTTCTAGAGCGAAATCGTTATACTTGTCGATTTCGCCAATTCCACCGTGGGACTGGGTTTAACGGCATGGGCTCAAGCAGATATTTGAGCTTCCGTCGGCAGCGGCGCAGCATTCCGTAATGCCGCCTCCCGTCCGCGAAGTTGGATCCGTCATTCTTCAGTCGAGTAGACTGATTCATCTGACTCATGAAGATCCTAAGCCAGGACTCACGGTCCAATGTGGCACTTGGCATTGGGTCGTTACTTGAACCAGCCATTTGTTGTTTAGCAGTTTAAAACGTGATCTACACTGAAAAAGAAAGAAAAACAAAACGAAATAAGCAACTCATCGAGGTGATTTAAGTCTATTTTAAAATTCATTTTAAACATGTAGACTCTCGCACTTGCATAATTGATCTCCCTCAAGAAAGATACAAGTGATCCCAAGACTCAATTTCTGTAAATTGATAAGCCAACTGTTTAGCTAATTCTTCCGGAAGAATTCTTGGTCGATAGATTTCTGTAAATCCTATCTATAGTCCACCATAATCACAGGATCGTACGAGTGACCATAGTGTTGAGATAAAATAGGTCAATCAGTTCCAACTTACCCGACGTAGAAGGGGTCATAGTATGCCTACCGACGAAGAAGGGACTCATTGGAGTTTGACCTATAAAGACCGTTCTCAATTTTAGTTTATACGAGGAAGATCCCATCAACAAAATTATAATTCATTTTAAGTGAACGAATAACTAGCGTCTGTCGTGAATGAATTTATTTGGATGATGGCTTAAAACGTGTGACATGAGAATGTCAATGAAAACTAACTCGTGACCTCTATATGTGTCAGTTTTCATGCAATATATTAGGTGGTTTGGTTTTTAGGCGGAAAATGATGCATATTATCGTAACGATAAAAAAATAAAGTAATGCAATATGTAAATAAAAATTTCCTAGTGTGGCCTATCCTAGTAAAAGAACATAATACAACTTTGGAATCCACCGTTGGACCCGAAAAGCTTGTCTTGATGTCCCATCTTGATCCAAGTAGCGGGAGTGAGCATCCGGTCTCCATCTTTGGTCTTCTCAAAAAAATTACAATTTAAAATTACAAATATAAACCTATTTACATTCTAATTAAAACTGTAATTACAAGTGAAAAATCCAAAACGGAGATACGAGATCTCAAAATACAACCAAGACCGTGTTCCATCATTACGGTAACACGTTCTACTAAGGCCACACTAAGTTACAATCGCTTGTAAAATTAAATACGTAATTAAAAGGCATTCACGGCATTCAACAAAACGATAAATAAAAATGCATCAACTAAAACAAATTCATTCGTGACATAATTCTGTAATTATGTTAAATTTATCCAAACCACCTTTTAATGATTAAAATTCGTGTGATAAAACCGCTTCTATCATTTAATTTTAATCTATTATAATCCGTCATTTTAAAGACACTTTAAAACAACTATATGGTACGTGAGTGAATCAATTCACTATTAAGCGAGTGTACTATATCCGTATAAAGTACATATTTAAGCCAAAAGAAAATTTAAATCAAAAGAAACAAATTTTCAAAGTCATTGTTAAAGATTTAAATCCCTCGATCCAGGGACATAAGTGCTCGATCGAGGGACAGAGGGCTCGATCGATCGAACGCAAGTCGATCGAGAGGTATGCCAATCAGAAGTATTCGATCAACTAACCCGGAGGTCGATCGAGTACCAATATCAAGCAAATCGCTTCGATCGAGTACGAGGACAACTCGATCGAAAGAGGGGTTTTGAAAGCGTGTCGATCGAGTACAAAGAAGGACTCGATCGAGCAAAAGGTTTTGAGCGATGGTCGATCGAGTACAACAGGACTCGATCGATCAAAAACAAGACAAAACAAAGACTCGATCGAGTAGAAATACGCTCGATCGAATGCAAAAGTGGTGAAAACCTACGGAAAAACCAAAACCTCGTGAAAACCGATTTTCGAGATAAAATCAATTGAAATTTCGATCAAAACGCATCAAAACAAATTTGATAATTGATAAAACATGACATATTGTTATAATCTCTGTATAAAACAACAATATGCATAAAACCAAATCGAGAAAGATGATAAAACCGTGTAATACATGACACGGTTTCAAGCAAATCTGCCGTGTATATCGGGCACGGGTTTTTAAGCACAAAAACATCGAGAGCAACCGTGTAAACAAGACACGGTTCCCAAAGCAACCATAAAAAAACGCAGCAAATTTAAAAAAATTCTGCCGAGTGAAAAATAGGTCACGAGACAAATTTTTAGCCAAAACAAAATCGTTTCAAGATCGTTTTATGAAAAACACATGAAAAATTCACGTGGCCTCGCTCTGATACCACTTGTGGGTTAATATCCGTATACTACCCTTAAATTGCAGGACTATAACGTAAAATTTACATGCAATTTATAGTCATAAAACGATAAAAACAATGGAAACGATAAGTGTATAGAAATCAACCTCGGGTCCTTTTAATTGCGGCGTAAAGATCGAAATCTAAGCGATTCCCTCCTAATCGTTGCACCCAAGACTTGGTCCGAGATATGCCCTTGTGCTAGAACAGTGTTCTCCGATTGCCTTGCAATATAGGGAGAACTGATGTGGGTTTTGCTTGAGATGTGAGATCTCGGTTTCTCTGAGAGAAGAATGCTCTTTCGAAACCCTAATTTTCTCTCAAAATGATGATTAGGTTTAATGAAGGAGGAGGTCTCCTTTTGTTCTCCTATTCGGCCGAGAACCGTGACCCACACAGGGAAGTGGGCTTCCACTTCCTCTTGGTTTTAACTCGAGGTCCGGTTCGTTAATTACTAAAATGTATATGACGGGTTTGTATTATAAACTGTTATCGGTTATCGGAAATTAAGGCATCAGCTAATAATACGGGTTAGCTGAATTATTAATACGTGTCCGACAAAACAGTATTGTATAATTATTTTAATATACATTTAATTAAATATAAATCACGTATATTTAATTTCACGAATTAATCAAGTTAATTCGCCTTAGCCCATGATATTTAATCCGTATTAAATATAATATCTCAACATCACGTATTTGACTAATTACTTAGTCAAATAACTCGGACTAACTGGTTAGTCAATTTTGGCATCTACATGACAGTATTTTCATACCGTCACATCTCTCGAACGTATCCTATAGGTGTGACTTTTAGGGACCAGTTGATCACCGCCATCTGTATGACAATAACGTCAAACTTATCTAGCAAGCCAACCGTTATTGATAAACGTGGATCAACTGATAATAATACCAAAGTATGCCCTTTGATCCTTTTAGAGGTTTACAAGTCCTTGCACTAACTGTTAAGGACACCAACCCCAACACTCCAAGCAAAGACACAGGAAAGGAAAAACAAGCTTGAGAAATCATCAAGGAGCTAGGAGTAGCTACCAATGAAGCTTGGCTTTTATTATTGTCTTATTTTAAGTTGTGTTTCGGATTTTTAGAACTATTTTGATTTCCGTGTTCGACATGGAAATGGTTGATCCTTTCTAAACAATGGTTGTATTTTAGATTATGGTGGCTTGGTTTGCAACCCAAGTCACCCGTTTTATCGTATTTCTTTGTTCTAAAATTCGTCTTTATATGCTTGCACATAGAAACATATGATCATCTACTTAAAGTGATCCAATAGACAACTATAATGATGGGATTCATTATATGTCCACAAGCTTAAGGCTTGTGTATGATCAATTATAAAGTGATGTTGAGTTGATAAACTCTCCTAAAGGAATGTCAACTACCAAGTACGCCCTAACAAATCTCAATACTATTAGTCAATCTATGAGATAATCCTCCTTCTACTTCAAAAATCATTACTTGTGTCTCATAAAACTATCTTTGAATATCTAGTCTATTTATTTTAAAGATAGAGTGGGAGAAAAATGGAAGACACAAAGAATACAAAGAAATTTTGTATGCTTGAGTAAATGTGATCTACAAAAGGAAGAATGATTGTATACCAATATAGGGAGTATACTTAAAATGATGAGATCTATGGTCTTGAGTAGATGAGATCTACATGACAAAAGAGACCAAGTGAAGTAATCAAAAGAATATATTCTTAAGATAACTACATGAGGACACCAAAAGAAAGTTTTGGAAGAAAATGACTAATGAAAAGTGTCAACAAGAGATTTGGCTAGTTTATGAACAACATATGACCAAGAGTTTCAATATTGATATTTACTTAAGAGCCTAAATGAAACAAAGTTGCATCCTTGAATATAAATGAGATTTATGATTAAAAGTTGCAAAAGAAGATATGCCGATGTCTACAAGAGCTAAGTTAATTGTTAACCACGCTAGTGTCATTACTCAACCTCATTATGAAAATGAAATGGTTAAACCTCTTTCCAAAAGGGTATTTTGAGAAGGACGTATATTAAATGGAATTTCACATTTAAATAATGACATTACTACGCATCATTATAAAAATGAATGAGTTAGAGATTAAAAATCTCTTTCCATAAGTATAAGATTGAAACCTTTTCAAAATAGGTATTTTTGAAAGGACATGTTGGGAACATTTATGGTTTAATCTTAATAACTTGGCAAATCAAAATGTATTTCAATTCTTGAAATGTTTCAATTGAGTAGTCAAATATGAAACATGTGGAATTGAGTGGGAGTTTGAAATTTTCATGTAAAGACATGAAATTTAGTGGGAGCAATCATCTTGTAAAATTCATAACTCATTACTCATTGAGAATGACGAGCTAATACTATCTTCACAAAGAAGTATTTGAGTTTTTCAATTCTGGATGAAAATGGACTATGATGAATCCAATCACATCATGGGATGTAGGATAAGTATTGAGATATACACATCAAATCAACGAGAAACGTAGGTTATTCATGTCGATGAAAATGGAATTACCATAAGCAGTCATGGTCATTCATTGAACCTAAGAATAGTTGATTACATGATTAAAATTACTAATGTTTCCGCCATTAGAATAATCATGCACATGTCCAATAATGAATCATATGCTTAAGAGCATGATGAGTCATTGGTAAGCCATAGAAGAATCGTCATGAATTCTCAAGAAGAACTAATGAGCTATTCTAGTGTTTGACAGAACACTCGCTTATGTGACAAGTAGTTGCACATATTGAAGTTCGAAAACGCGTAAGGATTTATGAAAATCCTAAGCTATTTAAGCTAAAAAGAGAAATAAGAAGTTTGAAAAGATACTTGGTTATAGTAAGAAATTACTCAAAACTAGTGTTTTCTAATATGCTAGGACTTATGAGAAGTGCTAGGCTAATCATCTTGACAATTGTTGCAAGACCCTACAAAACGTATACCTAGTGCATTGTGAGTTGGTAGAACACTTGACCAGTGCAAGTTAGATCATCCACCACAATTTGTTGGTTATGTGATAAACAACAAGAAAGTTCTTTCAAGATAAAGAACCTAAACCTAGGTTGAGAACCTAGATGTGTACTTGGTAAGGTTCATGCTATGTGAGACAAACATGAAAATAAAGGAAAATGCAATTCAAGAGTTTGAACACATGGACACATGGTATGTTAAACTCATATTGCGAACGACTAGTGTTTACACACTTACGATATACATCACAAGGTTGTAATATGGTATTGACTACCCGAATGTGATGTCGACATTCGTCGTTTGAGTTGTTATTAACTCACCTTATACTTTGTTACATCCAAACGGGTTGTAGAGACAATTGAACCCCGTTAAAGTGAACACGGATTAGCATTGTATTCGCCCATAGTCACTTACATGAGGTGACGTCTCGAAGTGACTAGAGTGTGATGCGATTGATGGCAAGTTCAAGTGCCATGGAGTCATGTGAGATGACTAGTCGATCACATAGGCAGACTGTTAGGAACACTTTGTCGGGCTAATGACCGCTTATAGAGTTCTGGCAAATTTATATAGCCTGGTCGTGGGGAGAGCTACTATAGTATTCTAATGAGTCGATTATTTTGACTAAAGATTATTCGCCTAAGGTGGTACAGTTACAGATTAACTTTGATTTATGTTACTACGACCTTCGTAAATGGGGTCAAATGGGCATATCTTGGGTTATGATGGCTGTAGCTAGTCGAAGGGAATAAGTGCAATAGGAATTGTCCACCCCTTGTCAGGGTTATAACAATATCTCAGGGCCACTCGAGGAGTAATGAACTGGAAATGCGTGGCCACGCTCGGAAGGTATCCATGATGGATAATTCCGGTCAATCAGTTATTCTCCAGATCGAGGAAACCACTCTCGATATGATCACTTGCAAGTACGACCCGAAAGATACCTTGCATTAAGTGGGAGATAGTAATAGGACAAGAGAATTGGTGACGCACACTTGTCGAGGACAAGTGGGAGATTGTTGGAATATGTGTCCTCCGACAATAATGCGATCACAACTGTAGATCATGATGATCACATGTTTAAATCTCATTTTAAGAATACATGTGTAATATTTTACAGTCAACTGGTCCACACATATCGGTAATGATTGGCTGACTAGAGTTTGACATTAATGTCGTGCGACGGTGGTGATCAGTTGATCCTCTTAGGTCATACCTAAAGGGTAACACTCTTAATTGAATATTTAATTGATCGTATGACGATACGAGTTAATTAAATTACTTAAAATTGACGGACGATTTTGGAAGTAATATTTACGTGTCTCATTGTAATTTGATTAAATAAGATACGGTCTAAGTGATCGAATTGTTCTATTACTTAGATGAAAATTATTGTTTACAGAAACAATTGGAACTGAATGAATAATTTATTATAAATACAAGACGAAAAATAGCTAAACTTCGATTTTTATTGTTCATTTTATATAATAATGGCATTAAAATGTGATTTTTATGATAAAAATGTCATTTTTGGACGAAAAATAGCTAAACTTCGATTTTTTTAGTGATTTTTGGGTATGTTTTCACATATATTATCTACTGATGACCTGTAAATTTTCATGATAAAATGAGTTGTTTTGCTCGAAATATGGATTTTTCGAGTTAAAATCGTATTTAAATGGGTAAATAGGTTAATATAAGTTATATTTCGAATATGGTCATGGAAATTTAGTATGTTGTCACATGCAATTTTACAAGATGTGTGTAAAATATTTGGCTATAATAAAGTCCTTATGCATGATTTATGATTTTTGATGAAAAATCACATAAATAGTGACTTTAATTAGTAAAAATGCTAAAACATACTTCATGACTAAGGAAAAATGTCAAATGTTGCATTCTATCATATATTTCAGATCTAAAAGTGAAAAGTTGATAAAAATAATTTGTCTCATAGTTTTATGGTGATAATTGTTAAAATCGATAAACCGCAACATTGTTTTTCTCGATAAATTTTCGAAATTTTTAACCTAAGTTTTTGAACATTATGAGTGTCATGGTATTTTTCCATAATGTTCATAAGTTTAAATTTTCAAAATTTGAAATTATTTGAATTTTTATGATTTAATTTGAAGTTTATGGCACAATTTTTGTATTTTAGGTCCATTTATGAACAATATTAAGAAATCTAGGTTAAATGTTAGTGGAGACTAATTTTGAGTCCTAATATGGTTAGGGTAATTAACTTGTACATAAATATGATTTTATGTAATTATTGTGATTTTTAAAAGGTTAAATCACGCAAATCCGTAAAAACCGATTAATATACGATATTGTCTCCTTAAAAGGCGATTTAGCATAAAATTGGGCATGTTCATACATATTATAATGCTGCATTTTATTTATGATTGTCATATTTTAATTTTATGTAATTTTTGAATTATGTAATTTTACTTAGTATGGTCTTAGTTTTAATTGGTATTACCCGAAATGTATGGGAATATCGATTCGGTTGTAATTTATTGTGATCTCGTATCACCGTTTTGTAATTTAATAGATTTATTTTTATTTTAATTACAAATGTATAATAGGAAATTATGTAATTCATTTTATAGTTTTATTTATTACTTTGTAATTTCCCGGAGTTTACATGAAGACGGTGTTACCTCGAGATGCGTGACAAGACCGAAGTTCAAGGGACCAAAGGAGTTGGTTTCCGAATCTGTAATATTTTTTTAGATTTACTATTTTTTAGGAAGGCCATACTAGGATTTTATTTATGCTTTGCATTTTATTTATATGTTGCATGCATCGCTAAATCGCCATAACTAAACATGCATTTTAAATCGAGTTTATCGACCGTGTCAATTATAATTATCGTAGTTCACCGCTTTAGTTCACTTAAAACGTGATAGATAATAAATTGACATGACCTCTCGCTAAAATAAACAATTGAGACCTAGCCTTACCAAAAAGTAGAAACCATGAAAACCTATTTCGTGAGGGAGTGCGCTCGGCCACACCGGGGTACAAACCTTGTTACGTAGGGGAAGTGGGTGATATATGTCTATCCACCGAATTCATGTTGATGAGGGATGAATCGGCTACACCGTGCCCAAGTTAATGTGGGTTTGGATCATGGACACATTTATTCGAAATTTGGATTGAGCTCAACGGAAGTATTCGTGACCGTAGTTGCATGTGTTCCGGGCTAAAGATAAATATTAATGTAATTTTATCGACCAAGAGTTCTAAAAGTAGAATCGATTAAAAAGTTAATCCACCGAGTTATATTGATAAGGGATGAATCGGCCACACCGTGCCCAAGTTAATATGAATTTGGGTCTTGGAATCATTTATCAAATTGGGTAGAGGTCACTTGATAAATGCTATAAAACTTGTTTAAATTAAAATTTACGAGTATTATTATTATTTTGAAAAACGACAAATGTTTTATTCCTTCTATTTTCGTTTTGTAGACCACTTTTATTTCTCATAACAAATGGCCGCACCAAACACCAACGCCGCACCTCTCACTAATGTTTCATGGCTCCGATCTTTCATGGATCGTTGTAAACTTGAAAAGAATCGGTCAAATTTCTCCGATTGGGATGCCCAACTCAAATTAGCCGCCCAAGGTGACGACAAGCTTCGTTACCTCACCGAGGCCTCTCCACCCGAACCTAATGCTAGGTCGAGTACCGCCACTACGGAAGCATATGAGGCTTACCACAAAGAGTCCGCCGCAATGAAAAATGTGTTGATTTTTGCTATGGAGGCGGATCTCCAAAGTAGAGCCTTTAAAATGGGCACCGCTAATAAAATTTATTCCAAACTTGTGACAATGTTTTCACAAACACCGAGGATCACGAGAAACTTGTGACAATAAGCATACTCATCGTTATGATTTAAGTCTAATGTAAAACTGTTTATAAAGCGTAGACTCAAGCATTTATACAATTGACCTCCCTCAAGAATTATATAAATGATCCCAAGACTCAATTATCTGTAAATTGATAAGCCAACCTCTTGGCTAATTCTACTGTTAGAATTCTTGGTTGATAAATTTCTGTAAATTCTATCTATAGTCCATCATAATCACGAGAAACTCTTCGGATTATAATGTTGAGGTAAAATAAGTCAACACAAACTACTTACCCAACGTAGAAGGGGTCACATGGAGAGTAAGGTCCTATATGCCTACTGACGAAGAAGGGATTCATAGTTGTTTGGCCTTATAAAGACTAGTCTCAATTTTAGTTTTAGAGGAAGATCCCATCAACTTTATTTTAATTCATTTTAAGTGAACTAATATCTAGCATGCGAGAATGAATAAACTAAGATGATGGCTTAAAATTGTGTGACATCTTTATGTCCATGATAACTAACATCCAAACTATATGTGTAGATACCCGTATCCGTCGATATTGGAATTTATAGAGAACCCGACAAACACCCGATGATGATAGGACACATGTATTTATTAGTTGTCATTGTCATTATTTGGGTTCGTTTTACGATGTAGAATGAGCGTTGTCGACGGAGTATTTATGATATTTAAATTAAAGCTTTTTAGAATTTATTTTCTTAAGTTTATTTTATTGAAAATAAAATAAATATTTGATTTGAAAAATCATTTTATGAGTATATTTGATTTGAAAAGTCATTTATTTCAATGTGTTAATCGATTTGAAAAATCGATTTAAGAATCGAGAAAAACTCGTTTTAATCATGTGTTTTGAAGCCCGATTTTAGCTTGGTTTTTGAGCCCGTTTTCTTTACGAGTTGGCACGAATATCGAGTACACTAATCAACCTAAGCCACTACCCATCCAACCCCAGTTCGAACCCCATAACCACGGCCCAAACCATGCCCCAAATCACCCCCCAAACAGCCCGCATATACACGAGCAGCCCCCCTGTTTTGCAGCTCAAATCCCGAGCCCAAAACCCGCTCCAAATACCACCAAAACCCGTACCCATTAACCCTAACCCATACCCTAGTATCCTACCCATATTACCCTAGCTTAATCACCAAGAAAACCCCTCTCAAACCCTCACAAAAGCTGCTGGACAGCAGCTATGCGTGAGCAGGCCCGTCTGCCTCTCCTCCCTTTTACCCTACTTTAACTCCTTATAAATACCCACCCTTCACCATACATTCATTCCTCTAAGTTCTATATACATCCTACCATCACTCACAAGCTTGAAACCTCAGAAACAAACCCTAATTGCCTCTCAAAAACCCTCCACAAAACCGACATACAAACTGAAACTGTTTGTGTGTCTTCCTCGAAAAACAATTCGTTCCTCCATCAAACCTCCATCAAAACTCGATTTTCTTGTTCCTAATTAACCACATAACATCCATCTACACATTAGACAAAGATTTACGAGCCAAATTGCCCTTGAGAGTACATGAAATCCCTCGAAAAACAGAGTGTTATACACTCTGTTTTCGCGGTTTGTTCTTGTCTGTCCAGTTCTGTTTGTGCTCGTTTTTCGTGCCCAATAACTCAAAACGAGCAGGGGTTGCTTTAAGATCTCTGTTCTCCTCTCTTTCTAGTTTTCAAAACATCTTTTAAATCGAATTTTCGTCGTGAAACGAGGGAGAAATCATTGTTTAAAAGTTGCTGTCCAGATTTGCCAAAAACGCGTGTTTGCTTTGTTTCTTCGTCGACGACGGCCTCGCGAGATAAAATCTACCATCGATTACGACCCAAGACGGTGTCAACGATACATGTAGGTTGAGGGTGCATCAAATCCTCCTCTTTCTCCCTTTTATTTCGTTTTTTTATGTTTTTTTTTTATAGTTTGTTTTCATTCGTTTATCGTTTTGTTTATCGATTGTTTAATTAACTATGAAACTAGTTTAGTCCGAGTATGAGTTAAAGTACCACCATGAACACCCGCGTTGACTTGAGATGAGAAAAGAAACCGCTACATCAGTCGGTCGTACACCCCCGTCTCATTTACATATCCTCGTGTTCAAGGTAGGGCATAAATAAAACGAATTTCTAACTTCGCTCTTCGCTTTTGACCCCTTTGTTGTTTCGGCCAATTCGACACACCCTAGGATCCGTTGTATGTTAGTTTAACCTCTGATTGTTAACATATGACGTATTTAGACGACATTCGATCAATTTAATAACCTAATTAGACATGTTAGGTGGCATCGACGTAGCTTTAAAAATCGATTAACAATTCTATAACCTAATTGAATACATCTTTCTTTTCACTTGATTTCTCGCTAGCATAGGAGTGCGTGATTAGCACCTTCCTATTAACACTCGACGAGTAAGCATTAATCTTATGATATTGTGACCTAATTGGACCCTTTAGGCCGTGTAGAATACACACTCGCGCATTTCTTCTCAATCGATCAACCTGTCTTATAACTTGTTTCCTAACTCGTTTTCTAATCCGTTTCGCAATCATTCGATCTAACCAATGAACCTAACCTAGGAACTAGGATGGCCTTGTCTTGGCCATGAGGGTGGTCGTGGTTTGGGCCGTGAGCTTTGCCGTTTTCTTTATCTTTCTTGCTTCGTTTTTTTATACCTTTTGTTCTTCGTTGTTTCATTGCTTGTAATTTGTAATTTGTTTATCGAGTTGTAATTTTCGAGCTTGTTTTACTTTTATCGAGTCAAAACTTCTTTCAAAAAACCTTAGTCTTGTTTGGTTAGATGGTTGTGCCCCAATGCTTGTAGGAGCGTAGTAAATCGCATGTTGTTTAAAGCAACATGGCCCGATTTATGCTAATGCATGCTTTGGTGTGCGGCCCTATGTCTAATTCGATAAGATTAAGTGAAAGCACGCATTACGAGGAGTGACCCAAGGCCGTGTGTCATGTAGGCCGTGAGTCACCCCTTTGTGCATGGTTTTCTAGGCCGAATGGCCGTGTATTGCGTCGTGTGTATAGCGTTGTATTTAGATCGAGTTGTATCTTTAATTTATCGTGCGTCGGCATGAAATGCCTGGTTTGTAATAGGTAGATCCCAATGGCTCCCCCATTCCCTCTTAAGCCTTGTTTGTTTTGTTTGTATGTTGTTAGATTAACCATCCCACATGCTAAATTACAACTTTGACAAAGTTAGTTTAGTTGCATCTAAAACGACATAGAAATTGTTGTCACATGATAGGGTTAAAACAACGTTTGCATATCATACATCGTAGTAGCTATGACCTTGTTTGAAATCCGACACTTGACTTAGTAGAGGCCGTTATCGACGGGCGGGGTTGGGTGTCCTTATGGGCTTCCCAAAACGTACCCTCACCCCTTACTCAAGATCTATGGTTTGTGGATCCGTCTAAATACCATTGGATTACGAGAGTCATTCAAATCGAGTGATATAGGGTACAAGTCTTTATCTTTAATCACTCGTAGTCGATTGGTTTTATGCTTTTCGATGAAAGGTGTAAAGTTGACTTGAACGGTTCCAAGTTACCATAAAACTTGGTGGCGACTCTAATATGTCTTAATTCGATTCGAAAGAACCTCGAGTCGATTATGCCTAGTGTGGATCCCGCGGACGCAGATTCGAGGGCCTTGTCCTGATTTGGCGACTACCGGGGAAAAGAGGACTAGTTACACTTTGTTTCTAGGGTCTTTTCCTCCGAGGTGAAACTTGAAAAGAAAGTGTTGGAAAGTAAAACATTACTCATAGTGCTACGATTCATGCATAAACCCTTAAGGACTTGCCCGGGCCGTCCCAGCGTTTCTTCGTGATGCGTGGGGGGCGACGTCCCACTATGCTAGGAAGCTGCACATTGCTCGCTTCCACTTCACCTCGCGTGGTTCTTGATGGTGGGGACGATCTTCTAGGTACTCTACCTTAAGACACCTTGCTCTATAAGACCGCAAAAAGATGGAGGGCATAGACCTTCTTGTAGAAGACTTGCCGAGACTTAGAGATGGCTAGGAGCATACATCCTTATAACATGAGAATGACAATGTGCAAGGTGTTTTCCCGAGTCTTTTCAAAATTTTCCATGTCCATTTCAAAACCGAACTTTTGAACAACTTACTTTCAAACTTAGCATGATTTTCAAAACGCGGAATGCTGCCCAAATAGGACTAGAAATTTCGGCCAAAATGAGCTTTTATAGCCGGCATGCTGCCCATTTCAAATCTCATTTTCAAATCAATCCTTCGTTTTTCAAAATCAATCCAAAATGCCTCTCGAACCTCAACCAAGCATGAAGTGCGTCAAGTCATGTCCGGGTCATGGCCGTGTTAGGCCGGGTGTATTTCGTTCTAAGAGTCTAGAACACGATCCTGTTGGGTCACCCAAGCTCACCTCTTGGGCTTTGAGTCATGTTGGTCGACCATTTGGTCTAGGATAGTCCACAGAAACGTCCAAGCTAGGCCCTTTAGGACATTTCACTCGAACCTAAGGACTATGCTGGTCCAATCACGGGTTTAGTCACACCGAGTCCAGTTTAGAATCGAGCTATGACAGCTTGAGTCATGTCGTTTTGTCGAGTCTAAAATGAATCGGGGTCTAAATCCAACCGTGAGTCGAACCTTTGGTTAGTCAGTCTCAAGTCGAGTCTTTGTTTGAGTCAAGTTGGGGTCGTGTCCTTAAGTGTGCAGGGGCTCTTACTTTAAATATTGACTCAGTACGGGGTTTTCTTGTAGAAAGGCCGCCAAAAACTCGACGTCAAGCAATGGAAGATGCTGTTAACAAGCTCACTGAGGCCGTGAACCTCATGATGACCCGCATGGATGCAATTGAATCTAAGCTGGGTGAAGATTCCCCTTCATTTACCCCACCTCTGACCGATCTGGAGAAACGGTTCAAGTTCATCGAAGACCGTCTGAAACTCTCCCAGGGGAAGAACATCCACTATGAGAATGCTAGGGCCTATGCCCCAGTTCAGGATAAGTTGCCCACGAACATGGTACTCACTGACATCCCAAAGTTCAAAGGCACCGAAGATCCAGTCCACCATGTTAAGGCCTATAAAGGGTACTTAGCATCAAGGGAGTACCTTTGACATGCTCTCAAATTTTCGCTCAATCTCTCGGATGAACACCGAAGGCGTGGTTCTATAATCTTGACCTTAAGAACTTCCCCACTTTCGAAGATATTACGGTGGAGTTCTGCAAGCACTATGCTGATAATGTCGAGATTCAAACCAACATAAGAACATTGGAGGTGATGACACAGAAAGAAAAAGAAGGCTTTCTTGAATTCCTTGCAAGATGGCGTATTTGAAAGCGTGAAGTTAGCCAAGAAGCCTGACGAAGTTGAAATGATAGATAAGTTCGTAAAGAATTTACGACCTGTTTACCGTAATGCTCTGAAATACCAGAATTTTGGTTCTTTCAAAGAATTGATAAGAATCGGGATAAAGGTAGAGGACGATGTCCGAATGGCTGAAGCTGAGAAGCCAAAAGGATACCAAGGGGCCTCGTCATCTAAAGCAAAAGCACCAGCAATGGCCCATATTGATGAAGCCATCAATCTCTTAGAAGGGCAATCGAAGAAGTCGCAGCGCCAAACACCTAAGGCATTCACCGATATCGGATGCACTTATACATACGCTCTCCAAAGGCTCATGGCCCAAGGAAAGCTGAAGCCTATTGGTCCAACTCCGGATCCACCTGCTGAACAACAAGGCAAATGGTACAAACCAAATGCCTACTGTGCCTTTCATCAAGGGAAAGGCCATGATACTGAAAGGTGCTATCGACTGAAGCACGAAATCCAAGACATGATTGAGAATGGAACACTCCCGATCCCAACTGTTAAACCCAATAACATCACCAATCCATTTGGCGATCACACTAATTTTGTTTCTGTCGAAGACAATGTCGATTATTCCCATCTTATCCGCCCATGTCACTTGAAAGGGGTGTTCATCGGAAAAATATTTGTGGATTGCTTTGAATTCTTGCCAAACCCGAAGAATGAAATTCAAGTCGGGAGTCTTGCTCCAGAATGTACTCCTCTTGTTAACAAAGTTAATAAAAGACAATTCGGTTCACCAACCTTTATCACTGGCGTAGATCCTCAGAGGACTACCTCGGGATGGAGGCAGGCCATCAAAGGGATCAAGGACAAGAGCCGAGCATCTAAGCTGACAGCTGAACAAGGGAAAGCTCAAGACCATATTTGAAAAATTATGAGTCGGGATCTGTTTTCTTTTCTTAGTCGAGTCGAGTCTAGGACTTTCTTTTCTTGAAGTCGAGTCGTTTCTCCCGCGATGACCTAGGGTGTGTCCTAGGAATCGTTTCTTCGAGTCTGTTAAGCATTTCTCATTCCAATAAAAAAGTTGCAGTTTCGTTTCCAAATATGTCATGTTTCCAATCCTCAATCATTCTGAAAGCATGATAAAATGCACAACACACTCAAAGGCATCCCTGGGGTAGAAATATGTCCTGTTTCAAAATATAAGGTACACTAGGATCCCGTGTTTGATTCCTTTACCTATTCCATGTCTGGGGTAGAAAACCTTCATCTGAACCAATAATTGTGACAAGCTTTTAGATGATTCTATGACAAACCCGGACTAGCTCCTTGTTTCCTCTATCGATGATGGAAGGCAAGCCTTTTCCCCAACAAAATCATCCCATCTCGAAGAGAGAAGATATCAACCCGTTCTAACAAGGAATTGTTAGTTCCTACCCAAATTAGTTGGCAAAGCCCAGTTTTTTAAGGTGTATCCGTTTGTGACTAAGGGAATGAATAGAAGACCATTTTCAAGAAGAAAAAAAAAAGATGATAAAGAATGAAAAGATGAGAAAAAAAAAAGGACGAAATAAAAAGCAAAAGAAAAAAATGAAAAAAGATGAAAGAAAAAGAAAAAAGAAAAAAGATGTTGAAGTTATTGCGGAATGCTTTTTGGTTGAATGACGAAGTTACGGAAGCCAGAAGTCAAGTCAAGTACCCATAGTTGAAGTTTAATGGGCGAAGCCCAAAAGCTAATGTAGTAACCTCTTTACCCCTAAGTCCTTCCTGAAACAGTTACAAGGGGATAGTCAGGAATTTTGAGAATCATTCCGCTTGTGCTGTTACATCCAGCCTTTAGGGTCCAGATATGGAGATTTGAACCCACATTGTTTTCCAACCCATTTGCACTCGGGTTTCATCAAACCCGAGACACCTTTTCCAACCACGATGTAAGCCATAACCCATTGGCCTTAGCACCAGAAAATGAACCTTCAGAATGACGGTCCACTATTCAAGCCTTTTGTTGCCAAGCTCCACATCCCAAAGAACTATAACCTTTTGTACCAACCCTAGACACGGGATACAACGGTACCTTACAGGCTAGAATGGGATACGACATGATACCTTAGGTGAAACCTTCGAGTGTGTACACACAATCAAAATGCCATGTTTATGCACCTTGATCGAACTACGTCGGATTTGATTTCGCTCCACGCGAATACGTAATTCGATCCTCGAATAAGGGATTCAATCCACTCATCAACCAAGTTGTCATCTTGCAGGTTTCTTACGGGTCTTAACCAAGTCCAAATGAAGCCACCTTTGTTTGAGTCGGTCTTAGCACTCGATGTAGGCTAGGATAAGGATATAGGTTCAGATGAATAGTATCAAGTCTCAGAATGAGCTTTATCGAACGGTTTAGGCAAAGATGCTGAGTCATATAGATGTGAGTTTGTGTTGAGAACAGAAAATATGAAAAACCCGCTGAAAAGAAAGAAGGCGTGGAAGAAAAATAGTAAAAGCCCGCTGAAAAGAAAGAAGGCGGTGGCAAGAAATGACGAATACTCGCTGAAAAGAAAGGAGGCGAGGAGAAGAGTGGCAGAATGTTCCCAACAAGAGTGATGTGTGATGTCCAACTGTTCTCATAAAATCAGTCTGTGTTTAGTGTCTAGGCGAAGCTAACGTTGTTGCTCCATGAGTTTAATCCACCTTGTCAATGCCAAGTGATCTTGATTCCCATGTGCCCTCGGGAGCACGCCCATGCCATACGATATCTCTTCTCAAGTCCAATGGCCTTGTGATTCCCATTTGCCATCTTTTGGCGCCAGAATGGCCAATTTACTTTTCTACCCCCAACAAGTCAATAATTGAATTAAAACCCGTGCACACTTGCGGTTTTATTTTCCTTTTTTGTTTTACGGTAGCGGGCTACGCCCACGTTGTTTACGGGTCATACGGTGTGTCTGAGTCGTATTTCATGCTCACCCATCAAGGTTCGATTTCAAAAAATTTCAAAATTTCGAAATTTCAAAAACTTTTTGCGAATTGTGGATAGATGATCCAAGTAGTGGAATCTTTTCGGGTCGATGACCCCAATCTTTCGAAATTCAAAATTCAATTTTTGAAGGGTCGATGGCCCAACATACCAAGTGATGTCAAATTTAAACTTCGGGTCGATGGCCCAATTATTCAAAATTTTCAAATTCAATTCTCGGGTCGATGACCCAGTATTTCAAATAATCCAATTTCAAGATCGATGATCCAAATGTGCTTATGTGATGATTATTGCTAGTACATTTTCTATGTTTCAAATATAGCAGGATATGCTTCAATCTGGGGCTCTAAAGTCTTCGACTTTCTGACCTATCAGAATCTGGGGGCTCTGAAGTCGTTGGCTTCAGAGACCATTATCAAGATGAAAAGGATGACATCCACTCAGAATTCAATTCAATACAAGAGTATGAAATGGAAGAATTCCGCAACTGAAAGCAAATGATGAAAGCGGCGGCAACCTCCTCGGAAAGTCCCGTCCCGTTCGGACAAGCGCCAGCAGATGATAAATTTTGGGCAAATGTCAGCAGATGATGAGTTTTGGGCATACGCCAGCAGATGATAAACTTTGGGCATGTGTCAGCAGCTGCCGAACTACGACGTGGGTTTGATTCCGTCAGAAACGGATACGTAGGCACCTAAGGATAAGGCTCAACCCACCATATATGCAATTTTATGGGTCGATGACCAATGATGATAATTTGACACAACAGAAGCAAGAGTCAATCCCCAACGAAGTTTCAGGTATGATCTCTTCTTATGGCTGGCGAGCTTATATACGCAAGTCTAATGGACTATAAACGACCGAGAATCCTCAGTCGAGAGGGACTGGGGTATACTTTGACTTTCGCCTTGTCCAAGCCTCAGTCAAAGTGGGGGCTCTGTAGATACCCGTATCCGTCGATATTGGAATTTATAGAGAACCCGACAAACACCCGATGATGATAGGACACATGTATTTATTAGTTGTCATTGTCATTATTTGGGTTCGTTTTACGATGTAGAATGAGCGTTGTCGACGGAGTATTTATGATATTTAAATTAAAGCTTTTTAGAATTTATTTTCTTAAGTTTATTTTATTGAAAATAAAATAAATATTTGATTTGAAAAATCATTTTATGAGTATATTTGATTTGAAAAGTCATTTATTTCAATGTGTTAATCGATTTGAAAAATCGATTTAAGAATCGAGAAAAACTCGTTTTAAACATGTGTTTTGAAGCCCGATTTTAGCTTGGTTTTTGAGCCCGTTTTCTTTACGAGTTGGCACGAATATCGAGTACACTAATCAACCTAAGCCACTACCCATCCAACCCCAGTTCGAACCCCATAACCACGGCCCAAACCATGCCCCAAATCACCCCCCAAACAGCCCGCATATACACGAGCAGCCCCCCTGTTTTGCAGCTCAAATCCCGAGCCCAAAACCCGCTCCAAATACCACCAAAACCCGTACCCATTAACCCTAACCCATACCCTAGTATCCTACCCATATTACCCTAGCTTAATCACCAAGAAAACCCCTCTCAAACCCTCACAAAAGCTGCTGGACAGCAGCTATGCGTGAGCAGGCCCGTCTGCCTCTCCTCCCTTTTACCCTACTTTAACTCCTTATAAATACCCACCCTTCACCATACATTCATTCCTCTAAGTTCTATATACATCCTACCATCACTCACAAGCTTGAAACCTCAGAAACAAACCCTAATTGCCTCTCAAAAACCCTCCACAAAACCGACATACAAACTGAAACTGTTTGTGTGTCTTCCTCGAAAAACAATTCGTTCCTCCATCAAACCTCCATCAAAACTCGATTTTCTTGTTCCTAATTAACCACATAACATCCATCTACACATTAGACAAAGATTTACGAGCCAAATTGCCCTTGAGAGTACACGAAATCCCTCGAAAAACAGAGTGTTATACACTGTTTTTGTGATTTGTTCTTGTCTGTCCAGTTCTGTTTGTGCTCGTTTTTCGTGCCCAATAACTCAAAACGAGCAGGGGTTGCTTTAAGATCTCTGTTCTCCTCTCTTTCTAGTTTTCAAAACATCTTTTAAATCGAATTTTCGTCGTGAAACGAGGGAGAAATCATTGTTTAAAAGTTGCTGTCCAGATTTGCCAAAAACGCGTGTTTGCTTTGTTTCTTCGTCGACGACGGCCTCTCGAGATAAAATCTACCATCGATTACGACCCAAGACGGTGTAAACGATACATGTAGGTTGAGGGTGCATCAAATCCTCCTCTTTCTCCCTTTTATTTCGTTTTTTTATGTTTTTTTTTTATAGTTTGTTTTCATTCGTTTATCGTTTTGTTTATCGATTGTTTAATTAACTATGAAACTAGTTTAGTCCGAGTATGAGTTAAAGTACCACCATGAACACCCGCGTTGACTTGAGATGGGAAAGAAACCGCTACATCAGTCGGTCGTACACCCCGTCTCATTTACATATCCTCGTGTTCAAGGTAGGGCATAAATAAAACAATTTTCTAACTTCGCTCTTCGCTTTTGACCCCTTTGTTGTTTCGGCCAATTCGACACACCCTAGGATCCGTTGTATGTTAGTTTAACCTCTGATTGTTAACATATGACGTATTTAGACGACATTCGATCAATTTAATAACCTAATTAGACATGTTAGGTGGCATCGACGTAGCTTTAAAAATCGATTAACAATTCTATAACCTAATTGAATACATCTTTCTTTTCACTTGATTTCTCGCTAGCATAGGAGTGCGTGATTAGCACCTTCCTATTAACACTCGACGAGTAAGCATTAATCTTATGATATTGTGACCTAATTGGACCCTTTAGGCCGTGTAGAATACACACTCGCGCATTTCTTCTCAATCGATCAACCTGTCTTATAACTTGTTTCCTAACTCGTTTTCTAATCCGTTTCGCAATCATTCGATCTAACCAATGAACCTAACCTAGGAACTAGGATGGCCTTGTCTTGGCCGTGAGGGTGGTCGTGGTTTGGGCCGTGAGCTTTGCCGTTTTCTTTATCTTTCTTGCTTCGTTTTTTTATACCTTTTGTTCTTCGTTGTTTCATTGCTTGTAATTTGTAATTTGTTTATCGAGTTGTAATTTTCGAGCTTGTTTTACTTTTATCGAGTCAAAACTTCTTTCAAAAAACCTTAGTCTTGTTTGGTTAGATGGTTGTGCCCCAATGCTTGTAGGAGCGTAGTAAATCGCATGTTGTTTAAAGCAACATGGCCCGATTTATGCTAATGCATGCTTTGGTGTGCGGCCCTATGTCTAATTCGATAAGATTAAGTGAAAGCACGCATTACGAGGAGTGACCCAAGGCCGTGTGTCATGTAGGTCGTGAGTCACCCCTTTGTGCACGGTTTTCTAGGCCGAATGGCCGTGTATTGCGTCGTGTGTATAGCGTTGTATTTAGATCGAGTTGTATCTTTAATTTATCGTGCGTCGGCATGAAATGCCTGGTTTGTAATAGGTAGATCCCAACGGCTCCCCCATTCCCTCTTAAGCCTTGTTTGTTTTGTTTGTATGTTGTTTGATTAACCAACCCACATGCTAAATTACAACTTTGACAAAGTTAGTTTAGTTGCATCTAAAACGACATAGAAATTGTTGTCACATGATAGGGTTAAAACAACGTTTGCATATCATACATCGTAGTAGCTATGACCTTGTTTGAAATCCGACACTTGACTTAGTAGAGGCCGTTATCGACGGGCGGGGTTGGGTGTCCTTATGGGCTTCCCAACACGTACCCTCACCCCTTACTCAAGATCTATGGTTTGTGGATCCGTCTAAATACCATTGGATTACGAGAGTCATTCAAATCGAGTGATATAGGGTACAAGTCTTTATCTTTAATCACTCGTAGTCGATTGGCTTTATGCTTTTCGATGAAAGGTGTAAAGTTGACTTGAACGGTTCCAAGTTCCCATAAAACTTGGTGGCGACTCTAATATGTCTTAATTCGATTCGAAAGAACCTCGAGTCGATTATGCCTAGTGTGGATCCCGCGGACGCAGTTCCCGAGGGCCTTGTCCACAATATGAGTCAATTTTCATGCATATTAGTAGGTGGTTTGGTTTACGCGGAATATGATGCACTAACTATCAAGCGAAGAAAAGCAATAAGAATGGAAAAACGTAAAACAAAAAACAAAGTCCTAGTGTGGCCTATCTACCAAAATGAACATAAAAACAACTTTGGAATCCTTCCTAGGACCCGAGAAGCTTGTCTTGATGTTCCATCTTGGTCCATGTAGCGGGAGTGAGCAATCCAATCTCCATCTTTAGTCTTCTCAAAATTACAATTAATAAATTACAAAATAAACCTATTTACATTCTAATTTCAAAAACAATACTAAAGAAAATTAAAGGAGATTCGAGATCTCAAAATTATGTTTCCATCATTACGAAAACATAATCAACTAAGGCCACACTAGGTAATACAAATTACAACCGATTGCAAAAATACGTAAATTAAACCATTCAACAATTCATACAACTAAATAAAAAGCATCAATAAATAAATTAATCATTCAAGACATAATTCCTTAATTATGTAGAGTAATTTATCCAAACCACCTATTTTAAATTGATCAAAATTATGTGACAATTCCTCAATTACTCACTATAATTCCAATCTTAATACATATTAACTTGTAATATGAATTAATCTAACATTATTTTAAACCACTTTAAAATAATTGGGTATATATAATTTGTGAACCTTTTCACAACAAACAATCATACATTATAGATTTAATGTATAATGATTAATGGCCAAAACAAAACAAAAATTTTTTTTTTTATAATGACTCTCGGCATTTCAAAAAAAACAAAAAAAACAGTTTTATTTTTCTTTTTTTTTTCTCGGCATTTAGCCCTAAAAACAAAAAAACAGGTTTTTTTTTTCTTTTCTCGGCATTTAGCCCTAAAAACAAAAAAAAAACAGGTTTTTTTTTTCTCGGCATTTAGCCCTAAAAAAACAGTTTTTTTTTTTTATTCTCGGCATTTAGCCCTAAAAACAAAAAAAAAACAGTTTTTTTTTTTTTCGAAAACAACCTCTTTTAGATGAACAAATTTGTTTAATGTTGCTACTAGAACAAGATTGGCATAATCATCAACATTTAAATTAATGAATCATGATCCTTAAACAACAATTTAACATCATGTGTGCCAAAAACTATATAGCAAAAAAAAATAATCATCATTAATCAAAAACAATTTCCATTTACATTTCAATTTAATTTTTATTAAATCAAAACATCTACAAATTTATCATATTATCATCTTAACATATTAAAACAACAATATCAATAAATCAAATGGAAACAAAACATCAAAAAGCAAAAAAAATCTTTCGGCTGAAAAAAAAAATGATTCGGCAAAAAAAAAAAAATTGCTCTCGGCAAAAAAAAATGCTCTCGGCCGAAATTTTTTCTTCAAATTTTTTTTTTTTTGTTTAAATCCATTTATGAAAATCATATAAAATAATTTCGTGGCCTATGCTCTGATACCACTTGTGGGAAATATCAGTATACTTCATCAAGAATTTCGGATTATAAAGAAATTATAATTATGAAATTACGAGTCATAAACGAAATAGCATAAACAAAAGTATAGAGATTAGATTTAACCTTTGGTCCTAGCAAATAGGCCTAAGAACAAATATCGAGATCGATATTCTCCTAATCGTTGCACCCAAAATGCTATGAGAAATGCCCTTGTTCTTGCTAGAAAGAGATCCCTAATTGTTAATTATTTTTAGGGTTTTGATGAGAGTATTAGGTCAAAAAAGAGTTAGAAAAATGATCTCCCTTCTCACCGATTATAACCGAAAAAGGAGAGAAAGAGGGAAGATATTTTTTCTTCCTTTTTTTTCTTGTTTGACCGAGTGACCACCAAACCAAATAAGGATATGATCTTCTTATTTTTGGTTGTTATCATATTGTATATAATGTGCATTATTATCAATTGTCATTTATGTCGTCGTGTATTAATAAGTCCACACATAACAGTTTGCAGTCGATTTATTAATACCGGTCTGTCAACATTTATTATGACAATATCGTATAATATATACATTAACTATAAATATCGCATATTTATAATTTGCTAATTAAATATAACCATTTACATTTAATTACGAATTAACATCTTAATTCGTTTAAGCTAACATTATATACATTAATTAAATATAACAGTTTATATTCAATTTACGAATTAATAATTAATTCGTCTCAGCAGATATTATTTAATTGTATTAAATAATCGTCTCGTCATCACATTGACTAACCTTTTAGTCAAATACATGGACTAACCTTTTAGTCATATAAGGCATCAATGTGATTATATTTTCATATAATCACATCTCTCAAACACATCCTTTAGGTGTGACTTTTAGGGACCAGTTTGATCCCCGCCATCGTATGATAATAACGTCAAACTTCTAGCAAGCCAACCGTTATTAGTAAACGTTAATCAACTGATAAAATACTAAGTATACCCTGTGAACCTATAAGAGATTTATAAATGTTATCACACTAATTGTGGAGGACACTAGCTCCAACAATCTCCCACTTGTCCTCACAAGTGTATGTGCGATAACCGATTCTCATATCCTTAATTTCTCCCACTCAATGTAAAACAATTTGCAAAATCCGTATTCACAAAGGTCGTATTTTACAAGTGATCAATATCAAGAGTGGTTTTCCCGACTAGAGAGTAACTTAACTGATAAACGAATCATCGTTCGAGCATGGCCATGCATTTCAGTTACAACTCCTCGAGTGGCCCTGAGAAATGTCTAAACCTGATAAAGGTTGGATATTTTCTTCAACTCGAATCCTGCAGATATAAGCACAGTATGAAATGACCCAGTAAAAACCTGCTTAGCCTCCTGTTACGGTCGACTATGAGAAAGGAACCAAAGTCACCCAAAAACTGCCTTAATCTCAAGAGACAGTCGATAGTCAAAAGAATCGACTCTAGGAACACAATGGACGTCCAATCCACGACCTGGCACCGAATGTTGTTAAACATTTAGGACTTCATTACGTTGTCACAATTGTCCTACGAGGTATCGTTATAACTCGCATCTGTGATCGATCAGCCAACCGGTTGACTTATGGCTCGTTGAACCCACCATCAATCAACTTCACAATATAATAGCCAGAGTTATCAGCTCATGTAGGCGATTACGGACCAAAACAAATATAATGTAATTCAGTTCACTTTGTGGCGTTCAATGTTGTCGTACAATCCACATGAAAAACAAAATATGAAATAATACGATGAAGTTATAAATAGCATATGAAAAAGAAAAAGTATCGAATTCATAATCAACTACTACAACTCAGGAACACGTTTAATTCCCATGGAAATAACGAGCCCTTCATGCTTATCATATTTCAATGGTTTAGTGAGAGGGTCCGCAATGTTGTCATCCGAAGCAATCTTGTCAATCACTATCTCCTCTTGCTCCACGTAATCACGGATCAGGTGAGCTTTCCGATGTACATGTCTAGACTTGTTGCTAGACTTAGGCTCCATGGCCTGGAAGATGGCACCTCTATTGTCACAATAGATGGTGATTGGGTCATTCGAACTAGGAACTATGGTTAGTCCTTGTAAGAATTGACGCATCCATATAGCTTTCTTTGTTGCTTCTGAAGCGGCATAGTACTCGGATTCAGTAGTAGAATCTGCTACAACTTCCTGTTTGGAACTTTTCCAGCTGACCGCAGCACCATTAAGAGTAAAGACGAATCCAGACTGATATTTCGAATCATCTTGATCCGTTTGGAAGCTAGCATCTGCGTAACCGATTGCGCATAGCTTAGTATCTCCTCCATAAGTCAATGCCCAATCCTTAGTCCTCCGTAGGTACTTAAGGATGTTTTTAACAGCCATCCAGTGAGTTTCACCTGGATTGCGTTGGTACCGACTCGTCATACTCAATGCATATGTCACGTCTGGACGTGTGCATATCATGGCATATATGATCGATCCTATGACTGATGCATAAGGAACACGACTCATGAGTTCAACCCCTTCCGGTGTCGTGGGTGACTGAGACTTGCTCAAATGCATCCCAGAAGTCATTGGAAGGTTCCCCTTTTTGGAGTTGGTCATGCTGAACCTTTCAAGAATCTTATCTAAATAAGACTCCTGACTCAGTGATAACATCTGTCGTGATCTATCTCGATAGATATGGATTCCCAATATGCGTTGTGCCTCACCCAGATCTTTCATCTGGAAATGGTTCTTCAACCATCCTTTTACCGAAGATAATAGAGGAATGTCATTCCCAATCAAGAGTATGTCATCGACATACAATATCAAGAAAACAATCTTGCTCCCACTCGACTTGATATATAAGCATGGTTCCTCGACCGATCGAGTGAAACCATACTCTTTTATCACCTGGTCGAAACGATGATTCCAACTCCGAGAAGCTTGCTTAAGTCCATAAATGGAACGTTTAAGCTTGCATACTTTCTTAGGATTTTCAGGATCTATGAAACCTTCGGGTTGTACCATGTACAATTCCTCCTCCAAATAACCGTTTAAGAAGGCGGTTTTCACATCCATCTGCCAAATTTCATAGTCATGAAAAGCGGCAATCGCTAAGATAATCCGAATGGAACGCAAAGATAACTACGGGTGCAAAAATTTCATCATAATGCAATCCGTGCACTTGAGTGAAACCTTTTGCCACTAGTCGTGCCTTATAGGTATCTGGTTGCCCGTCTACAGAATGCTTTATTTTGTAAAGCCATTTGCACTGCAGAGGTCGTACCTTGTTAGGTAAATCAATAAGATCCCATACGTTATTCTCATACATGGAGTCCATCTCGGATTGCATGGCTTCAAGCCATAGCTTAGAGTCGAAACAGGTCATGGCACCTTTATAGGTAGCGGGTTCATTACTCTCTAGGAGCAAAACGTCATTTTCCTCGACCATACCAATGTATCTGTCTGGAGGATTAGAGACTCTACCCGACCTCCTAGGTTCCTGAGGAATGTTAACCGTATCATTAGTTGAAGGAACATCTTCCTCCATCTGTTCCTCGGTTGTTGGTTCTTGAATCTCCGACAGCTCGAAGGTTCTATTACTTGACTTGTTCTCGAGAAATTCTTTCTCTAAGAACTTTGCACTAGCCGCAACAAAAACTCGATGTTCGGTAGGCGAATAGAAGTAATGACCAAACATTCCTTTTGGATAACCAATAAAGTATGTCTTGACCGATCGCGGGCCGAGCTTATCCTCGTGTCTCCACTTGACATAAGCCTCGCAGCCCCAAACCCGAATAAAGGACAAGTTAGGGACCGTTCCCTTCCACATTTCATATGGAGTCTTGTCGACAGCTTTAGACGGACTTCGGTTAAGTATAAGAGCAGCTGACAAAAGAGCAAAGCCCCATAATGAATCAGGCACTATCGTGTGACTCATCATGGATCGAACCATATCAAGTAGTGTTCGATTTCTCCGTTCGGACACACCATTTAATTGAGGTGTTCCAGGTGGAGTTAACTGTAAAACTATTCCACAGTCTTTAAGGTGTTGATCAAACTCATTTGAAAGATATTCGCCACCCCGATCTGAACGGAGTGCTTTAACCTTTCTTCCCAGTTGGTTCTCAACCTTATTCTGGTATTCCTTGAATTTTTCAAAAGACTCACTTTTATGCTTCATTAAGTAGACATATCCGTATCTACTTAAATCATCCGTGAAAGTGATAAAATATCTATAGCCGTCTCTTGCGGTGATTGACATAGGTCCACATACATCAGTATGTATGAGTCCTAATAGGTCATTAGCACGCATTCTAACACCTTTGAAGCAAATTCGAGTCATTTTGCCGATAAGACATGATTCACACGTGCCAAACGATGAGAAATCAAATTTGGAGATAGTCCCATTTTCAATGAGTTTCTTTACACGGTTTTCATTTATGTGTCCCATTCGACAATGCCATAGATAAGTTTGATCTTTGTCACCAACCTTTAATTTCTTATTATTCACATGTAATATATCTGTGGTTTGATCTAAGATATAAATTCCATTCATCGAAACTGCTTTGCCATAAACCATTTCATTAAAAGAGAAAATACAGCTATTGTCCTTTATTGAAAATGAAAAACCGTCTTTATCAAGTACGGAAACATAAATAATATTCTTAGATAAACTGGGTACATAGTAACAGTTATATAAATATAACTCAAAACCACTCGGGAGCTGGATTACGTATGTTCCCTTTGAGACTGCAGCAACTCTTGCTCCATTCCCGACTCGCAGGTCCACATCACCCTTTGCGAGGGGTGTGAAGTTTTTTAGGCCCTGCAAATGATTAAACAGATGAGAACCACAACCAGTATCAAGTACCCAAGTTCCGAAACTTGCATGGTTAATCTCAATCATATGAATATAAGATGACATACCAACAGGAGTGACGCGGCATGCTTTTATGTCCTCACGGTACACGGGACAGTTCCTCCTCCAATGCCCAGTCTTGTGGCAATGGTGGCATTCAACGTTACCGCCCTTGCTCTTTTCCTTGCCTTATGAGCCACTAGTCTCACCAGGCCCACTCTTACCATTTCCTGACTTCTTAAACTTTGGCTTTCCTACAGTTAGGTCGCCTTGAGCTTTGCCCTTACCCTTATTCTTATTGGAAATCATGAGAACATCTTGCTTCATGCTCCCACTCAATTTCATATCCTTCTCGGTCTGTACGAGAAGTGAGTGTAGCTCATGAGGACTTTTCTTCATGTCATTCATGTAGTAATTTGCCCTGAAGAGGGCAAAACCATCATGAAGTGAATGAAGCATACGGTCAATGACTATGCTCTCACTGATTTTGCAATCAAGTGCCTCCAGTTTCTCGACATTCTCAATCATGTTAAGAATGTGTGGGCTAACCGGTTGGCCCTTCTGGAGCTTTGCATCAAAGAAGTGACAGGTATGCTCATAAGTAACGATTCTCGGTGCTTTTGAGAACTCATTAGTGAGCGTGGTGAAAATCTTGTTTGCACTTTGGGCAATGAAGCGTCTTTGCAAATTGGTTTCCATTGCAAAAATGAGTACGTTCTTTATCGCACCCGCTTCCATGACGAAGTCACTATAAGCAAGTGACTCGTTAGCTCTTGCATTGGGGCCTGAGTTTGGCGGTATTGGCTCAGTTAAGTACTTGAGCTTACCGTCAGCAATGACAGCATTCCGTAATGATGCCTCCCAGTCCGCAAAGTTGGACCCGTCATTCTTCAGTCGAGTGGACTGATTCATGTGGTCCATGAAAGCTTTGAGCCAGGACTCGCGTCCAAGTGTGGCACTTGGCATAGAGATATCGTTATTTCCAGCCATTTGTTGTAAGCAGTATTATCAATATAAAACGAATTCTACACTGCGAAAAAGAAGAAAAATATAATAAGCATACTCATCGTTATGATTTAAGTCTAATGCAAAACTGTTATAAGCGAAGACTCAAGCATTTATACAATTGACCTCCCTCAAGAATTATATAAATGATCCCAAGACTCAATTATCTGTAAATTGATAAGCCAACCTTTGGCTAATTCTACTGTTAGAATTCTTGGTTGATAAATTTCTGTAAATTCTATCTATAGTCCATCATAATCACGAGAAACTCTTCGGATTATAATGTTGAGGTAAAATAAGTCAACACAAACTACTTACCCAACGTAGAAGGGGTCATATGGAGAGTAAGGTCCTATATGCCTACCGACGAAGAAGGGATTCATAGATGTTTGGCCTATAAAGACTAGTCTCAATTTTAGTTTTAGAGGAAGATCCCATCAACTTTATTTTAATTCATTTTAAGTGAACTAATATCTAGCATGCGAGAATGAATAAACTAAGATGATGGCTTAAAATAGTGTGACATCTTTATGTCCATGATAACTAACATCCAATCTATATGAGTCAATTTTCATGCATATAAGTAGGTGGTTTGGTTTAGGCGGAAAATGATGCACTAATTATCATGCGATGAAAAGCAACATGAAAGGAAAAACGTAAAATGAAAACAAAGTCCTAGTGTGGCCTATCTACCAAAATGAACATAAATACAACTTTGGAATCCATCCTTGGACCCGAGAAGCTTGTCTTGATGTTCCATCTTGGTCCATGTACCGGGAGTGAGCAATCCAATCTCCATCTTTAGTCTTCTCAAAATTACAATAAAAATTACAAAATAAACCTATTTACATTCTAATTTCAAAACCAGAATACTAAAGAAAACCAAAGGAGATTCGAGATCTCAAAATTACATTAAGACTATGTTTCCATCATTACGAAAACATAATCAACTAAGGCCACACTAGGTAATACAAAATTACAACTGATTCCAAAAATACGTAAATTAAACCATTCAACAATTCATACAACTAAATAAAAAGCATCAACAAATAAATTAATCATTCAAGACATAATTCCTTAATTATGTAGAGTAATTTATCCAAACCACCTATTTTAAATTGATCAAAATTATGTGACAATTCCTCAATTACTCACTATAATTCCAATCTTAATACATATTAACTTGTAATATGAATTAATCTAACATTATTTTAAACCACTTTAAAATAATTGGGTATCTATAATTTGTGAACCTTTTCACAACAAACAATTTTACATTATAGATTTAATGTATAATGATTAATGGCCAAAACAAAAAAAACAAAAAAAAAATTCTTGCTCTCGGCAATCATCCAAAAAATCGGAAAAACAGTTTTTTTTTTTTTTTCTTTTATTGCTCTCGGCAATCTACCCAAAAAAACGAAAAACAGTTTTTTTTTTCTTTTCTTTCGGCATTTTGCCCTAAAAATCGTAAAAAAAAAACAGTTTTTTTTTTCTTTTTCGAAAACAACCTCTTTTAGATGAACAAATTTGTTTATTGTTGCTACTAGAACAAGATTGTCATAATCATCAACATTTAAATTAATGAATCATGATCCTTAAACAACAACTTAACATCATGTGTGCCAAAAACTATATAGCAAAAACAAATAATCATCATTAATCAAAAACAATTTCCATTTACATTTCAATTTAATTTTTATTAAATCAAAACATCTACAAATTTATCATATTATCATCTTAACATATTAAAACAACAATATCAATAAATCAAATGGAAACAAAACATCAAAAAGCAAAAAAAACTTTCGGCTGAAAAAAAAAATGATTCGGCAAAAAAAAAAATTGCTCTCGGCCGAAATTTTTTCTTCAAATTTTTTTTTTTGTTTAAATCCATTTATGAAAATCATATAAAATAATTTCGTGGCCTATGCTCTGATACCACTTGTGGGAAATATCAGTATACTTCATCAAGAATTTCGGATTATAACGAAATTATAATTATGAAATTACGAGTCATAAACGAAATAACATAAACAAAAGTATAGAGATTAGATTTAACCTTTGGTCCTAGCAAATAGGCCTAAGAACAAATATCGAGATCGATATTCTCCTAATCGTTGCACCCAAAATGCTATGAGAAATGCCCTTGTTCTTGCTAGAAAGAGATCCCTAATTGTTAATTATATTTAGGGTTTTGATGAGAGTATTAGGTCCAAAAAAGAGTTAGAAAAATGATCTCCCTTCTCACCTATTATAACCGAAAAAGGAGAGAAAGAGGGAAGATATTTTTTCTTCCTTTTTTTCTTGTTTGACCGAGTGACCACCAAACCAAATAAGGATATGATCTTCTTATTTTTGGTTGTTATCATATTGTATATAATGTGCATTATTATCCATTGTCATTTATGTCGTCATGTATTAATAAGTCCACACATAACAGTTTGCAGTCGATTTATTAATACCGGTCTGTCAACATTTATTATGACAATATCGTATAATATATACATTAACTATAAATATCGCATATTTATAATTTGCTAATTAAATATAACCGTTTACGTTTAATTACGAATTAACATCTTAATTCGTTTAAGCTAACATTATATACATTAATTAAATATAACAGTTTATATTCAATTTACGAATTAATAATTAATTCGTCTCAGCAGATATTATTTAATTGTATTAAATAATCGTCTCATCATCACATTGACTAACCTTTTAGTCAAATACATGGACTAACCTTTTAGTCATATAAGGCATCAATGTGATTATATTTTCATATAATCACATCTCTCAAAGACATCGTTTAGGTGTGACTTTTAGGGACCAGTTGATCACCGCCATCAGTATGATAATAACGTCAAACTTCTAGCAAGCCAACCGTTATTAGTAAACGTTAATCAACTGATAAAATACTAAGTATACCCTGTGAACCTATAAGAGATTTATAAATGTTATCACACTAATTGTGGAGGACACTAGCTCCAACAACATACAATGCAATGTTTTTGTGATTTTTTTGATAGTTTTTTCATTTTTTTTTTTTGAAATTTTTGAAATTTTGATAAATTTACAAGTTATTTACAATTTATTTACAAATATATACAAAATAGATATTTCCCTCCCCACATTTAAGACTTTCATCGTCCTCGATGGAAAGAAATATGGGGAGGAAATAGGAAAAGTGAAAGACATATTTTTGTATTTTTGCAAATTTTTCTCAAAATGAAATAACATGTTTTTTTTTTTGGGGGGGGGGGGGCTCCTCCCCACACTTGCTATTTACAATACCCGGGGACGGGGAAAGTGTGGGCGGGAGGCCAAGGGAATGAAAAAGAACATATTTTTGTGTTTTGTTGATTTTTTTGAAAATAAAGAACATGTTTTTTGAAGAGTTTTTGAATATATTGAATCGCCTCCCCACACTTATCTATGTACATAATGTATGGAGGAGATTCGGAAATTGGAATGCGTGTTTTTGTGAAATTTTCAATTTTTTTCAATTTTTTTTGTGTTTTTATTTAGGGATGCAGTGCATGAACTAAGCTAAATGCAATATTGAAATAACAATGCAACTATGCTAAATGAATGCAATTTCTATATGTGACAATATATTACAAAATTTAAATCTAATGCAAGCTTAAATGAATGCAACTACATGCTTCTATTCTACATAATATACAACTAACGAAATGCATACGAAATTGAAATATGAATGAGAAGTTTGGATTGTAGGGAAGCATACTTGATATTTGGATTGAAAGGGGGAGAGTAGAGCCCTCATTACTAGGCCTACTCACGGTCGGTGTCATCACCTTCTTCATTATCATCTTCATCATCATTGTCGGCTCCAAACTCGGATTCACGAATAAAATCATCCGTGTTCATCGGCATGTCCGAGCCGAAGCCTCCCGTCTCCGTAGTCATGTCGATAAACACTCCCTGGCTCCCTCCGGCACCACTAGAACCCCCCTCTCCAAATATGGAAGGGGCACCCCCAAACCAGTGAGTATCATGTCCCTCCCCTTGGGTGGAAGGCGGGGTAGGGAAGAGCGGTGCACTATAATAGTCGGGCCGCAAGTTAATGTCACAATAAAGGATCTGGGACCCGTCTTCCGGATGTCCGCCATCCGGGAATAAGTAGTAAGAGGGGTGGAGTTTGGAGGGGTGCTTGTATTGCCACCTCATCATGTCGTCATAGACCGGGAATTGACCAAGAGAGTGGTCGTAGTAAATCCGGTCCATGCGTTTTTGGAGAGCGAGGCGCTCACTAGTGGCGGAGGCCATGCTAATCCTCATCTCATCCATGAATGAGATGAGGTCACTATGAAGGGGAAGAGGTTGTTGTTGTTAGAACGGTTGGTGACTAGAATAGCCTTCCCCTTGTTGGAAGGGTCCGACAACAAAAGGGGAAGAAGGTGTAGCATACCGCAAGGTGGGTCTTGCAGGGAGGATAGGCCGATCACGGGCGTAGAGAAGGTTGGGATTTTGTTGTTGGGGAATTTTGGGATCCTCGGGGTCTTTAATTTCAAGCAAGTAATGTGGTGAGTTGGGCACCACTTTCATTTTTTCGGGGTTGGGAAGGGCAATGGAATTCCGATCAACACCATCCACTCGGATTTGCCAATAGTCTTGATGGTCATTTGGGTTGGTTTTCATCCAACCGAGGTTGTGGTGGAGGTAGTTCTTGAACAACATGGTGTCCCCAATAATATACCACATCCCACTCAAATTCACCTTTCTGTTGAGTCGCTTGGCTAGGTGGGTGATGAGTCCACCTACCACAATAGAGGTCTTTTGACCCGGGAAATTGCTAAGGCGATGTAAATGTAGGGCCAAGTGATGAGCAATGCCAATTTTAAAGGTAGTAGGGTTGGAGCAAAGATAAGACCCAATAATTTCCAACTCCTCCGTGCGGAAGTTGTGATTTTTCTCTCGGCCAAAAACGGTCCACCCCATGTACCGATGCCAAACCCGAATTGTCGCATTGTGGACCGTATTAACCGCTCTCTTATAGCGAGGGTTATCACCTAGGCCGGTAATAGCCTTCCATAAAGCCCCATGGTCAAATGTTTCGGGGGCCTTGTGAGGAGGGCTAGTGTCTAACCCAAAATAAGCGGCGAATGTAGGTAGGATCAAGGAGTAGTCCTTGTTCATCAATTGAAAATGCAAGAAGGCAACCTTTTGGCTTTGGCGGTGTTTATCAATTCTAAGCGAGCTCAAGAATTTCCATGTGAGACGGGCATATGTTTTTTCATGAATTCCATACATGAACCTCATTCCTACTCCTTCAAACAAGTCTAAAGTTACTTGGTCTAGCCCTAATTCTCTCATGGATTGTCTATCAATGAAACGGGTCGGGATAAGGGGACATTGTTTGAAGAGAACAAATTTACCTTTCATGGTTATGGATGAGAACTTGAGGTCCGGGAACGCTGGATTGGAACTCATGTCATGAGCCGCGGCCGCCACCATCTCGGCTTGTTGTAAAGTCAAGTCTCCCTTCCTCACTCTCTTTTTTGGTGCCATTTGTGGTATTTTAAAAGAGGGTTAATGGAGGGGAAGGTTGTTGTGGTGGTTTGTTGGTGGTGGAATGGGTGTTGGAGGTGGTAGGAGGCGGTGGTTGGTGATTTTGGGGAAGGGAGTTAGGGTTTAGAGGGAGGAATGAGAGAAGAAGTTGTCGAAATTATGAAAGAATTGGGGTGTTTTTTGTGGTTTAATTCACGACAGGGGGCTCCCATCCGGTCATAAAACCGGCCGCCGGTCACCCGGCTGGGAGAACAGGTCTTTTTCGAAAAAATTTTGAAATTTACAGAACACTCCCAGCCGGTCAGAAGACCGGCCGCCGGTCACCCGGCTGGGAGAACACCCAAAGCCTCATTTCCTTACATTTGCATTCCCAGCCAGTGGACCGGCTGCCGGCCTGCCGGCTGGGACTCCTCTTTTCCCTTTTTCGCCATTTCCTCGTATAAACGCATTCCCAGCCGGTGGACCGGCTGCCGGCCGGCCAGCTGGGAATCACCATCCCTTCAACTTTCAAATTTTTAACAAATTTTCCAGGAACTTCCCAGCCGGTCAGAAGACCAGCCGCCGGTCACTCGGCTGGGAGTTCCCTCTTCTTTGAAACTTCAAGTTTTTACAACATTTGTCAGAAACTTCCCAGCCGGTCAGAAGACCGGTGGCCGGGCACCCGGCTGGGAATACACTCAAGCCCATTTTTTTCATTATACCCCTAGTTTCACATCCCATCATCAATTGGCCTTGGTTTGCGTGTTTTCGTCTTTCAAAGCCGATTCATCAAGTCGGGAAAAGGCCAATTGATGGTCATACACTTGTTCTTCATCCAAAATCCCAATTTCTTCAATATGACAACCGCCATCACCCAAAATGTCAAGTATTGTCGATCCAGAAATTCTCATAAACTATCTAAATGCATGCTATTTACTAATGGTGGTTCTTGTGGGACTCCACCAAACCACTACTTGTTCAATCTTGAAATTACTCATCCCCCAAGCATGGGGGATCTTCAAAATCAACTTCATTTTGGGTCTCGATGGGTTGACCCTCATAGAAGTACTTAACTCGATGCCCATTCACTTTGAAGCACTCTCCCTTGCTATTTTTCAGCTAAAATGAACCATAGGGGAACACGGTAACCACCTCAAAGGGTCCCGACCACCGAGACTTCAACTTCCCGGGAAACAATTGAAATCGGGAGTTGAAGAGTAGCACCTTGTCCCCTACAACAATGTCCTTCCTCGTGATATTCCAGTCATGTCATTGCTTGGTCCTCTCCTTATAAAGTTTGGCATTTTCATAGGCATCCATTCTCAGCTCATCAAGTTCATTAATTTGAAGGAACCGTTTGTTCCCTGGACATCCAAATCGTAGTTGATCTCCTTAAGAGCCCATCTTGCTTTATGCTCCAGTTCAAGGGGCAAATGGCAAGACTTGCCATAGACCAAACGTTAAGGAGTAGTGCCAATTGGGGTCTTGTAGGCGGTTCTTAAAGCCCATAGCACGTCATTGAGTTTGACACTCCAATCCTTCATAGATTTGTTCACAACTCGCTCCAAGATGGCCTTAATTTGCCTATTTGAGACTTCCACTTGCCCATTAGTTTGGGGGTGGTAAGCCAAGGCTACCTTGTGATGGACACCATACTTTTTGAGTAGAGAGTAGATGGTTCGATTAATGAAATGTGATCCTCCATCACTTATCACAGCCCGGGGTACACCGAAACGAGGAAAGATGTGGTCCTTGAATAGGTTAGTCACGACTCGTGAGTCATTGGTTGGGGAGGCTATTGCTTCGATCCATTTGGATACATAGTACACCGCGACCAAGATATATTGGTTGCCGAAGGATGGTGGAAATGGCCCCATAAAATCAACGCCCCACACGTCAAAAAGCTCTACTTCCAAGATATTGTTCAAGGGCATCTCATCTCTTCGTCCAATATTACCTCTTCTTTGATAAGAATTGCAAGAGTTAACCATAGCATATGCATCCTTGAACAAGGAGGGCCAATAGAAGCCACAATGAAGGACCCGAGCTTGGGTTCTAGAAGTGGACAAATGCCCTTCATAAGTAGTAGCATGGCAAGCTTGAAGGATTGCTCGACCTTCCTCTTGAGTAACACATCTCTGGTAAATCCCATCATTGCATCTTCTATATAGGAAAGGATCCTTCCATACATATCTCCTAGACTCATATCTCAACTTCTTCCTAGCTTGGTTATCGAAT
This sequence comes from Silene latifolia, assembly GCF_048544455.1. Classification (NCBI taxonomy): domain Eukaryota; kingdom Viridiplantae; phylum Streptophyta; class Magnoliopsida; order Caryophyllales; family Caryophyllaceae; genus Silene; species Silene latifolia. The sequence continues at coordinate 21,842,185 of NC_133528.1, forward strand.
TCTTCGGGGATAAAGCTAGAACTCAAGTATTTAGCTATATCCGCATACCAAGGGTCGGAGTGCGTGATAGCTAAGATAGAGTCATCGGGCAACCACTCATCAATGGGGATTCCATCATCTGAATCCCCTCGGGATTCCCTAGTCAATCTTGACAAATGATCCGCAACAAGATTTTCGGATCCCGGCTTATCCTTGATAACAATATCAAATTCTTGTAACAACAAAACCCAACGAATTAACCGTGGTTTAGCATCTTTCTTGATCATGACTTTCTTAATGGCGGTATGATCCGTGTAAACAATGACTTGGGAACATAGTAGATAAGACCGGAATTTCTCAATGGCATACACCACCGCCAACATTTCCTTTTCCGTGGTGGTGTAGTTGCATTGTGCATTATCAAGAGTCTTAGTTATGTAGGCTATCACATGGAGTTTCTTATCATGTCTTTGGCCCAAGACCGCCCCTAATGCAAAATCAGTAGCGTCGCACATTAGTTCAAAGGGGAGATCCAAATTAGGCGGTTGCACGATCGGGGCCGAAACCAAAGCTTGTTTAAGCCTACAAAAACTTTCAAGGCAAGCATTGTCAAATACGAAGGGAGTGTCTTTAGCCAAAAGGGAGGTGAGGGGTTTAGCGATTTTCGCAAAGTCTTTGATAAAACGTCGATGAACCCCGCGTGGCCTAAGAAACTTCTCACACCCTTGACATTTGTGGGTGGGGGAAGTTTCTCGATCACCTCCACTTTTTATTTATCCACTTGGATCCCCTCTTTGGAAATTACATGACCCAAAAAAACACCCTTTTGTACCATAAAATGGCACTTCTCCCAATTCAATTTCAAGTTATAGCGAATGCATGTTTGGAGAACAAGGGAAAGATTCTTTAGACAATCCTCAAAGGAGGTACCATGGACACAAAAATCATCCATGAATACCTCCATAGACTTCTCTATGAACTCGGAAAAGATAGACATCATTGCCCGTTGAAATGTCCCGGGAGCATTGCATAAGCCAAACGGCATTCTTCGATATGCGAAGACACCGTAAGGGCAAGTAAAAGTAGTTTTTGCTTGGTCATCCGGGTGAATGGGTATTTGGAAAAATCTGGAATAACCGGCAAGAAAGCAAAAATACTCGTGATTTACAAGTCTCTCGAGCATTTGATCAATAAATGGCAAGGGGAAGTGATCTTTGATTGAGGCGGAATTGAGCTTTCTATAGTCAATACACATCCTCCATCCTGTGACCGGTCGGGTATAAATGTTCTCACCATCCTCATTCTCAACCACGGTCATACCACCCTTTTTGGGGACGATTTGAACTGGGCTAACCCACTCGCTCCCGGAGATAGAGTAGATAATTCCGGCCTCAAGCAACTTATCAACTTCCTTCCTTACCACCTCCTTCAATTTCTCATTTAACCTTCTTATAGGTTGGGTGGAGGGTGTGAATCCATACTCAAGCGTGATGCGGTGCATACACACTCGGGGATCAATTCCCGTGAGATCATCAAGGCTATACCCAATGGCTTTCTTATTTTCCTTAAGAACTTTCAAGAGTTTTTCTTTTTGAGAAGTCGTTAGGTCCGTATTGATGATCACGGGGAAGGAGTGTGCCTCATCAATATAGGCATACTCAAGGGATGGGGGCAAGTGTTTAAGATCTACCTTAGGAGGGCTCGGGCCCTCAACTTCATCCAAGATAGGTGGCAAGACTTCATAATCTTCCTCCAAATGCTCCCCCGAGCACTTGTATTTAGCTTCTTCAATAGCTTCTTCCAATATGTCTATGGAGTAGACACTCTTAAACATTGGTTGTGAACATTCCCTCCAACCTTGAAGGTGAGTTTCCCCTCTTTGACACTAATATTGACATCTCCGGTTGCTAGGAAAGGCCTTCCTAGAATGATTGGTGTTTGTTGGTCCTCCGGAATATCAAGTAAAACAAAATCCGCCGGGATATAGAAGTTGCCAACCTTGACCGGTACATCCTCAATCACACCCATCGGTCTTTGTACCGATCTATCCGCGAGTTGTAGTGTCATTGAGGTGGGAATCATGTCATTTAATCCAATATTCTTGGCAATGGGAAGAGGTAGAATGCTAACACTAGCACCAAGATCACAAAGTGCCTTTTTGATGCTCACATTACCCACCGTGCATGGGATGGAAAAACTACCCGGATCTTGTAGTTTTTCCGGCATGGAGTTGAGCAAAACCGCACTACATTCCACTCTAAGAGAAACTAGACCATCTCCTCCAATACTTCTCTTTTTGGTCAACACATCCTTCAAGAATTTCGTGTAGAGTGGCATTTGTGTCACTACCTCGGTGAAAGGCAATGAAACTTCAAGTCTCTTCAACATATCCAAGAATTTGGAGAATTTCCTCTCCTCATTCATTGCTCTACCTCTATTAGGAAATGGGATGGGAGGGTTGATGGTCTTCTTGGGATATGAGACTTGCTTAGTGTTAGGTACCTCAATTGCTTCTTTACCTTTCCCTTGGTTTCTTTCAACTACTTCTTCTTGGTTTCTCTCAACCACTATCTCTTCCAACACAAATTTTTCATCATCTTCAATATAGTCATTCACTCTCCCTTTCTTGGTATGATCAACCCGACTTGATGGTGAGGGAGGTGGACTTTCCTCACCATTTCTCATTATATCCCTCTTCCTCTTAGCTTCACCATCTTTGTAAGGATCCTCCAAATCTTTACCGCTCCTCAAAGTCACCACATAAGCTTGTTGGTGTAGTGGTGGGCTATCTCTAGGATGGGAGCCTTGAGGAGGCAACGAGTGGGGGGCTCTTTGGGAAGAAGAGGGGTTTTGGCTAGCCATGTAAGAGTCAAAAGTCTGTTGGTGAGCTTGGACATTTGACAACTCGTTTTTCAAGGTTTTGAATTGGTTGTCTACCTTAGCATCCATATCCCTCAACAATTTTTTAATAGATGCATTGAGGTTGGGTGGATCTATGCATAGTTGTTTTTTAGGAGCTTGGTTGAAGTTTTGTTGTTGGTATCCTTGTTGGTTGTATGGTTGATGAGAATGTTGGTTTGATTGGTAGTTTTGATGGTGATATAGAGGGTTTTGATTTTGATTACGGAAGTTGTCTCGGTGATGTGGTGGAATGTAATTTGGGTTGTCGTATTGTCGTTGGGCTCGGTAGTTGGAACCTTGGCCTTGGTAGTTGGAACCTTGACCTTGGTATTGATGATGATGCCTAGAGTGGTCGGGCTTAGGTGGAGGCATGTATTGGGGCTGTTGATACTTGGGATCTAAGGGTTGTCCCGCGTATGAGTGCTTAGGATCTTGGTTAGGGAAGGCACGGTAGAGGGTCTCATGACGTTGTTAAGAAAACCTAGGTGCGCCATGCCCTTGAAGAGCAAAGTATTCTTGTTGGTCCTCTTGAGGGATAGACGAACAATAGTCAATAGTATGCCCCATACCGCCACAATAGTCACAAATCATTTGAGGAGGATAGTGCGAAGGTGGAGACCTTGGTTCTTGGACATAATAGACCTTGGAGTGGCTAGGTCCACCTTCAATAGCACGCCTTGATTCTCCTTGCTTCTTAGCCAACTTGAACTCTTCAAATTCCTTTGTCAAGTTATCCAACTTTGCCTTGTACTCCAACTCTACCTTGGAAGGTCCTTCAATTTTGTAGTCCACATCTCTAGCATAATTACTCTCCATCTCGTAAATGTTTTGAATCATTTCCGTGATTTGAGCATTGTTCATTCCATCAAAATTTCCACCCGATGCCGCCACAATCATGTCCCGGAACCTTTGCTCAAGGGTTTGGAAAAAGGTTTGGGTGGTCATCCATTTCGGGATGCCATGGTGTGGACAAGATGCTAGAAGGTCCCTAAAGCGCTCCCAAACTTCACTTAGAGTCTCCATTGGTCTTTGTTTGAAAGTTTGAATCTCATTGCGAATTCTTGCGGTCTTAGAGGGTGGGTAGAATTTGTTGATGAAGGCCTTGAATAGAGCTTCCCAAGTAGTAAACGTGCCCGGCTCATGAGAATTCAACCATTTATTAGCATTGTCTTTCAATGTGATGGGGAAGAGCACCAAGTGCATTTGTTCCTCCGTCACACCGTTATGCTTGATGGATCCCGCTTTCTCTTTGAAGGTGGTAAGATGTTGGTGTGCATCCTCATTCTTCATGTCATGGAAAATGTCTTGTTGCATGTAGTTAATCACATGGTGCCGGAGTTCAAATGTGTTGGGAGCAAGGGCTCCATAATTAATAGCCGAACATGCTCGGTTGGGGTCCGGTCTATTGTAATATCACATAGGTTGGTCCTCCATGTCTTCGTTTATGAGATTGATTCGTGGAGATTCGGGTTCGTTTGTGTGGATAGTGTGAGTTGGTGAATTTTGTGGTGAATCGATGGGAGAGTTATGAGGTGGAGAATTATGTGGTGGAGATTTATGTGGAATGTAAAGGGGTGTTAGAGTGGAAGAAGAGGGTGCTTGGTCTATGTTATCAGTTGTGGAAATTTGGGTAATCGGTGGGTTAAGAAGGGGTGGAGATCCTCGAATTGCCGCGAGAGCCAATCTTCTTAATCTTCTTCTTGCCGGTAATGTTTTCTCGATCTCTTGATCAAGTGGGTAAAGAGGTCCAATGTAGCACCTATTCATGCACTTAACAAAAGATCAATAGTCCTAATGCAAGAGTTGCACTAGGACAAGGGGAGAAAACAACAAGCAAATGACAAAATAAAAGAACTAAGCCTAGATTTAAACAACTAATCCTATCCAATGTTACCGTCCCCGGGAACGGCGCCAAAAACTTGATGTTTAAAATTTATTATACCTCACAAGTGTACGAGGATGTCGCAAGTACGTGAGGGTCGAACCCAAGAGACGGTTTCTATGGCACTAGGATTGATTGTTAGTCTACTAGTTTAGTTCAACTAAAGATGAAAGATGATTGATTTAATTAACTTAAAGAAGAATGCTAAACACAAAGATTAAACAATTGCTATGGATGATGATTAACAATAATTGGAAGGCTAGGATGTTGGGTTCCCTCACATGGGTACATGGGTGAGGGGAGACATGCAAAGGGTGGTAAATTCAAGAGTAAAGGTAAAGACAAGACTCTATCTCTCGATACGAGACTAATCCTTAAGCTAAGATCGATTAAGTCCTCACCTAATCAACTCAACTACAATCTTATCATGCTAATCCTACTCACAAGCCAAGTTCTCACTTAACAAGCAAAGATAAATAGTGAAAGTACTCAAATCCTCATTCAAGCATTGACACAAACACTTAGCATGCATAACAAGATTGAAAGCTTAAACTCAAGAATTTTATCCATTCTATGCTACAATTTACCCTCATGAACCCATATGAGATCCCCCTCCATCCTAGAAGAGTACTACTCACACATGGAGATGTAAACAAACACAAAAGGTGGAGAATTTAACATAGAACAATAAAGGGAAGACATGTTTGCAATTACTACTAATTATACTAGTCAAAATGTAAAGAAATGAACAATGAACAATAGTAGAGAAGAATTATACCAAATATAAAGGCAAAGTTGCAATCTTTGTATAGATGGAAAAACAATCTTCAACAAATTCCAAGTTACAACCCAATACTCAAATATAAGCAACCCAACTAAACTATTTCTAAACTATAATCAATATATATAACTAAAGGAGGCTTTTTTTTCTAATTATACTATTAGCATTAGAATTAGGATAAAATTAATTATTTACAATTTTTCTATTATAATTAGGAATATAATTTTCTTATTAGAAATGAGAATTAATTAATTATTTTACAATTTTCCTATTAGAATTAGGAAATAAATTAACAATTTATTAAGCCTTTTTTACCCTAATTATACTATTAGAATTAGGAGATAATAATTATTTAAAATTTTTCTATTATAATTAGGAATATGATTTTCCTATTAGAAATGAGAATTAATTAATTATTTTACAATTTTATTATTAGAAACAGAAAATAAATTAATTATCGACAATTTATTAATATTAAAAAATTATTCATTAGTATTTGTTCTTTTTTTGTTAAACTAGAAGGAAAAAAACATTTGATATATTTATAATATCCAATTTTATAACAACTTCTGATTAAAAAAAAGAGGTATTATGAGGCTAAAAGGCACTAGGCCGAACTGTGTTGTAATAAAATGTGCATGCATTATACGTACTACATGGAATTTACTCATGTAAAGAGTAAAATGAACGTTGAAATATGCCCCTACGTCTTTTGTTATTGCTAATGTCATATTTAATTATACATAATACGAAGTTTTTTTTCAAATGTCATATGTATTTCTCCTACTAATTTTAAAGTTACTTCTCTCACAATACACTTCAACTTCTATTGATAATTTATTATTATATTATTTACATTCATTTGTCATTATATAAAAGTATGATAATCAAAATTTAAATAAGATATTCACAAATTATTGATAAGTACAAAGTTTGATATCTATTTTTCAAGGAATATTAAAAGATAAAGAAAGTTGATGCTAATTTGCGAATCGAAATATAATATTATGACAAATGAGTAAATGTTTTGAAAAACTTTATTGTGCGATTGTTTTATAATTTAAAGTAAAAATGGTACCACGAGTAATAAAATAGATTTGAATGAGGCTTGAAGGTAATTTAGATACACTTATTATAGAAATATATAAGGTTAAGATTCAGTTCAAGCAACGATCAACATTAAAAAAAGTCATGAAAAACACATAAAAGGGTAAGAGTAGCCTTTCCCTAACATAGTGAAGACTGTCTCTCTCAAGCTTTTCTTCTGACAAATTTACATGCATAAAAAACGGTACTATTCAATATATGGAGCAAACTAATTATTGTTGATGCTATATAATTTTTTTTTTGTGTAAACTAAGCACATCATCACTATAATTTAGGGAGAGATACGAATTGGGGAAGGGTAAGACATATTCGTCATGCATAATACGATGCTTTAACCACCTTTAGGCAAAAATATAAAAATAAATGAAAAAATTTAAACCTAAAAGGGGGTCACGTACTTACCAAATCTTCTATAGTTCTCTACAGCATTAATATTCTCATGAAGTTTATGACATTTATTTCATATTAATAAAAAAAAACGATTATACTGCTTCGTACAATTTGTGATTTATAACTTTTAGCTAACTTATTTGAACTTGCGTAAATTTATATATTTTAAGTGAAGAATATTAATTATAAATATGATAAAGATAAAGTTTGATCTTTAATTTTCTCAGAGATAAAAAAAACTAATTAATGGTCATAATGTAAAACAGGAAATTACACCACAATCTACTATTTCAATATGTCGATGATCAACACTCAAAATAGCACATTTGTTATTTAAATAGGGTAAAAACTCTCAAAATGCTAAAAAAACAAATGTTCAATCTGTGGTTATCAAACAAAACCTAAGTTTCTACATTTTTTTGTCATGTTCAACTTAATCTTTATAGGATGTAAAAATGATGAAGTTCAGAAAGTAACGGTTAGTTTTCTGTTAGTTAGATGGACTTTTCAAGAGAGAGATGAAAGCTTTGCATTTTAGACCGTTTTATGTGTGAACCGAAGGGATTAAGTAGTGGGCTAAAGGTTATTTCGAGTGGGAATGAGGTTGATTGCGACGAGTTGGTTGACTAAAGTTTTTCCTTACTAGATTTAGAAAAGGGGATAATAATTATAAGATAATAAAATTTGAAGAAAAAAGGACAATAAAAATAAGATGGAGGTAGTAAGATTTATATATGCAAAATAAAATAAATAGCAAAGTTCGTGTATATATATAATATTCAAACTTATTCAGTTTACAAACATAGTACCCAAACACTTTGTTTGAGTATTTGGAATGGAGGTAGGGGAGGGGATGAGAAAAAGACTAGGAAGGGAAAGGGAGAGAGATAAGAGGGAAGATTGTTTCTTAAACTTTTCTTTGTTGAAGGAGAAATAAATTATTTTCGATAAGGGAGATGAGGATCCATATATATCATCTGGAGTAAAGATTGATGTTTCATGGAGGTGAATGTGATTTATGACTTCTTAGATATAAAACGTAGCAGAAAGGTAGTGATAGTGGTAATGGATTGTAGGTTGTTTCGAGTAGTAAAAACTAATCACAGTGGCTGATGTTTTATTTTGCGGGTAAATTAGTGGGGTGTAGGGATGGTGCATTTGTTGAAGGGTGATGAGTTTAACGAGGATAGTGATAATAAACAATGTTATTTATCAGCAAAATATCGTTTGTATAAAAACATATAGGTAACATGAATAATAACAAGAAACCTCAAAAGATCATACTGATAAACTTAATCTTGACCCCATCAATCCAAATTAAATTAAAATCTTAATTCTAACAATATTGTCGAGAGCAAGGGTTAGTTTCCATTGGATTATGGATTTTTCTAGAAGTAGGGGTTTAGTTTTTCACTTGGTTGGATAAATTTGAGAGAAGTTTCGAATTAAGATAAGGATCGATCTTTTAAGGGATGAGATTGTTTTAGATCATGTGTATTGTGAATAGGGAAGAAAAATAGGGGTCTGCGTGAAGGATTTTGTTTCAAATGAAAACATGGGGGGGCAAGACTATTGTTATAGGGGGGTGTCATAAGTAGCCCCAGCCATGTAGTATTGCGTTGGAATTTGGTTCACATTCAAAGATATGTCTATAGGTTGACCCGGAGATGTAACATTTAACTACCTGTAGATGTTTTTACGTAACTACCATTTGACCCAACAATGATTATTGTTTTCCTTGACCAATTAAAATACAAACATGTATTAATGAACAAAATTTAAAAACTCTCAGTCCTAATTATCATATATATAAACTTCATATTGGTTTTATTTTCTTAAAAAAACAACATTGTCGAGAGCAAGGGTTAGTTTACATTGGATGGTGGATTTTCTAGAAGTAGGAGTTTAGTTTTTCACTTTGTTGGATAAATTTGAGATAAGTTTCGGAGACAATGATCGATCATTCAAGAGATGAGATTGTTTTAGATCATGTGTGTGAATAGGGAAAAAAATAGGGGTTTGCGTGAAAGATTTTGTTTCAAATGAGAAGATGGGGGCCAAGACTATTGCTATAGAGAGGGGGGTTCATAAGCAGCCCTAGCCATATAGTATTGCGTCGTAATTTGGTTCACATTCAAACGTACTTATATAATTTGACCGAGAGATATAACATTCTAACTACCTCTAAATGTTTTTACATAGTTACAATTTGATCCAGCAATGATTAAATTATGGTTGTTATTCGAAAGAAGGAGATTTGTTGCATCATTGAGTTGATTATGCAGAGTAGATATTATTGTTTTCCTTGACCGATTGAAAAACAAACAGGTATTAATGAACAAATTCTAAAAACTATTAGTCCAAGTATCATATATATAAAACTTCATATAGGTTTTATTTTCCTAAAAAAAAGTATTTTATTAATCAAACACTCTTTTATTATTATGTCAATATTATGTTAACGGGAATTATTTGTTGGTCATGCGGCATACATAAAATCTTAGACATGAATGATGTACTATATGTCTATATTCCATTTTATTTAATATCCGTGCAACGCACGGGCAAGAAAACTAGTAACAAGTAATTGAAGAATTATTGAGGAAAGATTGAAGATTTGATTAACGGTTTGCATATAATTAGGAGACTAATAATAGATCTAGGGTATTGTGTACAATTGATTAAGGGAGGGGGTATTTATAGGTTGCACTCTGATTAGGGTAGAGTTACAAATGGGCTTTTAAAATGCGGAAATGCACTCCCAGCCGGGCAACCGGCTGCCCGCCTTAAGGCCGGCTGGGAGTTTTCTGGAAAAAAATTGGACTTCTTATATCATCAGGTGGCCTCAGCCGGGTAGCCGGCTGCCGGTGCCTGGCCGACTGGGAATGCGCTGACTTCCTCAATTCTTCGTTGACTTCCAACCCTTGTGTGTTCTCCCAGCCGGGCAACCGGTTACCGGGCTTATGACCGGCTGGGAAGTTCCTGTAAACTTAACTTCATTTCTTCACACTTGTTCTCCCAGCCGGGTAGCCGGCTGCCGGGCTACCGGCTGGGAGTTCTCTTTCCCTAAGCTGAGCTGAGTTGTATACATTTGGGGCTCCCAGCCGGCTGAACGGCTGCCGGCCTACCTGCTGGGAGTGCAGTTCGGCTTATTTTCCTCCTTATTCCATGCTTAGTCTAATCAACCCGTCTTTTTGCTTCAATTCTCCCGTTCCCGCCTCAATTCCTGCAAGGAGGGCACAATGTCATAGGCACGGGAATCGGGGCATGGATCGCAAGCAAGGACCTATAAAACCGACTCAAATGGAGTCGGAAAGCATGAAAATAGAGGGGAAAAAGGGTGCAAATGAATCCTATATCAGTAAACATCTCCAAGGCGTCCGATTTTTCTCTTACTCATATTGTATATATCTCGAAATGTTTCACCCTTGCTCAAATCATTGTCACTTATACCCTTACCAGAAGAATCACTAAAGAGTTCTTCATTACCCCACCACGGTATACCCTCCACCTCCCACCTCCTCCTAGGATTCAGATTTGTTTACAAAAAGCCGATCCCAACATCAGCTTTTTCTTTGCTAACTATAAAATACGTTCTTAGACACTCGCATGAACTACAGGCCTATAAACCACAAGCCTTTTCGGTTGCCCAATTTGATGCGCACGATTCATGGCTTGAAGCCTTGAATGTCCGCATGTAGGTTGAAATCTGAGTCGTATATTATCACAGTGTCAGCAGTAGCCAAATTGTTACCAAGGCCACAAGAACATGTTGAAAGTAGAAAAACAAATTGGCTCTTATCTTGATCCAAATTCAACCTACAAGTAATCTTAGAACAAGGGTTTACAAGTTTAAAAATCTTCTAACAATCTTGTAAGTGGTTAGAATAATGTTAAACTTGTAAGCTCTTATTCTCTTATTCATGTTATTAGGATGGCTGGCATGCCATTCATATTGACGAATTAAAGTCATTTCTTTAATATTTCCACGATACTCTACCACATTCAAATCTGGATTATGAAGACCCAAGAATTAAACTCCGTCATCCAATTAGGCATAGTTGAAAGAGAAACCAAGACAATACAAGGAAGCTCAAAAGAAAGTTATATTTATAAAATGTCAATCATTTACTACAAAATGTATTACTCCCTCCTATTTCATATGTTGTTCCCTTTTCAATAAAATACTACTTACATATATTAGAAAAAGTGGAACAACATATGAAATAGGAGTACTATAGACTAATAAGTAAAACTAGTGTAGTTCCCGTGCTATAGCACGGTACTTTTTAGATTTATTTTATAAAGAGATATTATCAATTAAATTATTTGCATAAATGAAGTATATTTTTAATTTAATGTTATAATCTACTAAATATAATATTAATAAGAGGTTGAAAAAAAAGTTTACTACCATAAGAAGACCTTTTAAGTTAAGTTATTTTTTTACTATTAAAAATAACACTATAATTTTATACCATTACATGCAACTAATTTATGACATTAATAGTACAATTATATTAAGTTAGTTGTATAATTTTATTAAAACGCATATTGACCTTAAAACGAAAAGCAGTAAAAACTATTCTTTGCGTCGAAAAAGACGATTTACGAATTATTAAAATAATGTTTTCACTTTTTAATTTCTAATAGAAAATACATAAGTGTTTTTACATCCTTCAAAAAATAGTCCATATTATTAAGACAAAAATTCACATAATAAATAACTGATGATTTCTTACAAAAGAGGTAACATATAAATATAATTTAAATTTAAATTTATACGAAATCAAATTCACTCATCTAGCTTATAATATGACATGTAAAGTCCAAAATTATGGGCTATTGATAACTTTTACTTTGATAGATGAGATAAAAAAAGTGGGCTACGTATAAGGTTCACAATTTACAATCTATCAAATCTTGTTGTGTTAGTAGTATCCAGAAAAATAGGCCCAATTAAGAAGAAGTCTCTTTAGGCGGGAAAACTAAGAGAATTTTTATTCTCTTAGTAGTAAGGGGGATGTATTACTATAGACTAATACGTAAAATGTTTTACTATAGACTAAACTCCATGTAGTCTACGGCACTAGACTATCATACAAAGTAAACTGGAGTAGTAGTATCACACAAGGTAAGCTGCTGGGTTGGGCAGCTTATCAAACGAAAGTTTGTATCTTAAGCACACGATTACTTGAAGAAAAAATACGTGCGTTGCTGCACCTTCTTACAGTGAATGTCTACTTCTTTCCCCAATTCTGACGTAAACCGGTTGATAAAGGTGTCACGAGGAGATGAAGAGCCAGGCAGAATCTCTGTAAACAAAAAAACAGGTTTACGTCAGAAGTGTATGTCGGCTTTCGGTCATAACCCTCCCTTCAAGACACCTCCCCCCCCTCTTTTTATATTAGGTGCATCCCACGTAGCTGTCATCTGAAAGTTTGAAACTGCACATATGAAAGACTATTCAGTAATTTGGTAGTTAACTAGTTTTATTACCTGTGAAATTCACAAGACTAGCTATGTTGTCGATGGTTTATGGACCTTAAGGACAAAATGGACTCATAAAAAAAAATTAATCAATACATATATATTTATTGTTATGTATATGACCACAATTTACTAAGCTTTTGCCCACGATTATTAATATTTTGTCACGTATATTGCTACGTTTCTTAGTGTTTTGCAACGATTATTATTGTTATTGTTGTATTTTTTTTTCTTTTTTTTATTATACTCCATCCGTCTGAGCCATTTTTCTACCTTTTATTATCTATAAAATCTTATTAAAAGGCTAGTCTCAAAAGGCCACGCAGACAATGCCACGTATGATAAGGAAAAGCCACGTATGCATTTGCAATGTCACATCTTAATCCGCGTATCACTCTAATCTATAAAATTTTATTAAAAGGCGACTTGAAACGCCTATTAAATGTCACGTAGACATCGAATAAAAGCCACCTGAGATTATAAATGTCATGTAGACATCGACTAAAAGCCACCTAGCAATAAATTATTTTTTAATCCACTCTTTTTTCCTTCTTTAAAAAAAAAACCAAAATCGGATTAGTAATCCCTGTTATTTACTCCACCCACATATGAATCAACTACTTATACAATTTTCAAAATATCATCTTCCCCATTTTTTTTGCCAAAATGCCTTTGGATTGCCGATGACCACGTTGAAATATATTTCTATCTATACAATATAGTTAAATGACTACCTAAATCATCTATAAAATACCATTAAAAGACTAACTTGAGTAGTATTTAATTGTCATGTGATAACTCTCAAAAACCTCCTACTATGCTATAATATTTCAATGCTAAAGAAACCCTATTATTTTATCACCTTTTTTTCCTAGTATTGGTAGTTTGATTTCTTACGTATAGGATGACCGTATACTCCATGACGGTACATGAGCACTAAGATGGTCTATCACTCTATTATTTGATATACATCATCTAATTGTGGAGGTAATTTAAACAATCTTACAATAAAAGCTCATAAAAAAATGGAGGAGGCACAAAAGAAGAAACACCCACATGAGTTGTTCAAAAGCAAGTTTGCTCTTAAAAAAAAGTTGAAGATCTGGGAAGGTTGCTTATCATCATGGACACTAATCCTCAGGAATGATATGATTATGATATATAACCTGATCTTTAACCTGATTTCCGCCGTACTCAACCACAACTGTAATCGCGTTCAAAAAATCACAAGTATATTAAGCAATAAAAGGAAAAGGTGATAAGACATATAGAGAGTTGTCTTGGGAAATTTCCAAAGTCGTTATGTGCAATTCCAACTTGCCCTCGGTAAACTTACGGCCTATTTGCAAATGTAACACGGTCTTGCTTAGTTTAACAACATAAAACATTAATTGCAACTCATGCTTACAAAGAAGATAAGAAAGGTATCTCAAATCTCCACTTTGGCTAAGTCCGACAACAACCATAGATATGATCCCATCTTCGAAAAAAATCATCACTCTATCCTGAAGTTCCGCATAAAGTCAAAGTTGTAATATATTTATACAGGCCATAAGACCCAAAGATAATCTCTACAAAATGACGACAAGAAAGGGGTGAATGTAAATCAGATTGTTGGTCAGCAGTTCTAATGAACATTGCAATTTGAATAGTTGTGAGACTTGAGATAGAATTGTTAACAGAGAGGCCAAATACTGACATATTTGAATAAATATGGCCAGACAGCCTCATAAAAAAGACCTTAATTGTTGTTCGAACTCTCAGAACCCTTAAGAAAAACAGTTGCATGCAAGAAAACACGATAGCACAACAAGCAATAAAATGGACCAACTGCAGAAAATATAGAGCAACTGAGTTAAAAGAAAAACACAAACTTAGAAAGAAAAAAAACTTTACAGGCCCAATTTGACTCACCGTAAGAAATGGGGAAAGGATCTTTACTTAATAAGAATTCTGTCCTTTATAAAATATGGTTGTCCGCAAAAACACTCTGGTTTTTCACTTATTATAAGACTTCGTTAACTCTCATATCCCAATAGATAGCAGTTTGAACAACATGCATGCATCACTAACCAGACTTCTCCAAAATACGATCCATCTTAACCAAACCTAGCGCCGATTGTAAAAGCCTGAGAATATGCTCTAACTAATTGTGTCTACTCTAAAGTTGATATGAATTGAGAAAAACGAGACTTGTATATGGCAACTCTAGTGTACCCGTTTAATCACTCACTTGAAAAACATAAAATGTATACTTAGGTTAACAAAAAATAACTACAATGGAAAATGATAATAAGATGGCACAATTAATGAAACAAAAAGAAATGGTAATCTTGAAAATAGGGAGACCAATTCAATTTCTGAAATCAACATCTTGTGCAGCATATGAACAAAAATCAACTACTCTATTCGAATGCTCCAAGCCTAAGATCTTTGGCAGATACGCCTGGGACCTTTAGGGCACCATAAAGCTATAATTTTTAGTATTGCTCATAGTTTGTGCTAATAAAATTTAAACTATGTACGTAATGCATATGACCTCAAAAGAAGTAAATTCTGGATCCGCCATTGGTGCCTCCCACTATGATACACTACAAACTAATGTAGTGGTATGCCGTATGGTAAGCTAAACTCGCATATAACACCACAAACAATTAGACAAACTAATATATTTTCAATTTGCATAGACAACTAGAAGTGAATTTGAAATCAATAACAACTATTATTCTAAGCATATTGTGTCTTTAACTTACAATTCTTCATACTCTAAAAACATTCACATTTCTAAAATACTACTCACTCCCTCTCATTCACTTGTCTACCTTTGATTTGACTAAAATACGGCAAAGGATTGCGACGGCGGCCAGCGAGCATATATAAAGTAGCCGATTTATATAAGGTACGTACACACAAAGCAATTCAATTTAGCATCAAGTAAAGTACATGTACATCAGTTCAAATACAACATCAGCACATGCATGCAACATTTCACAATATTGATAAAAAAAATATAGATCAAACTACATCCAGTACCTTATTACAATCTTAATTATAAAATTCAGCAATTAAAACGCAAAAATCAAATCAATTATTACTGACGTAAAAATAAAGGAATGATGAGATTCAAACAAATTACCTTATAACTGAATTAAGAAGAGTTGGACCTAGAAAATATTGCTTGAGGGCATCGAGATCGGCGAACAATTTTGGGGCAGTCAAACAGTGATAAAAAAAAAAATCTGCAAACGCTTACTAATTAGTCCAAAACAGTGAAAAATAATCAGCCGTTGGGTATTTGGCTCCCAAAATTGTGTTTGCAATGAAATGAAGAAGAAAGAATCTAGAGAATATAAATTAGAAGTGAAAGTAAGGAGGAACTGAGATAGTGTCTAGGTAAGAAGGAGGACATGAATACTGGTAATTGGTAAAGTGAAATGAACGATGGAGAGGAAATTTGGTGAAATGAGAGGGTGAGACTTGAGAGTGGAAAGACACATGAGCAAAGTGTGCAACACTGTTACTGGAACAGTAACTAAAGTTTGGTTTTTTTTTAAAGAGTATATATATATGGATATGGATATGGAAAAAAATTGATTTAACGTGTAAATGTAGTGCGCCACATGTCATTTTATTAGTTACTCAATCTATCATTTTTATGTTATTGTATAGACAATAAAACGTCAAAGATTAAGACTTTATGGATTTTGAAATTATATTTTTGTTTAGTTTATTTAACACTTACGAAGCCCAAAATGTAATATCTAATGTTCTTTTATTTGCATTTAATGTTTACAATTTTATTTTATTTTATCTTTTTTCTTTTTCTAAATAATAGTATAGATCCCGCGCTAATGCGCGGTATTTTAGATAAAGATATTAGAGAATTTAACAATTATACTAGTGGTATAACTCCATTTGAAATTTACTCATAAAATTTACTATTAGTAATGTTTGTTATTAAGAGATTGTCGGTTTTACTGAAATTATTTTGTTAACTTTATTTAAAAAAAACATTGTTGTTATATCATTATATCCAATAAAGGCGTAATATAAACGTGAATTAATGACATATGTAATAAAATCTAATAAGATATATGTTATAATAAATATACTTATGTACTCTGTATATGTTATATAAAAAAATTAAAAATTTTAACCAAAATTTAAAATGTTCACATAATAATTAGCAGAGATAGATATTAATATTAAGTCAGAATAATTCGTAAGTTTTTACGTTTTAGAATTAAAAATATCTATGAATATTATTAACTTGATGTACATAAGTTTGTATCAAAAGACGGAATAATAGAATTATTTAGAAAGTCTTTGCTAAAATAGTGTTTTATGGCCATCATGTTTAGTTTACCAAATAATAATAGTAAAATATTTTTCACATCATACGTTTAATAGTGTAATTTAATTAATCAGAATATCTAATTAATATATGTCTATGCAAATTGAAAAAATATTATATTCTTTTTAAATGGAATAGATTTATTTATTTTTTGGGAAAATTTTTTAGTAAGTTCTTATACTTTTAGTATAAGGGGGATAAGGGGATGACATGGCTTGCTTAGAACTCTCCAAAAAGTGAATGATATGTTATTATACTATAGATTTGCCTTTTTATATTATTTATAGATTAGCTCCATAATCCCTGAATTAAGTCTGTTTCAATGTATAGCCTTTCTACTTACCTGCACGGAAAAAAAAAACATAAATTCCAAGAAGAAATGGAACTCCAAGATGGCTACTTTACAGCATAATTGAGCTTCCTATATTCATTATCGACTGAAACACCTCGTAATTAAAGATAGAGAAAACTTAATCAAACTGATGCATACAATACACGGAGTATAAATTAAAAAGTAAGAGTCAAACATCATTTCTTTCCATTCTAGCATTATTTTCCTAAAGGAAGAGAGTGTTCGGCACTCCCTTCCACCCATTTTGGTATTCTCTTTAAAAAAAACCATTTTTATTCTAAACAGAACAATGACATTGATAATTGAAGTTTGAAATCTGCATAATTGTTACGTTTATGACTATGTACTCCGAAATTCAGATGATTTCGGTCCCTTGAGATGTGTGTGACGGACCATGTGGTGTTAGCAAAACTTTCTGCTTAAAAGTTATAAACTACTCAAAAGTCAATGCAAATCCTTAATCAATTGCCTCCTATTAAACAAGTCATTAGCGTTGTACTCACTTCGTAAAGGCTATATACTATGTTTAACTTTCTGTTTTTGGGGGCGGAGTTTACACATTTGAAGGATTTAAAGATTAGGGATATATGTCATGACGGAGGAGAATGATGGGAGGAAAAAATAAGACAAATCTTCGATGAAGAAGGCGCTAGGAAAATCCTCGCTATAGAAAAGATGAGGTGTATTGGACACATACTGAAAGTGGAGTGTATACTGTGAAAAGTGGATATGAAGTGGTGTTCAATAATTTTATGGACACAAAAGGGTCAACTAAGGATAAAGAGAGATTAAGCAATAGAGGACAGTCGTTTTGTAAGTCCCGATTATAGCATCTTCCTGGACCTCGAAAGTGGAGGATTTTAATGTGGAAGATTCTTTCCAAAACTTTATCTGTAGGAAGGGAACTCCTCAGAAGTAAATTGATGAATGAACATTCATGTTGTCTGTGTGACGGACACGACACTGCTCTGGAAACATTGGAACACCTTTTCAGGGATTGTGAAACAGTTAAAAGATTATGGGCGGGATCGAACCTGGGGCTCACCCCAAATCACTCGATGAATATGGATATAGGATTGTGGATTATAAATTGGATTACTTATCTTGAGAAGCTAGTGGATGTGGAAATGAGAGTGGTTCAGTTTTTAGTCGTTTTATGGAATATATGGACTATGCGTAATAATATTATGTTTAGAGGAGAAAAATTTCACCCACAAGATTTTTACAAGGTTTGGTCTCAAATGGTGGGGAAGTGGCAAACACTCTTAAATTTAAAGACAAGGAGCTGATTGACAAAGTTGAATCGCTTATGGATACGACAATGACTGATCTTAGGAGAATCCGTGATGGTTACCCTTACCTTCTCATAGGTGGGACTAGGACGTGTGAGGTCACAAGGTTAAAGTGGATGCGAGTTGGCAAAGATCTGTGATGCGGAAATTGGTTGGGTGGCTTATAATGGAGGAGAGGAATCCTTCTTTAAAGGGAGTTTTAAAGTAAGGTCTACTGAAATTGCTCCAGATATATAATTGATGTCGATACATGCGTGTTAAGTTTGTTAACAACGTAAAGGGATTGTTTTTAAATGCATATTACGATGGCTAATTCTCCACTTAAGAAGCGGAAACAGTGTACTAGGAATAAGGTCTCAACTAGGTTTGGTGTCCGGCTTCGCCCGGGCTACCTTTATTTACCGTTAAATTTTATTTTCAATGAAAAAATCTATGTTGGAATTGTCTAACTCACACATTTACTATTAGTAATATATTTTTCTTTGAAATATCTTCTAATTAAGATGAAATGTAAAATTTATTTTCAAATTATGAGACACCTTCATTACCCCGCTATTAATATTATTACTTTCACGACATTCTTTGTTAATATCATTACGTTCACTACTCCCGTGGTTACTATTGTTTCTTTTACTAATTCCTCTATTTTTTTTTGTTAAATTTATTATTTCCGTTAATTTTATCCGGCCTATATTTAAATCAATAAAATATTTCCTTGAGTCGATTGATTATTTAATTGTTTATACTTTTTCTCATTGTTATCACTACATTCGTTGTTACATTCACTACTCCCACTATCATTATTATAACTGTCACTACTCCCACATTAATACCCGTTAATTTTATTAATCTCGTTGCTGCTACTATTATTTTTACTACATTTAACTTAATTTATAATTCTATGATGATACTAATTAATTTCATAAGTAGGACATGTTAATTTTAAGAAAAATCACTATATTATTGTGTTTTCTAAATTTAATTACTTTAATTTAAGAGTAAATTATCAATTACATCCACGCTTAATACACATTTTTACATTTACTCCCACGTCAATTTTTTTTTTTAATTTACACCCAAATTAATAGCTCAGGTTAGAATTTGCACCCCAAGGCATTTTCAGGTGAAAAAGTTTATGAAATAACAAAATTGCCCCCGCGTATATTACTCTCAATAAACCTTTGACTCTTCATTTTACTTTCCCTATTTCACTTTTACCCTAATTTCATCCAAAATTTTCCCCTTTTAAATTCCCCCAAATTTTCGCAATAATTCCAATTAAACCTTAATTATTGATAGATTATCTATTGCTAATCCGCATTTCATCACACCTCTAAAGTGAACATTCAAATAAAAGCAAATGAACAAAATTGAGTATCGCTCAAATGAATTGCTCTCATGAAACAAAATCATTTCAGAAATGCAGATTGTTACTGGAAATAGGTTTATGAAATGTATATATGCCTTTCATATGATATATATGATAGATTGAAAAGAAAAGAGGATAGCAAACAAAAGAAAGTAGAACGAATACAAAGTGTAGAAAGAAAGCAGTGTCATATATAAAACAAAGTAAATCAAAGCAGATTGAAGTCTTGAATCTCAGCAATGGAAGTCAACTTGGTTATACGATCCAATTTGTTCATGGCATTACAATCTCTAGTTTGGTAAGTTCCAAATTGTTACACGAATCTACAAAGACGCTTTGAAGTGATGGGGTGTAAATTGGGATGTCCGAAATGAAAGTCAACTTGGTCATATAAGCTTAATAAAGGAATGAAGGAGGGCAAAGTCGTCGAAAAATAAATATTTTACCCAAAATATTTGAAATTTGACGGAAATTTAGCCTGAATTCGATATTGGGTGCAAATTTTAACCTGATCTATTAATTTGGGAGTAATTTAATAAAAAAATTTGACGTGGAAGTAAATGTAAAAATGTGTATTAAGAGTGGGTGTAATTGATAATTTACTCTTAATTTAATGTACTTTCCATAAATATTCTTCATCAAGGCATCTTTATATTATACTTTTAACCAAAACTATCTTATCTATATTAATGCAAAAGACAATGCTCAACACAGGATGCGCCACGTCATTCACCCAATTTTTCTTTTTCTTTTCTTTTTTTTGGAAAATTCAGGTAATGGTAGATCCTGTTTACGTGGAAAGAGTTTATTTCTTTAAATCGTCTCTGACAAACATGCGACAAATTATGTCATAGAAAATATTTTATGAAATAAATAGATAATCGGCAGAAGTAAAAGTAATTGCATATAAACGTAATGAATTAAAAATCGAAATAAATGAAAATAATTACATATAATCGGACTAAATTACATAGTTAATGAAATAAATAAATAATCGGCAGAAGTAAAAGAAATTGCATATAAACGGAATGAATTACAAATCGGAATAAATGAAAGTAATTACATATAATCGGACTGAATTACATAGTTAATGAAATAAATAGATAATCGGCAGAAGTAAAAGAAATTGCATATAAACGGAATGAATTACAAATCGGAATAAATGAAAGTAATTACATATAATCGGACTGAATTACATAGTTACTAATAAAATTACATAATTACGTGAATAAATTATATTTACTTATGGGATTGAATAACAAATAATGTGAATATTTTACAGAAATTAATGAAATAATTCGTCTTTGCCTTTATGCTTGACGAATATAGGTGTTCATACCTCCAAGAAACTTGGTGATTACGGAAAATACGTAACAATCAATGTCAAATCCCCGAGAACCACTATCATGAAAATTTTCAATTTTTAGAATAATTTGCCTATGTTAAAGTTGATTATTAAATTATATTTCTTTTTTCGGGATGTAAAGTTTTTTATGTATGCAAATTTTATTTACAATAGTATATTACGTTATTTCCTCTTAACCATTACATGTGAACACGTATTTGAAACAAGTGTAAACATTAATTATGTAGATCGCTGATCTAGACCAACTAGATAATTACAATTGAAATGCAAAAAAAAAAAAGATACATCCAAAAACATTAATACCGGCCCAAATACATACCCGTGCAATTTTGCACGGGTTTAAAACTAGTATAATATTTACATTGAGGTCCAATTCCTTTATCAAGTCCATCACACGGTACTATCGATTTAAAACTATATAGTATATTTAATTTGTATAAATTTCTTTAATTACATTAATTCCCTTGGTTTCTGGAATTAATATATAAATATTGATTGATAGCACAGCAAATTGTCAAACTAAAGAGTTCCCTCCATAACAAACCTGGGTTACCGAACTGGCTCGAGTACCCTACGAATCACGATAGTTAAGAGTGAATTCTATCCTATCGCTTACTAAAAATACATGTAACACACTTTATAAGGGCGAATCGTGAATGTAACCATGTCACAAACATTACTTTTATAACCATCAACAACAAAATTGTCCTATTATTAAGACAAGTGACACATGATTAATCCAACTCTATAACTTAAAACATTTAACACTGACCAACTATCGAACCGTAACAAGAATGCAGCTCCAAGAATCATGAACCTTTGAATGATACCTCATATTTGTCCAGTGAATTCAGTAAAGCCAATCTTGCATTAAACACTGCTGGAAATCGCTAAAGTGAGGCATGGTTTGACCATGATAGATGAAAGTCAAGCCCCACTGGAGCTCACAAGATTTGTATTGTCCAATCATCTGATATCCGAACATTAGGTTTACGAATTGTCAAAACCGGTGCTGTCTGAGGGTGGTGAACCAGGAGAGGGCCCATTTCAATTACTGCTTCATTGTTAGTAGGCTCAATGCGAGCGCTTTTGGGTCGAGATGACAGGCCAAGAATTATAATTCTTTCGATCACACAATCGGATGAAAAGAGCCTTTCATTATTGCCCAAGGGAGCCACGTTCAAGGAAGTAAGCTTGCCATCGGAGAAGATGAATCGGCGATGAATGTAGGCGTCACGCTGAAATTCGAAGGTCTTGCCATCGTCTACGTATAGCTCACCTTCGGCTTTTTGGGAACTGTTTAAAGCTATCACCTGAAACCAACAAGGGAAATATACACATCACAATACTCAAATAGATACCATTTTTTTTCATTGGAAGTGTCTTATAGAAATAGTTAGTCCCATTGATCCAAATCTAGTGACATATCATCAAATATTCCAATCCTCTGGTTGAAATGCACATATCGACAAGCTTAGCAACTAAAGCCATTGCGCGGAAGGAACTCTAGACTAAACACTCCCAAGCCCCACCCAAAAAAAAGGAAAGAAAAATATACATACCAGGGTGTATGGATCATTCACCATCTGGGTGGAACTTCGGCGGAAGCGATCTTTCCTGGGTATGATGGTACCAGCCCTTTGGAAAGCAGGAACACTTTCATCGGAGACATCCAATTTATGAGTGATCCCTCCCTTGTATGTGCTTCCACTCCTCATATCATACCAGGACTGTTCTCCGGGGAGATATACTGATACATGCTTAATTTTCTGGATAAAGCATATACATGTTCCACTATTATGATTTTCACGAGAAAAACAGGCACATGGAATTGACGTTAATTGGAGAATATGTAAGATCTCTAAAATCTGGAATTTTGGTAACAAACCTCAGAGTACACTCCTTGCACTAATATACCGTTTCCAACCATGAAGGCCTCGTCATTATTGAAAGCAGCTTCATCATTTGGAAACTCCATCCACAAAGGACGCATCACTGGAACACCACTTGTATTTGCCTCTCTAAATAACGTGTAGAAATAAGGAAGTAGCATGTACCGATTGTGAATGGCGTCTCTCATGAGTTCCGTGTTGCGTTCCCTGTGATTGAAAGAGAATTTATGAGTCAAGCATGTAAATCAGTTTCGAGAGTGTCTATCATTAGCCCTTTCTTCTCTTTAGTACACTTCTTTTCAAGAGGGACTTGTGACTTGTGACTTATGAGAGGTGTTAAGGGAGGTAAGAAATATATCCATGCACAATGTATTGACTCAAACATGTACCATAAATACTAAGATAAAATGCACAAGAATCAGAGTTACAATTCTTCATATAATCTCCCGTACACGTGTCGGCTTTTGACACTCATAAAGTGTTAATCAGTTAATGTACTTCAGCTCCATATACATATAAATGAACCCCTAGACATGAAACTAAAATAACTGGGCAGGTTTAACAGTAGAATAATTACCCAAACAACCATGGTTCTCTTCTTTTTGTGTCATGATGGGCATGCCCACGGAAGAAGGGATAGTAGGCACCCAATTGATACCAACGCACCAGTAGCTCAGGTTCAGGGTTACCGAAGAATCCACCAACATCAGCACCTATACAAAAAGACAACCGTGAGCGAGCAAACACTTACAAAATCTATTTTTTTTTTGTTTTTTTTTTTTTTTGCGGTGAAATGAACAAATATACCTGAAAAGGTAATTCCAGTGAGTCCCATGGTCAAGACCATGGGTACTGAAACCCTTAGCTGCTCCCATTCTGCGGTATTATCACCAGTCCAAATAGCTCCATATCTTTGACTTCCAGCAAAGAACGCCCTTGATAAGACGAAGGGTCTATCCTTCCCTTCACCTCGCTTTACAAGTCCATCAGATGTGCCCATGTGAAAATAATAACCATAAGCATTATGAAGTTCCCTGTGTTCAACACCTCCAACATGCAATGCATCTCTAGGCATTGTGACCTGGTGAAAGCAAGATACGAATAAGATCAGACCATGATAAAATAAAATACACTGACACTGTATATCCCGCTTTGCTGCATCAAAGGTATATCAAGATAAAGGCAAATTTGTTCTTGAAAAGAAGTCAAATGATGACAATGCTAGTACCATACACTCTGAAACACCACACAAAATTTCGTCAAATAGGAACAATACCAACTGGAGTCACTGGTAATTTGATAAAAACAATACAAAGTAAGTTATTTTCTAAAAATGAACTTAGAAGCCCAACTGAAATACAAAACAACTACCCTTCCCAGGCCAAGAGTCA
Organism: Silene latifolia; assembly: GCF_048544455.1. Lineage (NCBI taxonomy): Eukaryota > Viridiplantae > Streptophyta > Magnoliopsida > Caryophyllales > Caryophyllaceae > Silene > Silene latifolia. The sequence goes on from NC_133528.1 coordinate 21,866,731, forward strand.
TATGGCTTAACGATGATCACTGCTAAACATTGAGACTTGAGAGAGTGAGACACAGTTCCACATAGAGTAATAAGGAGCAAAGCATTAGCACAAAGTCTTATGTAAGATCGTCTTGCAAGACCTCTTTAACACTTGTAAATTACCAGTAACCCTTACCGCCAATGACCTTTGGGATAGTGACTTTTTTCTATTGTTAGTGACCATTTTATCATTGAGAGTGATAGTTTTAGTTAGGGACCCTTTTTGTAGCATATAAGAAGAGGAAAAAAAAAACAAGCAACGAAGTTTGAACAAAGGATAAGATGGGAAGGATAATACAATGCCATCAACACCAACAGCCATAAGAATCCAGAGTTCCAGATCCATTCGAGAAGGAAAAGTTAGAAAAAAAAACAATTGTAATAATCATGAATTTATAAGCTCAATATCACAGATATGACCTTGAATAACAGTATCCATGCATAAGACGTAAATAGTATTCAGTGAATATACCATATATAAACATAAGTGCTAAGTCAGTAGAAATAGAGAAGAGACAACAAGTGACAGAAGAATACCTCCGGTCCATTAAATACAGAAGGTTCATTCATATCGTTCCATATGTATAGTGAGGGTGTGGACCCAACATAATTCTTGTAGGAGAATTTTTCAGCCCACCATTCCCTGACTTCCGGGCTCAACATATCCAGGTACGAGGAGGAGCCAGGCCAACACCATCCATCATAATCCTTCTTACTCCCATCCTTAACATAATGCCCCATGTCAGTAGCTTCTTTATGAATGTAGTACGATTCATCTCGCTTAATATGAGGATCAACAATGGTAACCATACGTCTCCCCTTGGCGGCCAACTTGTTCTGCATCTCTTCCGGATGAGGGAAAAGCATACTATCCCAAGTAAAATACCTCTTACCATCAGTATGCTCAATATCAAGCCACAAAACATCATACGGAATATCATGCTCATCAAACTTCGAGTCCACATGATAAACATCCTCCTCATCCCTATAATTCCACCTACACTGATGATAACCAGTAGCAAACAACTGCGGCATTGCAGGAAACCCAGTCACAGTCACATACTGCTTAACAACATCCTTAGGCTCCGGCCCAACAAAGAAAAACACATCAACAACCCCAGCTTCGGCCATCCACAACGTATCAATCCGCTTCTGATCAGAAGGTAACGAAATCCTAGACTCCCCAGCATCCCACCCATCACCAAGCACATCAATCTGCATTTCAGCCGCATTCAACCAAAAGAACCCAGAAGTACCCCTACCCTTCCCATGAGACAACATAAATGGAATACTCCCATACAACCCGAATGGCGATTCGTGCAGATACTCAAACACATCCAAATTAAACAACCTATAAGGCTCAGAAAACTCAACACCAGGACCTCTAGTAGGCTTAAGGGCAAGACTAGTAGCATGTTCAGGAATACCATAAACAAAATCAGCATCAAAAAACGAAACATCGAAACTAATAGATTGAGGTCCATAAGGTCTCCTATCAGTATGACTTCTAAAATTTTCCTCCCAATTTTCACCATCTTTTTTCACTTTTTTCAACTGTTCAAAATCAAATAAACCATGTGAATTCAATGAAATAACAAGCTTACCTCCATCTTTTTCCCTCACAAAAACCTCAAAAGGATCCCTTTTAACAACAGCTTCATACCCATCTGATAAATACACAACAACTGATGAAACCCCATTAATATTTTCCTCAGAAAATCTCTGTAACCACAACTTTTTCTCATCAAAATCACTTTCCACCACACTTGGAACTTCGAAACGTTTCTTGGGTGGATCAAATGTTGGATCTTCATCAATTTTAACACGCAAGATTCCACCTTTATATGCTGAAACCCTAAGAATTAGGGGATTTGATGGATTTGAGGATTGATCTTGATCATCAGTGGATGAATCTGTTGAATTTTGGTCAATTTGAGGTGGGTTTTTAGAGATTAACTTGGCTAGTAAATCACCATCAGAAATGGTGATTTCTGAAGCAATTAAAGAACAGGAATTGGGTTTTCGAGAACGAGCTCGATTGCAAAATGGGGTTTGGTTACAATTGCGAAACTCATCTTTTTTCCAGGAATTGACAGAGGTGAAGGTGATTAGGAAGAGAAGAAGGAGAAGGAAAATTGAGTTTTTGGGTTTAATGGAGATCATTGTTATTATGTTGGTGTGGAGAAGTAGTTGTGTGTGTAACCTAAGGGGTTTTGATCATAGTTGTTGTATGGTTGGTTTAGCTAATGTGGGTTTTGGGTTACTGGAAATGCAACCATGGGAGGGGAAGAGAAGTGAAGAACTAGAAGAGTGAAGAGGAAGAAAATGGTTTGGAATATTTAGAGTGTGATTGGGCCATTGGTTGGGTGACTTGGGTTGTTGGTAGGCATGGGCAATGTGTCTTTCGTAGCAAACGGGTCAACCAGGTTGAGTTCTGACCGTGTAAGTTCGGGCCGAGATAATTTTGGGTTGCAAAAGTTTGGGTCGGGTTAGGTCGAGTTATTTCAGATTTTCGTCATTTTCGGTAAACTATTATCAAGTTATTTATAGATAATAATGACTCTGTAACAATAGTTTTTAAGTCAGGTTATATTAGGTCGGGTCAAGCAAGGTCTTGAGTTCGAGTATCGGGTCATTGGGTTCGATATTGGTTAAACTAGGTCAGGTGGAGTTATTTTCTGCGTATTATGAATGTTGTATAGGTGGGCGGGATTCGGTTAGGATATTTTAAGTGTAGTTTTAGTTTGGGGTGAGTCAAGTTAGTCTGGTCTAAATCAGATTTTTTTTGGATGATTATTAAGTTTTTGTTGTTTTCTATGTAAAGTTATGTATAATTTCTTTTAAGAATAAAAAGCTTCGGCCCATAAGAGTTCTATATGTAAGGATCACACATTAGAGAAGAGTATTCCACGGCAAGCGGCTACTTCCTCTATAGAATTGGTTTTAGAGTGAACCCTCTTTGACTTTTATCGTGGACTCTTTCTTCTCCGTTCGGGGACGGCTCAGGCCTGCTGTTAAATTTTACAATTTCATTTGGGTTGTCTAGCGGTAATTGGGAAGTTACAAATGGTTTTTTTTTTTTTTTTTTTTTGTTGCAAATGATGGGTGAACTAGAGATGGCAATCCGGGCCGAGCTAATGCGGGCGGCACGGGCACGGCACGAGTCTGGCACGGGCACGACACGGCACGGATGAATAATACTAATGGCACGGGCACGGCACGAACGGGTTTGAGCCCGGCCGCGGCTGCATTTTTTGGAAATTCCCGTGCCTAGGCACGGCACGGCCCAAGCACGGAGGGTCCGGCACGAACCAGGCACGGCGGGCCTGACACGGCACGGCCCGAGATTTGATCCGTTTCTTAATTATTTAATTAAATTTCATTTTTTAATATCGTTTTTTAATTATTTAATTAAATCTAGTACATTAAAAATACAAGTAATCAACTAATCAAGACATCAAGTACATTAATATTTAATAAAATATATATTTAAATCGTTAATATTCATTATTTATATAAATAAAAGTGTATTTAGAAAAAAAATACTAAGGTTATTGGGCCGGCCCACGTGCTAGGCACGATTAGCCCATGGGCCATGCACGGCCCGAACACGAAATTGGGCGTGCCAGGAGCGGGCCGCGGCGGGGATTTGGGTGAGTGGGCCAGGCACGGCACGGCACGGCCAGCCCAATATCCGTGCCTGGGCCGGGCCATTTTTTGGGGAAGACACGATGGGCCGGCACGCGGGCCGGCCTAGCACGGCCCAATGCCAACTCTAGGGCGCGGGCCGGCCTAGCACGGCCCAATGCCAACTCTAGGGTGAACCCCGATATCTAAGAAGCTAATTACATGGAATAGCCACCCCAAAATGATAAAATTATGTAGAAATTTCCAACTCGGCTTAAAATCAAGTCTAGCAAAAATGATGTTTTGGTCATGTTCAGTTGTTCACATTACATTGTTCATGTCAAAGGAAGGCTCAAAGTCGAGCTATTCAAGTTAGGTGATTCGTGTCTATTGTGTTTTGCCAAGTCTAATGGGAAGGTCTGCTAGTAATACGCCCCGTTGTTATAATAATCCATCATATGTGATATGTCCATAACTAGAGTAAACCATCACCAAGGTTTGTGCCGATTTGAATGATCAAGGATTCAAGATACGGTTCGGTATAAACTAGTGCACTTCAGGGGATGTTAACCTCACCAAGTCAATACCAACATGGGCGGGCATGGAGAAACACAAATTGTTCGTTCCATATTATCGAGGTAAATATGATTGCGCAAGTATTTGCATTGAATTGTACATTTGTACGTGGATGTTTCGGATACTTGCCTGCAAGAATGAACTGAGAATTATTGCATTTCTTAAGCAAGAGTGAGTAGGCCGAGTACCATTTTTCAATCGGTAACAAAAACTCTTACTGTTTCCTTTCCTCAATCCTCACTCTCCCCTAGTTTTTTTTTTTTTTTTCTGGAAAGCGAGGATTATCCATACAATTCATCGCGATTGTAGCCACATTTTACATAATAGTGTAGTGACTGTCAAAGATGATCATCAAGTGAACCTTCTTGACAAGTAAACTGTGCAAATGGAACTGCACTTCATCCGCATACTGCTTCAACGGCAAGTCTTCTAACTGTACTAGAACAAGACCCTACATTGAAGTTCTCTTCTGTCAACTTAATGCTGCACTCTCTTCTGTTCAAGCAAGTCTGCAGAAACGTAGTAATATAGCATATGAGAAGAAATGTGTTACCCAAGAGATAGACCAGACTAATAGGGCCACTTTAATCTTTTAGGTCGTTTCGAGTCATGGCTAGTTGAAGTTTTGTTTTAAATTAGGGTCAGTTCAGGTTTCACAGTAATTTCTGGTTGCTCTTCTCGAGTAGGTTTAGGTCTACCAAGAAGATTGAAGGAGAATGTGCTAAACTCGGCAAAAAATTCCCGCAGGTGAAAAGGGTAAATTTTACGTCAACACCTTGGAAAAGATCGTGGAAGAAGTTATTTGTACCTTTTCCACCACTGACAGAGTATTGGGATCATGGCAATCTCCCTTACTGAAGGACCCACAGGCTCCTAACGGGGTTCCGAAGCTGGCAAACTTGATAGAAGAAATGCGAGTGCTGGCGGGACAGCTGAGAGTGGCAGCTGGTTTTTGGGCAGATGGCTCATTTACATTAGTCCAGGATGCAACAGAAACTGATGGATGATCCTCAGACACGAGACTGCAAACACCGGATGCTTTCCTCTTGGAAAATCTAATCTGAGTTGGATCTCCGCCTTTTTCTTCAAAGATGACCAATACATTGCCTGATGGCTTAAACCAAGATCTCGGAATGTGATACCTGCACCAGATAGGTGATTTATATTTTACAGATATATAATCATTCATACATCTAGATTTGGCCCCGAAGGACACAACAAGAGCAACCCAAACCCAAATCGACCCAATTAGAACAACCTGGCTCGAAATTGACTTAATCCTAAATTGACTAGACTGAAACAAAAATGATAACAAGCAGAACCATTACACCTGAAAATGACCTAACCCATAAACGCAGACCTGAAATCAGCTCAAAGCGGAAATGACTCGAACCCATAATGAACACATCCTAACGACCAGTTTTGCCAGTTTTACATACATCTCCCTAGTTGGGCACCTGAAAGAAGGGCTTTTCCCATATTCTCGTTCTTCCAAGGGCTTGGGCCATTGATGTTTGGAAGAGTGATCTGCCAAAGCTATGGCCGAGCAGGGTAGTCCTTGAACTTTGAAAAAAAAAATCCCTAATATTGACAATAAAGACGAAAAGGCAACGCTGGAATCTGCATATGCATTACCATCTCTGAGTTGGCTCTCCACATCCTGTGCTACACTTGTTGGGCATAAATTTTCCTCGGTAATCACAGTGATCTACACAGGCATCATGCTTGGAACTTTTTCTGGGCCAATATCTTCCAATTTCTTCCCCATTTAACCAAGCTAAACCCTTCCTCATATGTATCATATCTAACCCTATAGGCTCATCGCCAGATGGAGGGTCCACCAAAGCCTGCAGAGAAAACACAAGTGAAAAGAAGGCCTATCATCAGACGAGCAATTGAATCCACAAAATGCACATTTTTGAAATCAAGGATCAGATGCTTTTACCTTATACCAAGTAAGTGGTTGTCGCTTAGGTGGTTCAGTAACTAATATCCAATGCTCATTACCATCACCCTTGTATAAATTTAAGTGCTCTCCTAGCAGTCCAATCTGTGAATTAAAAACATCAAGTAAAACTTGTTTTCCTTGCTCTAGCCGATATAAATGGTGGTAAAGTTTATGGTGCGTAAGTGTTTCCTTCCACTTGTCACCCAAACACTAGAGTTATCAAAACTGTCTGCAGTTGCAGGGAGGTAGAATGGCAATTACAACTTCGGCAAAACAATCAAAGTGTCCAAGCAATGCTGCTATGGTATAGAAGGAACCTTCACAGCTTCACATTATACTTACACAAACTGTGTTAGCACAGAATTTATGATAGACGTAGAAGAAGATTGTAACCTTGTAGATCCAGGTAAATTTAGTCAAATCCACAGTTCGATTCTTAAGACCTTTTATCTCAACGCTTGTTAGGCCGGCTCCTATCCATTCGTATTGTGGCCCTGCAGTCTGACAGCAAATATTTATTTAGTGCTCAGTAAAAAACAAGTAGGATTGAACTTGAATTTTTTAAACAAAAAAAGGAATAAAAAAGACTCAGCTCCAAGTGTCAGGGCAAAGATGTGTGTCGGAGTGGTTCATGGGGCTATTTTGTGGGACAAAAAAAAAAACTCGTGCTTTTGGCCTAAAATGAAGGGTCGGTCTGAGCGTCTTGTTCGCATGCGACAGTTAACCGAAGTAACGTGGCGAAGTGACATAACATCAAAGATATTACAACTGTTCTACGCTTTTTATAAAGAAGGGAGCTCAGTTACAAACCCGAATAGTCGGAAGTATCAAGTCAATCAAATATACTGCATACTAATATCCTCGCACCTTGCACATAATTAGTAAACAGAAATCTGTTAAGAACCTTATATGGTGAAGCTAACTTACTTGAAGACCAACAGTCATGCTAAGAAGGGCAATTTCATTTTTCCCAGGCTTAAGCGAAATGGGGATTTCAGCTTTGAAAGGGAAGATTGTTCCATTGCCAGATGGGCTTCCTGGACACATAACAAAGCTTCTAAATAATATATTCAAAGTGTTGAAAGTCTTGAAACTGAACGCAATTCTTCAATCGTTATCATCACGAAAAAAAAAAAAAAAAAAAAAGACATACAGAAGTTCAGGAAGAAATTTACCAAAGTTCTCAACAAATACTATAGATGATGATATCATATTAACAAATTTATATGTTAACTAGTTTAGACCCGTGCAATAAATGCACCATATATAAAGTTTTTTTTACTTTTTAATAAATTACCTATATAATAGTGTCTCAATAATTGTTCGTATTTTTGTCATTATGTTTTTTTTCGAGGAAAAAAGTTGAAATGAAAATTGATTAAGAGAATTTAGTTATGTGCCGAAAGTTAATCTAAAAAAAAATATTTTTTATACCCTAAAATTAATGATTTCAATTTATAAATTCTATTAATTTTTTTCTTGCGAAAACATAATTAGTGATTTACAGTTCTGTTTGATACGTAGGATGGATCAAGTCCTTCTCAAATAATAACATTAACAAAATATTTAACAACTTATAATTTTGTATAAATTTTATTAATCCCCTATTTACTAAATGAATAGGTGAAACTCTCATTTTTCCCGCCTAAACCATATTCCTAAAATGAAACTTAGTATTTTTAACATATATTATAGATATGGTAGGTGATTAATGACACAATCTTTTCAATTTAATATTTTACATTCTGCATAAATTTATCACCATTCTTATATGATAAAAAAAAATGGTATACTTTTTTTTTAAAAAAAAAATAATTGTACATACAATAAAAATTCATTGACTTTTGATAAGATCTTTTTGGAGGAAAATTTGGATATGAGGCAAATTTTTATGGGTTGCGCTTTTTCACATACGGATTTTACTCTTTCACATACGCTTTTTACATTTTTATCCTTGTCATTTTTTCTCATCTCCCTCATTGAAAATCCCTTCCTGATCCGGCCTCAAACATACCGTTCCTCTATCCCAATTTTATTGTTTTCTTTTAATTTTGAGAGCGAATTGGATAGTAAAATTGGCAGCGGTCTAATAATCGATGAGTATGTAATTGAATTTTTTTTTTTTTTTTTTTTTTTTTTACCTTCTGTACATATTGCAATGCAGATGAGTGTGCATACAGCATACTTCAACTTGACTTGAACATGCATGTAAGGTTCAATTCAATTAGTTGTCCGTAATGCTCAATTCAACATTAGCCATGGATTATCATTTGAACAACTTGACGTATTCGTTCTACAAGTTTGATATCCACAATTCACCATCTTGATTCAATCATTAACACCAACCTTAATTTAATTAATTAAAGAAAATTCAACAAACCCTAATTTCACCCCCTTTAACAAATTAATAATAATATTAGTAATTGATAAACCAATAACTTACTTTATTAATTAGAAATTACGAGTTATAGTTCAAATTTTTTTTTGGAGCAATTAAATTAAGTTTTAGAGAAAAGGTTGACATAAGAATTAATTACTTTAGGTTTTAGGTAAAAGGGTATTAGATGGAAAATAAATGAAAAAGTGTATGTGAAAAAGTAATTTCGATTTTTATATGTCAGATGGATTTTTCATTGTTTTAGATGTTTTCAATTTTGTTATTTAAAAGTAGGGGCATATGTATAATTAAAGTTAACATAGTGAACATTAAAGCTGGTTTGCCCGAGTGGTTAAGGGGGAAGACTTAAGATCTTCTGCACATAAGTGCGCGTGGGTTCGAACCCCACAGCCAGCATTTTAAATCTTTATTTTTTAATTAAAATTAAAAGTTCATTTTCGATATATATACATAATTACATATTGAGATAGTTTAAGGATAGATTATTAGTGTAGACCCCGTGCATATTTGTACGATTTTTTAGACTAATTTATAAAGACGTTAAATATTATAATTTGCTAATATGATTAAGTGGTGTAAGTAGAGATGTCATTGGGGTGAGGCGGTGGTGGATACAGGCTCCCCCGTACCCATACCCACCAAGAAAAACTCTTACCCATCCCCGCCCCACCACCCGTGGCGGGTACAAGTTTCCAAATCCATCCCCGCCCCAACGAATGGAAATATAACACCGTACCCGCCCCGCTTACCAATTCACCCGCTACCCCCATAATTTTATTTGATAAATGTTTTCACAAAAGTTGGTTTAATCACTATTAATTTCTATTTTTTTGAATTTATCTTTATAATTTGAGTTTTTCACTAAAGAAGTTAGTAAAAAACTTTATAAAATAACTATTATTAACATTATACCTTAATTATAACTAAATAAGATTTATAAAATTATCATAATCCTACTAATTTTTTTAATGATTGGCGGGTATTAGGTGGATAAGATGCAAAATTCATCCCCGCTCCATTACCCATGGCGGGTACAATTTCCGTACCCGTACTCGCCTCACCACCCGTCAATGCTCTACCCATCCCCGCCCCAACTGGGGCGGGTGTGGGGCGGTACCCACTTGTACCCGCTCCGTTGACATCCCTAGGTGTAAGAGAAAAAAGTCGATTGTTTTCACACCAAATAAGATTTTTTTTTTTTT